>NC_077232.1:284361336-284676034 GCF_027887165.1 Monodelphis domestica | reverse complement strand
GAGATTTTTGTTCAATGAAGAAGTGTGAAAAACTTGCCACAAAAGATAATAAATGTGAAACATACTATCAGAGGCTCTTTGCTTTAGAAAATGATCCACAAATGAAGCTTAAGAGATGCACAGACAATTCTAGAATTAATTATTGGAGTTTTGTCTATTTATTAATATTTTCAAAATGTAAGGCTCAAAATTGAATCGTGACTTTTCAGGTTTTATTATCATTTTTTTACTTATGTAAAAATTCCAGTGACCTGATTTATTTTACATGGAAAATCTGTTTTCAGAGACATGAAGTTTGGCGATATTTTTGGTGGCTCTTGGGTAGACAAGTTGTAAGAGATGGTAAAAAATACAAAAATTATACATTAAGAAAGGTAGTTAGCTTTTCCACTGTTCATTATCTTATTATAATATCCTGAATATATCATTGAGTGGGGTTGGGGTAGTAATAAAGGAGAGAGCAACAATGGCATATTGAAATAATCTTCATCTTCCTTACCAATAGATACATATCAAAATCATAATTTTTATGTCTGCAGCTGTATGTTATTATCATTTTATTAAAAGTATAGAAAATAATAAAAAGATATTTCTAAAGAAATATTAATGGGATACATTTAATATAAAAATAATGCCTTAAGAAATCCTTAACTTAAAAATAGATTGTATTCCAAAAGTTTATCTGTAAGTGGGATGTCTAAAGCTCAGAATGCATTATAAAATTATCCTATAATCTATTATGCCTAGGTTATTGATTATTTATTGAGTATCTCAAATTTATTTAGAATACTAAATCCTTAGTGTATGGTCTTGAGTTCTGAATCTGAGGAGCAGGGGTTAAGGAGGGGAAGAAATGATGTCAGGGAGTGGAGGAGGAAGTAGATGAATTCTCTTCTTGGATTCTGGAAAAAGTTTTAAATAGGTGAAGTCAGTTTTTGTCAATTTCCACTACCCTTGGTACTCTTTCTCAGTACCTGATGCTATTATGTAATCCTTCTATCTTGGTTTGTTGTTCTTCAGCCATTTGGTCATGTCTCATTCTTCATGATCCTGTGAACCACCATGACAGTGTGTTTTCTTGAAAAAGATACTGGAGTGGTTCACCATTTTCTTCTCTACTGGATTTAGACAAAAAGAGGTTAAGTGACTGGCACAGGTTCACACATTTAAATTCTGGTATTCCTGACTCCACAGCAGCTCTTTATCCACTGAAATACTTAGCTGACTCTCTCCTGGTTTACCTGTTCTCTAAAATAACCTTCCCTTTTTCCTTCCCAATGAAAAGCCCCATATCAACAGTGCAACAAATATTATCTTGGATTTAGGATGAAAACAATTTGACTTCATCTGTACTACTATATTAATAATGCTTTTCCATTCCTATGGAGGTATTTTCATTTTGAAAAGATGCTTCATGTGCCTTATTTCATCTCCCTTTGGTTTAATGTCTAGCAGTGTAAATAATTATTAAGAAAAAAATGTCATTGTCTATGAAGACATTTTTCAAGTAAGCAGGCTACAGTAAAGAATTGGTACACCCACTAATTCTGCTTCCAAGATTTGTTGTGTTTTAGTTGTTCATGACTGTTTATGATTTGATATGGGGTTTTCTTGACAAAGATACTGGAGGGTTTTATCATTTTTTTTCTCTGATCAATTCAACTAACTGAAGATAAGAGATTTAGCCAGAGGGACATAGCTCCTGAGTATCTAAGGCCTGATTTGAACTCAGATCCCCCTGATGCCAGACCCAGTACTCCATTGAAGGAGCCACATAGGCACTTTACACCTATAATTAGCTCCTCTTAATTATTCCTACTTAACAGAATTTCTCCTCAGTTTTCAAATTCTAAAGCCAAAGACCATGTAAAACCTCCAAATTTTATAATATAGTCCTTATAGCAGTTATCATGCATACTTCAAATGGCAGCCATATAAATAAAGGTGGTTTGTAAATTTCACACAATCTGTGCCTATTTGCTAATAATAGATTCCAAAATAAATTTGCTCAGCTATACAATTCTAAAAATCATATAAGTGATACCTAAGCAAAGTTTCTCAGTAATATTAAAGTTACAATCTATACTCTCATTGAAAAAAATCTAATATAAATTTATCCATCATTACTCATTGTTTCAGGAATAGAATTCAGCAATAGATATACTAGAATTTGTTCTTTTATTCCTAAAAGGATATCACCAGCATCCTACAGTAAAAATTTTGGAAGCTACAAAGTTATTTGTTTTAAATTAATGGCACTGAAAAAGTATTAATTTATGATTCTGTTATAAACACACATTAATTTGAAGGCTTGTAACTAGATTTATAAATATGTTTTTGAAAAAAGAAAGATGGAAGCTTTTCCAATTTTAAGTGAAAATATGGTCCCCCATAGTAGCAAGCCTACAAGCTATGGCTTGTCCAAGATAGCCAGAGAAGATAAAAAAGAGAGCAGTCAGAGACAATAGTTCCTTCAGAGAATGGTCCAAAGAGAGTCCTCTGTTTCTCACCCCACCCAGTCCTTCATCACAGGACAATAACTTCCAAAATGAAGCCTGAGTAGGGATGCGAGCACTAACACTGGAGGACACATGATTCTGTGACTCCTATTTGCCTCCATTGAGGTGGGCAGGATGAAAGCTGGGATGGAGGTATTTTGCTTCACACAGATTCACAGTCATTAAAATACAATCTCCTTTTTAAATGTAAAACCAAATTAAACACAAAGCATTAAGCTGCTTCTTAAGGCAGAACACAATTGAAAATGGTTGGAGTTATGAAAAAGACATTTTTGTTATCACATCTTCTTTAGTCATCACCATAATTTCAGCATCATAAGAAATGTAGGAAACAACATTTTTATTCACATTTGTCTTTCCTGATTACATACTGAATTGAATAGTTGAATAGTGGCCCCAATTTGGTAAGCAATATACAACTTTGCATTGGTCAAACATTTTAGTGACTACTAGGACTGTTTCCCAGAGATATTAAAAAGGGGGGGGGAGAAGTATCTATTTTCACTAAACTATATATAGCTGCTCTTTTTGTGGTGGCAAAGAACTGGAAATTAAAGAGATGTCAATCAATTGAGGAATGACTGAACAAATTGTATGATGGTGATGGAATGATATCACTCTTTAAAAAATGATAAACAAGATGATTTCAGAAAGAGTTGGAAAAACTTTCATGGACTGATGCAGAATGAAATAAACAGAACCAGGAAAGCAATGTACACAGTCACAGCAATATTGTGGAATGATCAAATGTGATGGACTTATCCAGGATAATTATGAGATTTATGACACACAATGCCATCCCACCTCCAGAGAAAGAACTGTTGAAGTCAGTATGCAGATGAAATCATATCATTTTTCAGTTTTTATTTGGGTTTATGTTTTGTTTAGGGGTTTTGGTTTTATAAGATTACTCATTTATAAAAACTGAACAGTATGGAAATATGTTTGCATGATAATACATGTATAACAGAGATTGAATTATCTGCCAGCACCAGAAGGGAAAGCAAGGGAGGGAGGAAGGGAGATGAGTTTAATCATATAACCTGGGAAAACTTGTGTGAAAAAAATTTTATTACATGTAATTGTTAAAAAATAAATAAGGGATGGGGCAGCTGAGTAGCTCAGTGGATTGAGACCCAGGCCTAGAGATGGGAGGTCCTAGGTTCAAATCTGGCCTCAGCCACTTCCCAGCTGTGTGACCCTGGGCAAGTCACTTGACCCCCATTGCCTAACCCTTACCACTCTTCTGCCTTGGAGCCAATACACAGTACTGACTCCAAGACAGAAAGTAAGGGTTTTAAAATAAATAAACAAACAAACAAACAAACAAACAAATAAATAAATAAATGAATGAATGAATAAATAAATAAATAAGTGAGTGAATAAATGAATAAATGAATGAAGGAAGGAAGGAAGGAAGGAAGGAAGGAAGAAAGAAAGAAAGAAAGAAAGAAAGAAAGAAAGAAAGAAAGAAAGAAAGAAAGAAAGAAAGAAAGAAAGAAAGAAAGAAAGAAAGAAAGAAAGAAAGAAAGAAAGAAAGAAAGAAAGAAAGAAAGGAAAAAAACAGAATTGAAGGAGGGAAAAATAAAAAAAGCAAAATGTAAATTTAAAATTTAAGTGGATTATTATTCATCTTCCTTTGACATTTAGCTACAAATATAGACTTGGGGATTTCATTATCTCCAACGCATTCAGTTGTGATCTCTTTAATAATGATTCTCAAATCTACTTACCCAGCACTAAATTCTCTGGTGACTGGTAGACTATCATCTCTAACTTGCTGATTGGACATTTCATGGATATCCCATAGAAATCTTAAACTAAACATGTTCAAAGCTGAACTCATCATCTTTTCCCCAATATTTTCCCTTCCTAATTTTCCTATCCCTATGTAGGTTATTATACTATCTTCCCTATCCCCAGACTGAAAACCTAGGAATTGTTGTCTAATCCTCCATATTATATCTGTTGTCACCTAATATCTGGACCATTTTAGTAGCCTGCTAATTGCTCTCCCTGTCACAAAATTTTCTCCCTCCAGTCAATCCTTCATTCAGCTGTAAAAATGATTTTTCCCAGTTTCACAGAGCTAGTAATTGAGTCTAAATTCCAACTCTGGTCTTCCTGAATCATTCCTGAATCCAGTTCTGAATCAGAACTCTGTCCACTGCCTACAATTTTCCAGATTGCTTGTCGAATACAATTAGTTCAAGAATTAGGGGTGTTTGACTTAAAGATGAATAAGACTTAGGAGAATTTGATAGTCATTTTTTGAAATTAGGTTCAGTGGAAAATGCATTTGGTTTTCTTTGTTAGACCCCAAAGAAAGAAAAAATAAGAGCACTGGCTTTAGTTCAGAAAGTTTCCTGTAGGCTGCATAGAATAAAATATCTTCCTAGACAGATTAATTTTAGACTGAAATGAGTGGTTTTAGGAGATAGTCTCTTCTACTGGGGAATCTTAAGCAAAATCTGGACCACCACTTCTTGGAGATGTGGGATATAGATGGGATTTGTCTTCAGGTATAAATTGGGAGTGTCAGCTTATCAAGTTTCAGATAATCTGATGAAAATACCAGGGGTATCATCTAATTAACTTTCATAGGTACCCTGAAAATATAATATTAAAACAGTACTGAATTTTTTATATCATTCCCTTTGATGTTAGTTTACTAAATATAACTACTAGTTTTCTAATAATTTTTCCATTTTATAATTGCCATGGGTCCATAAAAAGACCAAAAAAATTCAATTTTACAATTATATCTATAAAATCTTGTGGTACCATTAGATATAATTTGTTTGGGACTGGTGTCTTCAGGTGTTTGAGGTTAGATTCCTTCTTACTACCTCTTCAATTATCTTTCAAATCAGCAGTTCAATAAATATTTCAAATGCTCATTGTATACCTCACACTATATAGGTGTAATTGTGAGTACAAAGTTCAAAGTGAATACAAAGATGTTGCTGTTGTCTTTATAGAGTTTACATATAGTAACTGGATGTCATTTGCTCTGTTTCTCTCTGTTTCTGTCTCTGTATGTGTCTCTCTGTCTCCCCCCCTCTGTTCCTCTCTCCCTGATTTTATCTCTATAGAAAGTTCTTAAATTAGGGTTAAGTAAATTTCTCTGGGTCATATACATGCAAGGAGCAATATTTTATTTCAGGTCTTTCTGATTTCAACACAATTGATCTATTTACTACATCATATAGCCTCTTGCAGATTATTATTGCTCATAGAAGTTGACTCTTAAGTGTGTAAGAGAGTAGTCATAAATTCACTATGTTTTGCTTTTCCCAGTCTGAATTTTATTTTCTAAGTAGGGAGAAAAAGATCAAAAGAGGAGTTTAGAAGTTTTGTCTTCTCTCATTTGTCTATTACAATCATTCTCTCTTCCCCAAACTAGGCAATCGAATAGTCCATCCAAGCAAACTGAGACTAGACTTCCATTGAAGACATACAATTGGTAACCCAAAACATACTTGTTTCTCTTAGGTATTGAATTGCACTAAATTGAACTGACCTCATTTTCTTTTTTCATATGCAGTTTTCTCTCAGGTTATAGTCAAAGTCAAAATCTTCAGTTCATTTCATAAAATTGTCATGAAACCCAAGAAATGTTTCATTTTGGTGACTTAACCCCCAAGGTACCCATCAGTGCTAAGTGCTTGTTTGATTACCCAAAGGCAGAAAGTGCCTAGGGTTTGTTACTACAAAAATGATGGATTGCTTGAAAGCACATTAATCCTTCTCTAACCCACAAGATGTAGTTGTGTGTATGTGTGTAGATGTGTGTATTAAGTGTGTATATTAATTGTATAGGGGATTTCATGTATCACTCAGCTAAAGACTGTTAAGTTATGCCTTCTATATTTGGTTGGAAAATGTATGCCTAGTTTTTCCAGTAACACTTGGGGAAATGCCTTGTAAATGGGTATATAAATTTGTTTAATTAATCAAATGAAAAGAAAAGCTTTTAGAGAGAAAAATCCTGACGGGAAGTTAAAAAAAAGAAATTAAAAAGAGAAAGCTTATTGCTGTCAAGTAGTTTCAATCTATGCAGTAAATAAAATAGGTTTAAAAGCAAAGTCAAGGGAAATATGCATCTACAGCAAGTTCTATAGTAAAATTGGCTGTGGCCCAAGAATTATCAATGGGCTTTGAGTCAATAATGCTTCGACTGGTATTAGAGTGTCCTTGGACTACTATATTTATGCTTGTGCTGAAGACATTTTCCAGGTGAACTTACTAGAGCCCTCACATTCGAATGGTCACAAACCAGAAGGATGTTAGGACATTTTCATTTAGCATTTGAAAAATATGCATGGCTCTGGTTTGGAAAAAGAAGTTTATTGTGAATTATTATAAATTTATATTAAGATCACTCTTTTGATTTCTATTCTAAATTGTCAGGAGTTCAAACTAAGGGAAACCAAAGCCAGCTTAAATAGCTAGGTCTTACTCAGACAGATGCCTTGACAGGAGGATCGTGATGAATCCAGATTTTTGTATTTTAATGCAATGCATTAATTCACTTAAAAGAATAAATTTAGGGAAAGAATAGGCTTTTTTCCACAAGGAATTTTTATATATGTTCACTTTGGTATGATGTCAAGATTCAATTTGGCAATTGAATTCAACAACATGTAGTAAGGGGCTACTCTGACTGAGACATTGTGCTAGGTTCAACACTTGACAGCTTATTTGCCAGCATTCTTTTGCTAATTCTTTGAAAGTGTACATATATCTTCTCCCAGGATTTTCTTCCATAGTTTTATAAATCCCTTATACATAGGATAAGAAAAGGATTTATGTGGGGATTTAGGCCATGGCAATAGTTTTATAATAAGATGAGGTAAAACCTATTTTTTGGTAAGTACTTAAAAAACTGAATGGAATTTTAATACCAACAAAAAAAGTCTAAAATGTTGAGGAAATGACTTTTTTTCCCTTCTGTATGATAGGACCACTGAAAGAGAAACTTCATTACTAATGAGGCAGGGAAGCATACCTAATTGAGCCAGCAAAACACCCGGAAGGGAAAAAGTGACATGTGCTGGGCAAATCAAACCACCATCTCATGCAGACAGCCCAGGACCTAGAACCCAAGAGAGCTGGGAAAATCAATACCCCCACAAATTACTAATTTGTTTATAGCCAGGGATCCACCATCATCTCTGAGGGGATAATTACTATGGAGAAAGTATCTAACTTCCTTGACCACAACAAACATATAATGCTGATCAATCAATAAGGAATCGAAAGTTATTCTGAGATCCTGGGCACAGTCAGACCACTATTTCTACTTTATTTTCTACTTTGAGTTTGGCTCTTGAATCCTCCAACCTCAAAGTCAATTACTTGTGAAGTTGAGGCAGATACAGTAAAGGAAGACTACAAAAAGGAGGTTCTGAACAGCAATCTCTGGCACTGTCAAATGGGTGACAAACAGAAACTGATATTTTATCAGTGGAAATATCATATGAAGATTCATTAACATCTGATTTTTCTTAAGGCTATGGAACTTCTCTATCTGATTTGTAACAGAAACTCTCTGAGTATATTTTCTCTGATGTCTCCATCCATTTGAAGATGAACTCCTTGGAAACGTGGACTGTCTTAGTCTTCTTTTTTGTATCCCCAGCATTTCAGGTAGTACTTTTCAAATATGAAATGCTTAATAAATGTTTTTTTCACTTGATTATGAAATATATTTTCATTTTTATTTTGAGAATTTAATTTATAATAATATAGTATAGGTAAGACTATAACAGCAATAATTTTATGGCTATACCTCTAATAAATATAGATTTACAGATGTAAAAGTCACATATAAATATAAATATATATATATACTATGGAAATTATTTGTATATAATTTTATACTTGTGTAAAATACAAATTGAAGTATAAAACAAAGACTACATAATATTTTATTCCAGAGTCACTAGGGAGTTTACTAAGTAGGAAAATGACATAGTAAGACTTGCAGTTTAGTGATTTGAATTTGCAGCTGCATGGAGACTGGATTGGAGTGGCACACAGTTGCATGAGACAGGGAACCCAATTAAATATATTGATTAATTAATAAATTAAATTGATTGCTATTACTATTATGCCAGCAGGACGTAATGATAGCCTGTATTCAGGTGGTAACTATGTGAATAGAGAGAAGAAAATAGATATGAGAGAAGTGAGGGAGATGGAATAGACAAAACTTTGCAACTGATTATTATTTTGGGCTAATGAGAGTGAGAAGTAAAGGATGGTGTTGATATTGTACCCAAGTAACTACAAGGGTGGGAAAGGGGGTTCAGTGGAGAGATAATGTATGAATTTAGTTGTTTTTTTATGATGGTAGATCCAAGACGTTATAGTAGAGAAGCACCCCGCTTAGTTCTACCAACATTCCAATATCAATGTAAAAATAAAACCTCAAATTGAATTCTGAATTGGTGGAGTCAACAGAAAGAAAAACTGAGACATTCTTCCACCCCAAAACAAGATAGGAGGTTGGAAAAAGAGATCTGTGATCTAGAGGGAAAGACTGGTTTAGAGCCTACAACACCAGTAGGACTTGATAGTAATAGGAAAAGTTAGCAACTTCAGGAGTTCTCTAGTCAGAAACAGGAAGAGATACAACATCCCTGACCTAGCCCTGGATGCAAGACTAGATGCTGTTTAGCAACTCCATTGTCTATACTGAGTTCTGAATCATAGTTCAAACATACAGAGTAATACTTTTTGTGAAGAAAAAGTGGGAGGTCTGAGGAGCTACTGTTTGCCAACTCCACAGTTGAAGAGCAGACAAGCTCAGTTTCTCTTATGAAGTGATAGAAGCCACTTTGGGCAGTATCCATTGCAAAACCCAGGGGTCAGGGACAATACCTGGGAAAGGACAGAGTTCAGTGAGAGAGAGCAATAATACCTCTCCCAGATTACATAGCCTTGGAAGCATCAAAAACTCCCCAAACTACAGAAATAGCTCTGAAAGCAGCAGTGGAAAAAAAGATTAAAGATTAAGATAGAGTCCCTTACCTTCTATGCTGGGAACAGAGACCAATAGTAATATAAAGTTACCAATAAAGAGAGTGGGAAAATGGGCAAACAACAACAACAAAAACCTGACTCTATTAAGCTCTTATGGTAACAAGGAAGATGAAAACAAAAACTCATAAGACAATTTAAAAAAGAAGTAAATAGATACAAACAAAATGGTGGGAGAAAAGTGAATTGGTCACAAGCCTAATAAGAATTCATGGGAGAGCTAAAACTTAGTTTAAGAATTAAATAAGATTCATGACAGTGAAGAACTGAAAATGAAGGGATGCCTATCAATTGGGAGGAGGGTGAAACGAGTTGTGGCATATGATTGTGATGGGATAATGTAAGAAATAATTAACAGTTTAATTTTGGAAAAATATAGAAAGATATACATAAAATTAAGAAGCGTGAAATGAGCAGAACGATGAGAACATTATACACAGCAACAGAAATATTGGGTATGTAGGCAAGTATGTAAACATACTTGTGTATGTCCACCTACGAAAGAAGAATTGATAAATTGGAACAATTAAAACATAGTTTTATATATACGTATTTCTTTTTGTCAAATGATTCCTTCTCCAATGGAGGGAGATGGGAGGAGGTAGTTAATTTGGTATTTTAATGTAACAAACAAATGAATTTAAATTTTAAATAATATTAGTAAAGGAAAATTGGATAAATAAAAAAGGAAGAAAATTATGAAAAGGCAACAGTTTGGTAAAAGAGATACAAAATATATTGATGAAATTAATATGTTAAAAATAGAATAGGCAAATTTAGCATTTTTCTTTACTGTCATATTGGCCAGTCTTTTACGTGTGAGGTGGTACCTCAAAGTTTTTTTTTTAATTTGCATTTCTCTAATCAAGAGGGATTTAGAAATTTTTTCATGTGATTATTGTGATTCATTCCTTCTTCAGAAAACTGTCGTCATATCCTTTAACCATTTAAAAATTTGGTAATTACTTGGATTCTTATATATTTGACTTAGTTTTTTATATATTTGAGAAATTAGACCTTCATCAGAGAAATTTGTTTCCCTTCTAATCTTGGTTGTATTGGTGGTGTTTGTTCAAATCTATTAAATTTAATATAGTCATAATTATCCATTTTAAATCTTGTAATGTTTTCTATCTTGTTTGGCAATAAATTCTTCTCTTCTCCAGATATCTGACAGGCAAACTATTCTATGTTCCCCTAATTTACTTATAAAATCCTTCTTTATGTTTAAATTATATAGTGATTTTGATCTTATCTTGGTATAGACTGTGAGATATTGATCTAAACCTAAACCAAGGTATGTTCCAAATTTCGCATAAGTTTTTGTCAAATACTGAGTTCTTATCTGAAAATCTGGGATCTTTGGTTTTATCAAACACTAGATTGCTGAGGTCATTTACACATAATGTAATTCTTTGATCCATCCTTCTATTTCTTAGTCACTATCAGATTATTTTCACGATTACTAATTTATAGTGCAATTTAAGATCTGGTATCACAGGGCCACTATTCTTCACCATGGCCAGCTGCGATTTATGCCAGGAATGCAAGGCTGATTTAATATGAGGAAAACTATGAACATAACTGAGCATATGGATATCCAAACTAACAGAAATCACATCACTATATCAAAAAGAAGCAGAAAAAACATGTGACAAAAAATAATACCCATTCCAATTAAAAACACTAGAAAACATAGGAATAAAAAGGCCTTGCCTTAAAATAATTAGTATTTATTTAAAAGAATCAGCAAGTATCATCTGCCAAGGAAATGAGGTAGAAGCCTTCCCAATAAGTTCAGGAGTGAAGCAAGGATACTCCTTATCTCCAATATTATTTAATATTGTACTAAAAATGCTAGCTTTAGCAGTTAGAGAAGAAAAAAGCAATCAAAGAAGTTAAAGAAAGTAATGATGAAACTAAACTCACTTTTTGGGGTACATATATATTAAGTACTGATATTACATCATTGTTTATACTACTTTTATCAAGTTATAATTACCTTCTTTTTCTCTTAAAATCAGATATATTTTAGCTTTAGCTTTGTCTGAGATCATGATTGCTACTCCTACTTTTTAAAAATCTCAGTTTCAACCCAAAAAATTCTTCTTAAGGACCTTACCTTTATTTTATGTGTGTCTACCTGCCTCAGATATGTTTCTTGTAAATAACATATGGTAGGATTCTGGTGTTTAAACCATTTCCGTTTTATGGGTGAGTTCAACTCATTAAATTCACAATTATGATTAGCATATGTGTAATTCTCTCCATCTTGTTTTCATCATTTAAACTTGGCTTTCTCCTCTGTCCCTCCAAAACAATATTTTACTTTTAATTACCCTCCCATTTCCCCTTATATTTCTTTCCTTCCCACCATGACCCTTTTTATTTCCCTCCTATTTTTCTATAGAATCTTTCAATCATCCCCTCTAAATTCCCCCTTCTTTATATAATTCCCACCCCACAACTCCCTTTCTTATTCCCCATCTACTTCTCTATAGGCAAGATAGGATTCTATATCACAATGAATCTGGGTGTTCTTCCCTCTCTCATCCAATTCCAATGAGAATAAGGTTTAGGTATTACCCATCACCACCCTTATTCTCCCTTCCACTTTAATAGTCACCCCATGCCCAGCATATCTTTAAGCGATATAATTTACCCCCATTTTACTTCTTTATTCCCATTTTTATTAGTGTGGTCCTCTTTTTTCATCCTTAGACTTAAAAAAAAAACATCCTTAATAGCTTACAACCATACCCTATCTCCATGTATACTTCTACTAACTACTATGATAATGATGAAAACTCTTAAGAGTTACAAATATCATCTTTCCATATAGGAATATAAGCAATTTGATCTTATTCAGTCCCTCAATTTTTTCTCTTTCTTATTTACCTTTTTATACTTCCCTTAAATTTTGTATGTGAATATCAAATTTTCCATTTAAGTTTGTTTGGTCTTTTCTTCAGGAATGCTTGGAGATCTTCCATTTTATTAAATGACAATACTTTTCCCTGCAAAATATAGTCAGTTTTGATGGATAGGTGATTCTTGTTTGTAAACCCAGTTCCCTTGTCTTCCCTTCTGGAATATCATATTCCAAGCCTTCTGATCCTTCAGTGCGGAAGCGGGCAGATCCTGTGTAATCATAACTGAGATTCCCTGATATCTAAATTGTTTCTTTATGACTGTTTGCAGTATTTTCCCCTTGACCTGGGAGTTCCTGAACATGACTATAACATTCCTGGGAGGTATCATTTGGGGATCTATTTCCAGAGATGATCTATAGATTCTTTCAATTTCTATTTTACCCTCTTGTTCAAGAATATCAGGGGAGTTTTCTTTTATAATTTCTTGTAACATGGTACCTAGGCTTTTTTCATTTTGATCATGACTTTCAGGTAGTCCAATAATTCTTAAATTGGCTCTCCTGAATTTATTTTCCAGATCATTTGTTTTTTCAATGTTATAGTTTACACTTCTATTTTTTTCATTCTTTAGATTTAGTTTTATTTTTTCTCAATGTCTCATGACATCATTAGCTTCTACTTACCCAATTCAAAATTTTAAAGAATGAATTTCTTCCATGACCTTTTGATTCTCTTTTTTCTTTTGGTCCATTCTACTTTACATGGAACTCTTTTCTTTATTGAATTTCCATGCCTCTTTTTCCAACTGACCAATTTTGCCTTTTAACCCATTATTTTCTTTTTGCATTACTTTCATTTATTTTCTCCTTTCTTCTTCACCTCTTTTATTTTTTATTCTTTTTGAGTTCTTCCAGCACCTGAGACCAATTGCCACTTTTCTTTGAAGTTTTGCATGTGGTTTCTTGAATCTCACTGTCCCCTGTTGGCTCTGTTCCTTGCTCTTTATTTCCATATAATTTTTCTGTTGTTAGGAGTTTCTTTTACTGTTTTTTCATTTCCCCAGACTTTTTTTGCCTGTGGATTGGGAGTTCTGAAAGCTGATGATTTTATCTTCTCTGCTGATGGCTTGCAGAACTCAGCATTCTGAGATCCTTTGCACTGGGACTTAGCCTTTACCATTGAACAGATTTGAAAGAACCAAGCTCTCCAGACTTCCAGGTCTCCCTGTGGGCTGGAGCCAGGTTTGGGGACTCCAAGGGCTGAGTTTAGGGTGAAGGGTACTCTGTTGTTGATGTAGGCAAAATTCCAGGATGCCGAAATTGGTTATAATGAGGTTTGGAAACCAGTGCTATAGGTGGTGAGCCAGCAATCCTCTATGTATAATTTTACTTCTCATTGCTCCTTATACCATGAAAATCAATTCACTTTGGGTACTTTTCAAGTCCCTTACCATAGCAGAACACTCTTTATGTCTTTCTGTTGGTTTCTGATTCCTATCATTTTGAGGGGCTTTTATTTCATTTTTTCCCTTTTTTATTTAGAAAATTTTTCCATCGTTACATGATTCATGATACCCCTACACACACCCCTTCCTCCACCCACCTGAAGCTGATAAGCAATTCCACTGGGTTATACATGTATCATTGTTCAAAACCTATTTCCATGTTATTCATATTTGCAATGTAGAAATATTTTAACATAAAAACCTAATCATATCCCTATTGGACTACGTGATCAATCATATGTTTTTCTTCTGCATTTTTACTTCCACAGTTCTTTCTCTGGATGTAGATAGTGTTCTTTCTCATAAGTTCCTCTGGATTTTCCTGGGTTATTGTATTGCTTCTAGTAGAAAATTCCATTACATTCAATTGTACAACAGAGTATCAGTCTCTGTGCAAAATGTTCTCCTGGTTCTGCTACTTTCACTCTGCATCAATTACTTACTGGAGGTCATTCCAGTTCACATAGAATTCCTCCAGTTCATCATTTCTTTTAGCACAAAAATATTTTATCACCATCAGATACCACAATTTATTCAACCATTCCCCTATCAGTGGATACCCCCTGATTTTCCAGTTTTTTGCCACCACAAAGAGTGCAGCTATAAATATTTTTGTACAAGTTTTTCCTTATTATTTCTTTTGTGTAAAAATCCAGCAATAGTATGCCTGGATCAAAGGGAAGGTCATCTTTTAAATCCATTTGGGAATTATTACAAATTGCCCTTCAGAAAGGTTGAACCAATTCACAACTCCACCAGCAGTGTATTAGTGTCCCAATTTTGCCACATCACCTTCAACATTTATCACTTTCTTTTGCTGCCATATTGGCTAGTCTTCTAGGTATGAGGTGGCATTTGAGATATTTTTAAAAAATTGGGTTGGAAGGATTCTCAGAGTGGTTTTAGTGTTAGCTGCTCTTAACTGCAGAGCCATCTTGACTCTGACCTACCCTATTCTACAGAGTGTTGTGTGTCTTCCTGATTGGCCCTTTGGTCCTTTGGACCTTCCTAGTAGATAATTTGAAAGAAGTGTACTTACATATCTCAACTCCTTATCTTTACTTTTTAAAAAATTAATTTAGAATATTTTCCATGGTCACATGATTCATGTTCTTTCCCTCCCCTCCTACTCCTGCTTTCTAGACATGATGAGCAATTCCACTGGGTTATACTTGTATCATTGTTCAAAAGCTATTTTCATATTACTAATATTTGTAATAGAGTGATCATTTAAAGGTGGAGTGCTATTCTTTAAGTAGGCTAGGAAAAAATGATCAACCTGCTCTGATTTCAAATGCTTTAGAGAGTGTTTTCTTGGCTCTAGACATAGAAAGACCTTAATCCTTTTAAAGCCTTTAACAAAATACAAAAGGTTAGATGTCTTGAGATCTGGGAGTAAATTGTAATTTACTCCAGGATGACTTTTAAAACTCAAGGTTTAAGAAAGGTTTCACATAGAAATATTACCAATAAATAATTCAATTCAACATTGATTTTCCTGATTGGAAAATACTTAATAAAAACACATACTCAATTGACTACAGAAACCTGAGCATTTCTATATATTACCAATAAAACAGAACAGGAAGAGATAGAAAGATAAATTCCATTTTAAATAAATGCAAACAATATAAAATATTCGGGAGATCTTTATTGCACATAGATACTATAAAATATGCTTAAGTTAGAAATATACATTAGATGGGCCTTCCACTCTTAACTATATAATTTTATGGGGTGTATGCATGTTTAAGAAGGATTAACACCTCTGATGTGAAGGCTTGTTGAGCTCTTTTTAGGGCTGCTCATTCACTTGACATTCAACTCTCACTTGTGGCTCCAAGAAGCTGTTGAATGTATAGTGGCCATAATTTAATAAATCTCAGATTTATTAACCCAGGTTGATGGTAACTAATAGACCCCGAACTACCCCAGGCCTGTGTAAACTATCCCAGATGAATGTGTGGATAAGAAGATTCTATTCCAACATCCATTAAGGAAGTTAAAGCAAGAACCCCAGAACACTTAGAGCTTGCCAAGGTCATTCATTTCATCATCACCAGTCATCCAGACTTTTATCTTGAGGATTCTGGAAGAAAGAGTGAGACTCATAACTCTGTTCAACAATGCCTCATTTAAATCAAATTCAAACTTAGATGAAGACGTCCCCATGTCATTTCATTGATTCTCTTTGAAAATGATGGAGGGAGAACAACAATGATACATTTTTATGAAATGGCTTTTCTTGGAATCATGAAGGAAGAGGTAAAAAATAAAAAACAGTCCCTAAAATAATGATTTAATTTGACTTAAGAAGCAAGACATGGCTCTAACCAAAAACATGTGATATTTAAAATATACTTTAAAAAGAATTTTAAAAAATGGAAAATGTTAACTTTTGAAAAAATTTTCTGGGATGTTTGCTAATTTAATGAAAGTAATTGGTTTGGGGGTAGATATTCTAAAGAAGATTTATGGAAAGCCATGGAAATTAATCACATGGTAATTTGTTTGGGTTTCTTACACCAATACAATAATGTAGGGGTCCCCAAACTATGGCCCTAAGGCTACATGTGGCCCCCTGAGACCATGAATCCAGCCCCCACCACACTTCCGGAGGGGGCATGTCTTTCATTGGTGGTCAGTGAGAGTACTACTTCAGGTGACAGAATCCTTTGCGTGGGATCTTAGAAGGAGGTTCTGTGCAAAGGTTTATGTGGCTGCACAGTGGAAGACATCAGCCTAGTAAATGGTGATCTGGAGGAGAGGATTCCACACTGTATATACTGCTGCCTGGTTAGGGTTAGGGCTAGGTTTTTATAATCTGGCCCTCCAATGGTCTGAGGGACAGTGAACTGGCCCCCTGTGTAAAAAGTTTGGGGACTTGAATAATGGTTCTCTCAGTGAAAGCAAATCATGCTATTTAAAAATTTTTAATATATTTTCATATTATATATAAACATATATGTTAATATAATCGGGGTTTTAAATTTAATATTCAGAAACTAAGTATCATATATATTTCCCTCAATTAGAGTATGATATCCTTAACAACAGGGAATCCCGATGTTCTTTGTAGTCTTCTAAGAATTTAAGAGTATTTATAAAAAGCAAACAATGAGTTAATAAATGTCTCTACTTATTTTTTTTTCTTTCCTTTCTTTTTTTCTTCCTCCTCCATTCTTTTACAGTCAATAATTTCTTCCTCTAAGCAGAATTCCTTCTTGAAAGTTAAAAGCCAGTTTCTCTAGTGTCCTCTCTGCTACAAGGAATAGGACTTAGGCTGCTTCCATAATGCTTTATCCTGAGTATCATCAATCTCTACTTCATCCAACACCTGATATTAGTGCCTCTTATATTTATTATAGTGGTAACAGTTACAGAAAGCATGTGTTGGAAACAAGTTCCATAGATGACTTGAAGCCATGTATTTCAAATGTTTTTTTTTGTTTGTTTTGTTTTGTTTTTAATATCTTGGAATGATGGTTTATCCTAAATTGGTATCTAGGAAATTCTGAGTAAGAAGATAGGAAATTTTGTATTTTGGGGGGCAAAGAAAAATGACAACAGGTTGTGACATGCCTAAGCTGCCTTATTCTCCTTTGAAAATTACTTGGTCTTCCTCAGTGAAGTTGCTGCTTTTGGAGCTCCTGGCATTAATGGTGGTGACATCATCCATGCTCACAACACCATCTGGATCAGTAGTAATATACAGAGCATGAAGAGATAGGCCATTAATGCCTGTAAGTATTAGATTGAAGGTGATTACTCTGGACTTTAGGTGGAAACCTTCATTTCTTAGTCATTTATGGATATATCTATCAGATAACGATGGCTGAATTCATTGCCAATACTTTTTTGGTAATTAAATATTTAATTTAAGATACTTCCTTAAGGGGGAAAAGGATAAATTGTAGTAATAATCATCTAATATAGCACATTAAATGCTGCAAAGCATTTTACTGATGTTATATCATTTCATTCTTATGAGAACCTTATGAAGTATGTGTTATTATTACTCCCATTTTACAGTTGAATTTACAGGCTGAGAGAGGTTAGATCTGAGTAAAAGTTTAAAATCAAGATTTTGTGATCAAAGGTCAGAGCTTGAGCAATACAGTTTGTAGAAAACAGAAACCAGGCTAGATATAAATAATTTCAGTTTATATGAAGGAAAGAAATGTTATAGATTTAGTACAATAAATTTAAAAGCTAGAAATGACTTTAGTCCAACCAATTCATTTTACATAAAAAAAAAAAACTGATACCCAGAGAAGTTTGGGTGTTCTTTCCATTTAATATAAATCTTTTGTTTATACTTTTGTTTTTAAATTCTTTTGTGAAAACAAAAATCTCAATTTTAGGACTGCTTTTTGTTCTAATTTTTGTTTCTTTGGTTCAATGACTTCAGTTTTTTTTCCACTTTAGATTCTAACTTAGGTACAAAGTCAATCCTCACATTATTTTTCTTCAAGAAGCACTGGTTTTCCCTTTCAAGACCAGAAAAGTTTGAGCAGCCTGTGATGATAGAGACGAAAGAGATATTACTATTAAAATAGGGGTTGCTGTTCTATCATTTAAAAGCCCAAAAGTCTTCCCTGCTTAAGTCAGAGTAAATTTAATCCTTTTACATTTTCCTGATGAGTATAAAAAATAAAAAGTTTTCTCACTTTAAACATATGTTTTGCTCAGTGTCATTCCCTTTTATGAAAGAGTCAGAACTCACCAAGTATCTTGGTTTACTTACATGAATGGCTTCCAGGAGATCGCATCTCTTGTTTAAAGGTGATATGCCTGCTGCCACAACATAAGAGAGTCCAAATGAAGGCATTTTGAGTTATTATAAAGATAGGGGATCTCAGAAAAATCAAGGAAAGGTATTTTGAGTATTAGGAAGGCAGGAGTTTTCTCAGAGCCCTGAACTAACAGAACTATGCTATTTCCCATTTTTCTTCTGGTCTTTAGGGACATATTTTTGGATCACTGGAGACTGAAAGCCATAGAAGAATAATTATAAGGAAGTCATAGAATTTTAAAGAACCAATTCTAATTCAGAGTCCTACTGCCCAAAGAAGGCTCTGATGTAGCTTTCTAGCTTTTTTTTTTTTAATTTCAGTCACTAGTTTAGCTTGTAGTAAATGTTTATTTTTCTGAATTGAACTTTCACTCTTTGTACATTCAGACAGGAATAACAGAATTAGAAATTCTTTGAGGAAGCAAATGCAATTGACCTTTCTTATATGGAGAAATATAAAAATACCCTTTCTACATATATTTGAAAAATTAATAATGTATGCAAGATGCTTTGTAAATAAGCTACATATCTATATCTATATGTTTGTGTATACATATATTTGGAAGAAGTCAATATTAATCAGTATTTTCTGTATGTTTGGGTATACATACAATTGTATGTGAATTTGTTATATGTACATCTAGGGAGCTCCATTTGTTAGCCAGTATTAGGATGGAGAGAGCACTGGGCCTGGAATCAGGAAAATCAATGTTTATATTCAGTTTTAGACATTTACTAGCTATGTGACATCTAGTCATGTCACTTAACCTCTGTTTGCCTCAGTTTCTTCATTTTAAAAATAGGAGTAGGAACTACCTCCTAAAGTTTCTGTGGGTATCAAAGAGGTAATAATTGCTAAGTGCTTTGCACAATAGCTATATATATATATATATATATATATATTAAGCACTACATAAATGTTAGTTGCTATACAATTAATAAATATAAATGTTAGTAAGTTAATATGTATAAATATATGAATATGCATGCAAACCATATATAAAATATATAATTTAATATTTTATAAATGCACCTTTTCACATAAGTACTGGTATGCATTCACATACAAACCGTTATAATAAGGTGGGGAACTACGTTGGATACTTTGCCTGATGTCTCCAAAGTATCCCAATTCTCCTCCTTAAAGGAAAATTCAAATTTGAACTTTTTTTCACTGGGCTCAAACTGTCTTGGAGAGTCTTATATGAAAAATATTATCTATTTTATTTATATTGTAAAGGTTTAAATATAAGGATTATACAATAAGGATACCTTAGCACTAAGGGAACTAAATAACCACTCGCTCGCCTTTCATCACAATATGAATTCTTCTGATCTTGGGAATTCACTCAAGCTACTCTATTACTCCTTATACAGACTAAAATTCCCCAAAGACTATCTAAAATAAACTAACTAAACCTTATGTAAGTTCAGATATCTATGTCTTAAAGTTGTCTCCAAGTTATTCAAAGTAGTGAGGCTGAAATGGCTGAGGCTCACTGAAGCTGAGCTGTGACTTCAAAGCACAGACAGGATCTTCTTGGTCATCTTTAAATCAAAGGTTGTATCAATAGTAGATGGAGCAGGTTCTCTTCCTAGTGTTTTCCAAAGTGTTCAAGCGAAAAACACTAAGATACAGCTGGATTTTCTTCCTTTCCTCTCAAACTCAAGTCTGTAGTTAGAGAAAAAAAAGAAAAGCAGCTTGCTAACCTTCCTTCATTCAGGGCTAACTCACTTCACTCTTCTCTCCTTACATTCTCAACCTTCCACAGAATTCCTTGCTTGCATCAGCCTCTTTGCAGCCCCTGGAAAAACATTCCACATTCCTTAACTTATCAAGCTTAACCTTATCTAAATATATATTTTTAAATTGCATTCTTATAAAACACATGTCACATTCATATGTATACAGTTATTGCAACTTGAAAATGTGCTAAGACTTTGGGGTTTCCATATATATGCACATAAATATATATACTATATATGCATATACATATATATATGTATAAGTTTTATACACAGCAACACAAAATAAATGGAAAGTAATTTATGGTTGGTTGGGGGAAATAGTAGAGAGAATCAGAAAAGACTTCATATGATAATTGCTAATATTTTCATTTATGGGTTAGTACTTAAGTAGATCTTTCAGAGAAGGTAGGGCTTCAAAGAGGGTAAACTAAGAAGAGATTTAATTTATAGCTCAGGTCATTATATGGAGATATGAGGGTGAAATGCCATATATTAGGGAGATCAAATAGAGAAGGTGAACTACAGAATTCATGAAGAGGAAAATTCATATGTAATAAACCTAACAAGATAACAATATGGGAAAGGTATAAATACCAGAGAGGTTTATATAATTATGATTCATAAAAACAGATCATAAATCTGTATTCCAATCCTTTCCTTAGGCACTGGAACAAGACCCTGAGGGTATTGTTCTTAGATTTCTGATTCTTCCATGAAATCTTAGAGAACTGCTATTGTCTTCTCATGCCATTTCCTTGAAAAAATATAAAGATTACTCTCCTGATCTGGGAAACTCAAATGCTATTCTAGAAAAATCAGAAAGGGCTGCTATTTCTGTCAAGCCATTGGATGTTTCATCTGATTGCTGGAGTTACAGGCAAAATAGCTGGAGGCTAGACAGGTATATTGTTCTTTTAAAAACAGATGGTAGGTGCACACAAGAGATTTGAGGGAAAAAGCTTCACAGAGCAACAGATTCTTCTAAAATGAGCTGTCTAATCTGCCACACTGTGGATACAATCACCAACTAAGTTTGTGACCTTTTATTACTCTTTTTTCAGGTAAACAGTATTTTATATTGAAATTTATACCCCATAGTCTTTTTTTCTCCATTGTATGTGCTTTAGGAAATCAAATATAAATTACATTCAAATACTGTGATTAAATGACGTTTTATCATAATGATCTTATTGTGAGATGTGTATCTCAATCTGTCTCTGAAAAGTCAATTTCTATCTAATATTCTATTAATTTCTCCAATTTTATCATCCACATCACAGTGTGTGGGATGTTTCCCCCCAGGTTTACTTTCATAAAGTCAATGTAACCTATAATAAAAGTACCTCAATAAGAATGCTTCTTGCAATCTGGACCTTATTGTAATGTCCCTGATTCTATAGGAATGTCATTTAATTTTTATTTTCTTCTAGATCTCTTGGATTGAAAAGCCAGGAAAGCATATTGGTGAGATGACTACATTGTAGATAAAAGAAACAAAACTGACATACCCTTGGAAACATAAAGGGGCCATTATTACATGGAAAATGTTTTAAACAAAGTTTTTCTTTTTATTTTGAAGTCCCTTCCTCTAAGCAGTGGGAATTTGTGCTGAGTCATGTGAATTTTTTATTTACTCCACCCTGCTTAGTCTAACAAACAGGAAAGTCTAAACCCCTACTTAAGAATTAAGTGTTTAGGCAAGAGACTTCCGGGTAATCATGGCTGCAATCTAGACGCCACACGCTTCCTCTCCCCGGCACCGAACGAAATAGACTACATCAAAGGAGCATAAAATCACCTTTGGAGGAACAGAAGGACTCCGCAGTACCCCACAGAGGCAAAGGTACGTGGGGCTTGAACATTTCCACACTAAAATAAGAAGGAAAAGCTTGCACAGAAAAGTGAACTGAGCCGCCCTTCCCCCACCACACCTCCCCCACTAAACCAGAGTGAGCTACCTGAGCGCTCACCGGGACAGCGAGTGAGTGGGGAGCGTCTCTGTCTGGGGGGGGCACTCCAGGGTCCTTGGGATCTGGGGACTGCCAGGAAAAAACGTCTCAGGGCGCTTTCACTGGAGAATCCAGCGGAACTGGACTTGGGGCAGGCTGCGCTGAACACCAGGGTGGACCAGGCGCTGATTATCTGGGTGGAGCTGAATACCTGGGCTCTGAGGCTGGGAAGAACTAGTCTGAAGCAACCTAAATTCACAGAAAAACCGCTAATATAACCCAGGCCCCAGACCAAAAAGGAAAGGGGAATAAAACCACCAAAGGGATGGCTCACATGGCCCAAAATCAAGCCTCCAGGAAGAAAGGGAAAAAAGTGACTATTGAAAAATTTTATGGTGGGAGTACCCAAGGAAAAGAGGAGAATGAAAAGGAAATCCAAAAAAATTCAGAACACGCCTCCCAAAATGGAAACTATCAACAAGCTCTGGAAGATCTCAAACTGGAACTTATCCAAAAGATGGAAATCTGGAAAGAAAAATGGGAGAAAGAGATCAGCTGTCTGACAGATAAGAATGCTCAATTGGAAAAAGAACTCGAAGCATCCAATAGAAGGGCAGACAAGGCTGAAAAGCAAAACCAGTCCCTAATGACCAGAATTAAGCACCTTGAAGAAAGTGAGATGATAAAACAGCAAGAATCAATAAAGCAAACCCAAATAATTAATGAATTGGAAGAAAACATAAAATATCTCACTGAGAAGGTCACAGACCTGGAGAACAGAGGAAGACGAGAAAATCTCCGTATTATCGGTCTCCCAGAAAAACCAGAGGTAAACAACAAATTGGATATTATTCTACAGGAGATTATAAAAGAAAATTGCCCCCATGTTCTGGAGCAAGGGGGCAAAATAGAAATAGAAAGGATTCATAGAAAACCTTCTATACTAAATCCCCAAAAGACAACGCCTAGGAATGTAATTGCCAAATTCAAGAGCTTCCAAGTAAAGGAGAAAATCCTACAAGAAGCCAAGAAGAAGAGCTTCAGATATAAGGGGGCTCCCATAAGGATCACACACGACTTAGCGGCTAACACACTAAGAGACCGCAAAGCATGGAACACGATATTTAGAAAGGCAAGAGAGATGGGTCTCCAACCAAGAATCAACTACCCAGCAAAACTGACTATATACTTCCAGGGGAAAGTATGGGCATTCAACAAAATAGAAGATTTCCAAGCATTTGCTAAGAAAAGACCAGAGCTCTGTGGAAAGTTCGATATCCAAGCACAGAAAGCAAGAGAAACATGAAAAGGTAAATATGAAAGAAAGGGAAAAGGAGATAAATCTTATCTTTTTCTTTAAGTCAAACTCTCTTCTATAAGGACTACATTTACATCAAATTATATATATTAATATGTGGGGAAAATGTTTTGTGTAACTCTCATAAATTGTATCATCATAAGAGTAGTTAGAAGAAACATGCATAGGGAAAGATTGGGGCATTAAGAAGATTTGGGGAAAGTTGGGGCAAAGAAAGGAAAAGGGAGGGGGGAACCGCGATAATACTAAGATTAACTTCAAGAAATAGGGGGGGGGAATCAATAGAATAATCTTTCCCATATAAAGATACACATGGGAAGGGGAGGGGAAGAACTCTCATATGAGAAGGAGAGGAAGAGAGCGTGAAGTGGAATTACTTAAACATTACTCTCAGTGAAATCAAATCTGAGAGGGAAGAACATCTAGATCCAGTGGGATCCTGAATTCTATCTTATCCATTAGGGCAAGAAAGAAAGGAAAATCAAGGAGGGGGGGGGGAGGGAGTACAAAAAGGGAGGGAAGGAGAGGGGGGAGGGGAAGGGAGCATAAAAAGGGAGGGGCTAGAAAGGGAAGCATCTCAAGGGAGGGGACTAGGGGGACTGACACTTTCTCACTGGTTCAAAAGAAGAAAGCTAAAGAAGAAAGGTTAGAACTAGGGGAAGATATCAAAATGCCAGCGAATCCACAAATAACAATCATAACTTTGAACGTGAATGGGATGAACTCACCCATAAAACGCAGACAAATAGCAGATTGGATTAGAACCCAAAACCCTACCATATGTTGTCTTCAAGAAACACATATGAGACGGGTTGACACTCACAAGGTTAGAATTAAAGGTTGGAGTAAGACCTTTTGGGCCTCAACCGATAGAAAGAAGGCAGGAGTTGCAATCATGATATCTGACAAAGCCAAAGTACAAATAGACCTGATCAAAAGGGACAGGGAAGGTAAATATATTCTGCTAAAAGGAAGTATAGACAATGAGGAAATATCACTAATCAACATGTATGCACCAAATGGTATAGCATCCAAATTTTTAATAGAGAAACTAGGAGAATTGAAGGAGGAAATAGACAGTAAAACCATATTAGTGGGAGACTTGAACCAACCACTATCAAATTTAGATAAATCAAACCAAAAAATAAATAAGAAAGAGGTAAAAGAGGTGAATGAAATCTTAGAAAAATTAGAATTAATAGACATATGGAGAAAAATAAATAGGGACAAAAAAGAATACACCTTCTTTTCAGCACCACATGGCACATTCACAAAAATAGATCATATACTAGGTCATAGAAACATGGCACTCAAATGCAGAAAAGCAGAAATATTAACTGCAGCCTTTTCAGATCACAAGGCAATTAAAATATTGATTGGCAAGGGTACATGGAGACCCAAATCAAAAATTAATTGGAAATTAAATAACATGATACTCCAAAATCGGATAGTTAGAGAAGAAATCATAGAAACAATGAACAATTTCGTTGAAGAAAATGACAACGCAAAACATCCTTTCAAACCTTATGGGATGCAGCCAAGGCAGTACTTAGAGGAAAATTCATATCCCTGAGTGCATATATTAACAAATTAGGGAGGACAGAGACCAAGGAATTGGAAATGCAAATCAAAAAACTTGAGAATGAACAAATTAAAAACCCCCAGAAGAAAACCATACTAGAGATCCTAAAAATTAAGGGAGAAATTAATAAAATAGAAAGTGACAGAACTATTGAGCTAATAAACAAGACTAGAAGCTGGTACTTTGAAAAAACAGACAAAATAGACAAAGTACTGGTTAATTTAATTAAAAAAAGGAAAGGAGAAAGGCAAATTAATAGCATCAAGGATGAAAAGGGGGATCTCACCTCCAATGAAGAGGAAATTAAGGCAATCATTAAAAACTACTTTGCCCAACTATATGGCAATAAATATACCAACCTAGGTGATATGGATGAATATTTACAAAAATATAAATTGCCTAGACTAACAGAAGAAGAAATAGTTTTCTTAAATAATCCCATATCAGAAAAAGAAATCCAACAGGCCATCACAGAACGTCCTAAGAAAAAATCCCCAGGGCCTGATGGATTCACCAGCAAATTCTATCAAACATTCAGAGAACAGTTAATCCCAATACTATACAAACTATTTGACATAATAAGCAAAGAGGGAGTTCTACCAAACTCCTTTTATGACACAAGCATGGTACTGATTCCAAAACCAGGCAGGCCAAAAACAGAGAAAGAAAACTATAGACCAATCTCCCTAATGAATATAGATGCAAAAATCTTAAATAGGATACTAGCAAAAAGACTCCAGCAAGTGATTAGAAGGGTCATCCACCATGATCAAGTAGGATTTATACCAGGGATGCAGGGCTGGTTCAACATTAGGAAAACTATCCACATAATTGACCACATCAACAAGCAAACCAACAAGAACCACATGATTATCTCAATAGATGCAGAAAAAGCATTTGATAAAATACAACACCCATTCCTAATAAAAACACTAGAAAGCATAGGAATAGAAGGGTCATTCCTAAAAATAATAAACAGTATATAGCTAAAACCATCAGCTAATATCATCTGCAATGGGGATAAACTAAATCCATTCCCATTAAGATCAGGAGTGAAACAAGGATGCCCATTATCACCTCTATTATTTGACATTGTATTAGAAACACTAGCAGTAGCAATTAGAGAAGAAAAAGAAATTGAAGGCATCAAAATAGGCAAGGAGGAGACCAAATTATCTCTCTTTGCAGATGACACGATGGTCTACTTAAAGAATCCTAGAGACTCAACCAAAAAGCTAATTGAAATAATCAACAACTTTAGCAAAGTTGCAGGATACAAAATAAACCCACATAAGTCATCAGCATTTCTATATAATTCCAACACAGCTCAGCAGCAAGAACTAGAAAGAGAAATCCCATTCAAAATTACCCAAGACAAAATAAAATACTTAGGAATCTATCTCCCGAGACAAACACAGGATCTATATGAACACAACTACAAAACACTTTCCACACAACTAAAACTAGATTTGAACAATTGGAAGAACATTAACTGCTCATGGGTAGGACGAGCCAATATAATAAAAATGACCATCCTACCCAAACTCATCTATCTATTTAGTGCCATACCCATGGAACTTCCAAAAATTTTTTTTACTGATTTAGAAAAAACATAACAAAGTTCATTTGGAAGAACAAAAGATCAAGGATATCCAGGGAATTAATGAAAAAAAAATACAAAGGAAGGGGGTCTTGCAGTCCCAGATCTCAGACTATATTACAAAGCAGCGGTCATCAAAACAATTTGGTAATGGCTAAGAGACAGAAAGGATGATCAGTGGAATAGACTGGGGGCAAGCAACCTCAGCAAGACAGTATATGACAAACCCAAAGATCCCAGCTTTTGGGACAAAAATCCACTATTTCATAAAAACTGTTGGGAAAATTGGAGGACAGTGTGGGAAAGATTAGGCTGAGATCAACACCTCACACCCTACACCAAGATAAATTCAAAATGGATGAATGACTTGAACATAAAGAAGGAAACTATAAGAAAATTAGGCGAACACAGAATAGTATACATGTCAGACCTTTGGGAAGGGAAAGACTTCAAAACCAAGCAAGAATTAGAAAGAGTTACAAAATGCAAAATAAATAATCTGGATTACATCAAATTAAAAAGTTTTTGTACAAACAAAACCAATGTAACCAAAATCAGAAGGGTAGCAACAAATTGGGAAACAATCTTCATAAAAACCTCTGACAAAGGTTTAATTACTAAAATTTATAAAGAACTAAATCAATTGTACAAAAAATCAAGCCATTCTCCAATTGACAAATGGGCAAGGGACATGAACAGGCAATTCTCAGCCAAGGAAATCAAAACTATTAATAAGCACATGAAAAAGTGCTCTACATCCCTTATAATCAGAGAGATGCAAATCAAAACAACTCTGATGTATCACCTCACACCTAGCAGATTGGCTAACATGACAGCTATGGAAAGTAATGAATGCTGGAGGGGATGTGGCAAAGTGGGGACATTAATTCATTGCTGGTGGCGTTGTGAATTGATCCAACCATTCTGGAGGGCAATTTGGAACTATGTCCAAAGGGCGATAAAAGACTGTCTGCCCTTTGATCCAGCCATAGCACTGCTGGGCTTGTACCCCAAAGAGATAATGGACAAAAGACTTATACAAAAATATTCATAGCTGCGCTCTTTGTGGTGGCCAAAAATTGGAAAATGAGGGGATGCCCTTCAATTGGGGAATGGCTGAACAAATTGTGGTATATGTTGGTGATGGAATACTATTGTGCTAAAAGGAATAATAAAGTGGAGGAATTCCATGTGAACTGGAACAACCTCCAGGAAGTGATGCAGAGCGAAAGGAGCAGAACCAGGAAAACATTATACACAGAGACTGATACATTGTGGTACAATCGAAGGTGATGGACTTCTCCATTAGTATCAATGCAATTTCCCTGAACAATCTGCAGGGATCTAATAAAAAAAAAATACTACCCACAAGCAGAGGATAAACTGTGGGAGTAAAAACACCGCTGAAAAGCAACTGCTTGACTACAGGGATGGAGGAGATAAGACTGAGGAGAGACTCTAAATGAACACTATAATGCAAACTCCAACAACAGGGAAATGGGTTCGAGTCAAGAACACATGTGATAACCAGTGGAATCATGCGTCGGCTATGGGAGAGGGAAAGGCGGGGGGGGGGAGGGGAAAGGGAGGGGAGGAAAAGAAAACGATCTTTGTTTCCAGTGAATAATGTATGAAAACGACCAAATAAAATAATATTTTAAAAAAAATAAAAATAAAAACAAAATGAAATAAAACCCCCCAAAAAACAGACAAAAATCATTATAATCAATAAATGCAGAAAAATCTTTTGACAAAATATAATATCTCTTTCTGTTAAAAACACTAAAAATGCAATAGATCTTTCCTAAGAATCTAAAAAAAAAAAAGAATTAAGTGTTTAGAAGGATGGCCTATGACAGACATGTGCTAGCAAATGACAAATAAGAAACAATAAGAAACAAATAAGAAACAAAAAACTGACAGACCCCCTGGGCTGTCCTAAGTCAAGCTTAGGCTACCATTGGTACATGTGAGATGCAGGAAGTGATATAAAAAGGTCTATATATTTTGCATCACTTTCTCTCTCTGGTCTCTTTTCTTGGATAGGTGTCTCTGACTCTCTATTGGGCAGCAGAGGCATCTTGGTGTGGCTGCAGCTATTTTGGAGGTGAGCATCTTTAGGGTGATGACTGTGAGAAGCTCAATATTGTAGGTCAGGTGAGGTGTCTTTCCTGAGTTCCCTTGGGGGCTTATCCTGATTCCTTTTTTTCCTTTACCTTTTCTAAAACCGCCATCCTCCTAGAAGGCCCCTCATCTCACCTTGGAGAAGGCCTTGTGTCTGGATGATCTCTGAACTCCCCTTGGCTCAGGCTACGCCAGAGAAATCTTACAACCTTTCCCCTCTCTCTTCTTCTTAATTCTTTCCCTCTATATTAATTAAACCACCATAACATTCCCAAACTGATTTGAGTATTTTTATTGGGATTTGAATTAATACCTGATGGCCATAAGGATAATATATTAGTCAAAAAACCCTAAATTTACCCCTTACAGTCATTCACACTCTCTTATCTGGTTCTCCTTGTGACAAATGGTACAATTCTGTCAATTTTTGCTAGCTGTAAGTAAGAGAGCAATTTGAAGGCAGGGAAAACAATGAAAGTAACTAGCCATGGGGAAATTAAACACATGTCTTTGGTCTCATAAACACAATTTTCTAACCAACTCAGTTAAACAAACACAATGGCACAAAGGAATTATTGCTAAATATAGTGATACTTAACATCACCACTAAGATACTGATTTGATAGCATATTCGCAATTAGTCTAGATGACAATCATCTTCAAAGAAAAGGACTATGACTATGACTAGCTTTTAAACGGTAGAATAAAAACACAATATAAAATTTTGAAGTATGTGGCAAAGTTCTTCACAACCCTGTAAGGTAAGGTAATATAAACATCATTCTATTTTTCAGATGAGTAAACTGAAGCTTGGGAAGGTTAATTGATAAAATAATTATTCAAGGTCTCTTGAATTAGTTAACTACTCTATATCAGGCTTCCTTGAATTATAATCCAGTTATCTCAGCAAGTAGAAAACAATACATTTAATTGATTTCAGTAAGGTCATAGGCATGATGTTAAGGCAGTATGTCATAGTGGATAGAACTGACTCAGAGTCAAAAAGCTATGGTTTGTAAACCTGCCTCTGACACATAATATCCTAGTGACCCTGAGAAATTCACGTAAACTCTCAGGCAAATCTAAGACTATAAATTGCCAAGCAAGTGCCAACCTGCATTGGTCTAGGAAGTTTCTTCACTAGGAATTCCTTGTACCAGTGAAGCCATGTGTTTATTTTTTTTAAAATAGGCATAGAACTACTTTGGTGGAAAAAATAACAAAAACAAAAATGCTTTATAAAACATATAGAAGGGTATATTTTTCTTTCAAAATATTATGTCCCCAAAAAAAGGTAAAATCTATCCTGGTTAAAGAACTGCTGACCATGAATCAACCATGTATTCTAAAGTAAAGTAGTTTATTATTATGCTATCAGGTTATAGTAAAGGCTGGTAAACTGAATTCACTTGATGCTATCATATCTTTGTAACTATTGTCCATATCTCATATTCTCATGAAAATTACAATGAAAAAAGATAGACTTATATGAAAATCATTAGTTAGCATCTTGTTTCAGAGATATACACTGATCCACTCATTAAACTTAAGAAGAATTGAAATACTTATTAGAAGTTCACTTACTTACCATTAAAATGAATTATTTAAAATCTGTATGGAAGAAACATACCAACCAAAAAATAAATCAAATGAGTACAAATTTTAATATTAATCAATGTGTATATTGCCTGCAAACTATTTCTTATACATGTAGTATTTAAGTTAATGTCCAGTACTCCACATGTTACATTTTATAAAGTTTACTAATAATCACTAGAAGTAAAGGAATAAAAAGGTAATTATCTAGCAAAGTAAGATCACGTGACCAAGTTCTCTTTACCTATTTAAAAGGCCAGCTTCACCAAAGCTTCTTCAGGAAGAGAAGAGAGCAAGAGGCAGGGCTAAACCAAATTTATATCCTCCCTACATCAGCACATAATATGAGGAGAGTGAGATGCTTGGAATTGTATTTTTTGGGGTAATAAATTTAATTACACATCCACTCCTGTGATCCTCTGGGAGACTAGTCTCCTCAGTGGATCATTCAGATAGGCTAATACACAGTAACAGAATATATTAGATTAGTTCAATATGTGAACTTAACTAACAAAATTAAATCTTAAATTAATCAGCAAATACAATATTTGTTATAGGATACATGCACTGAATTCAAGAGTTCATTTCTCTAATTCCAATACGTGTGTTAGAGCCTTCTTCACTATTTGGAGGGGAACAAACTAAAACATTTAGCAATGCAGTCTGAGAAGCTAAAAATTCACCTCCAGGCTCTTTAAGGTTCCTTCCCCTCCCCAGTATTATCATCCATCTAGATTCCTTTTGGTCACATCTCTGGGGTTCCCCATAACCACACTGGGCATTGTGTGGATGAACTCCATATTCGGTGTGTTACAGAGACTGGGCAGGTCAAAATGTCAAGGGGGTATATGGAGATGAATCTCCCCCCTGAATCTCAGGATTACTCAAGCTAATCACAAGGACAAGTGCACCCAGGAATAGGAGTAAGAAAAAACACCCCAAAACATTGAGCTGTGTGAATTGTGTAATGTCTCCTGGAATGGGAACTGTTTGAGATAAGCAGGATACTGGGCCATGCTTGCAATTCTACTTATTAAATTGGTTGCAAATCTATTCCTTTCTGTAGTTAGCACTACCCTAGTATTATAAGGCTAGTGTGGAGAGCCAGCACACCTCTGCCATCTGATAAAGTTAACGTCTGGGTAAATGGAGACTGCAAAGTAGCCCCCAGAAAATAAGGCACCCACTAAACCCCCTTCGATGTGACTTCTCCCTCTAACTTCACCTACTAATGGAATTGCTATGATTATTGTAATCTCCCCAATACAGTAGAAATAATATAAGAGCAAATACTTATAGGGTTAACACACATATATTCTACCTTAATCCCTACAGATTATGACTCTAGATTATTACCCATTTCCCCCCTCCTTTCCCTCTCTACAGAGTTACATTCATTCCCATTACAAGCAAGGCAAGCCAAGAATATCAATTACCTTCAAGCCCAAGTCTACAGGACACAACCAAGCAACCTTGCCAGGTGTCTGAATCAAGCACAAGAAATATGCAACTTGGAAATTGAGGAAAATCCCAATTCTTGTCTGTCTTAAATTACCCTCTAACCCTCTACCTAAGTACGAAATGTTTTGTTACCCATCTCCTAAGTACCTGTGATTGATTGTGAAAGCTGACCAAAAGTAAAAATGATTCCCCTAACTGATCATCCCTTAGGTCAAAAGGGACTAACATCCCTCCTCATGTCATTTATCTTCATCTCTGTTTTAGCAACAATGTTTCATTACCTATCTCCTTAGGCTTTGTGTCTGTTGTTAGGTTCTATGGAAACATATATGTTGGAAAATGATTGTGTACCAGATAAGCATGTGCTCATTGAACCTATAAAATAAACCAACATCTGCTATGGCAGAGCACCGTGTGTTGCCTGACACAGGATTGAGCATGCAGTGCCTCTCATCATTTATCTGAGTGAATTGTCACACTTAGACAGAAGGACCCTCCCCTCTGAGAGGCCTATGGCTGAACTGTCAAAGGCTAGTAGATGGAGACATGCCCCAATTAGCTTTTGAATGGAGGGTGCCAGAAAGGATTTAGCCAAAGACTAAGTTAATGAGGGAAAATAAAAGTTTTCTATTTTAGGCACAGGTAAAAACTCCTCAGAGCCACATAGCTGAGTTGGTCTAAAGCAAAAAGGGTTTAAGAGGCTACCATTCTTGAGATCCACCTGGAGATTTAGGAAAGGCCTTAAAGAGAGTGCAAACTTCTAGGAGTAAGATAAGACTAAACTTTCACAATTTAGCCCAATAATTAATACCTTCTAACAACAACAACAACAAAACTGAGCTGAAATTATGAACTTCCTCCAACACTCTAGGATTCTGGGATGCAAGATGGTAGCTTGTTGGGGGATCAGGACTGCTTTAACCAGGTGAAAGGAGTCAGGAGGGTTAGAGGCTAATTGTTGTTTAAAAAACAAACAAAAAACACCTGGCTTACCAGGTTATAGCTAGCAATGGCTATCCAGCTCCTTTCAGTTTAAGAGGAGAAAATCCCAAAGAAATTTTTTTAAAGGTAAAAAGGACTTACTTGTACAAAAATATTTATAGCAACTCTTTTTGGGTTGACAAAAAATTGGAAACTGAAGGGATGTCCATCAATGAGGACTGGCTAAATAAATTGTTGTATGTGAAGGTGATGGGATATTATTATGCTATAAGAAATGATAAACAGGATAATTTTATGGAAAACCTTATGGACTTCTGAAGAGAGAAATAAGTAGAATCAGAGGAACATTGTATAGAGTAACAGCAATATCAGATGATGTTTAGCTGTGAAAGACAGCTTCTCTCAGCAATGATACAGGACTGTTCCGAGGGACTTATGACAGAATCGTTTCCAACTCCAGAGAAAGAACTATTGGAGTCAGAATGCAGATCAAAGCATACTTGTTTCACTTGAGTTTATATGAGATTTTATTTTGGGGTTTGAGCTTTATATAAGTATACTCTAACAATGACCAATATGGGAGCAAGTTTTGCATGGTAATACATGAATAACCCAGATCAATTTGCTTATTATCTCCAGGAACAGCAAGAGAAAGAAGAGAGGAAGAAAATTTTTATCTTAAATTTTATAAAATGAATGTTATAAATTGTTGTTGCATATAGTTGGGAAAATAAAATATATATTAAAAAAGAAAGCCATTTAAGTTTTCCATGTCTTAATTTCTTTATCTGCAAAATAATTCAAAATAAAATGAGAAGGCTTGACTCAATAGTGTCTGAATTATTATTTAGCTCTAAGGAAATGATGCTATGAATTTTTACTTTTTTTAATATTTCAAATATAATTTATTGGAGTCAAAAAAACTTTAAATTCTATAAATTACTAAAGTTGTCACCCAGGGAAACATAATTCAATTGCATTTAATAAATATTTTACACACCTTTTATATCAAAGTAATAACATTCTTTTTTTTTAATTTTAAACATTATTTTATTTGGTCATTTCCAAACATTATTCACTGGAAACAAAGATCATTTTCTTTTCCTCCCCACCCCCTCTCCCACCAACGTTCCCTCTCCCATAGTCGACGCACTATTACACTGGTTATCACATGTGTTCTTGACTCGAACCCATTTCCCTGTTGTTGGTATTTGCATTAGAGTGTTCATTTAGAGTCTCTCCTCAGTCATATCCCCTCAACCCCTGTAGTCAAGCAGTTGCTTTTCATCAGTGTTTTTACTCCCACAGTTTATCCTCTGCTTGTGGGTAGTAGTTTATAGATCCCTGCAGATTGTTCAGGGACATTACATTGCCACTAATGGAGAAGTCCATCACCTTCGATTGTACCACAATGTATCAGTCTCTGTGTATAATGTTTTCCTGGTTCTGCTCCTCTCACTCTGCATCACTTCCTGGAGGTTGTTCCAATCTCCAAGGAATTTTCCTACTTTATTATTCCTATTAGCACAATAGTATTCCATCACCAACATATACCACAATTTGTTCAGCCATTCCCCAATTGATGGGCATCCCCTCATTTTCCAATTTTTGGCCACCACAAAAACTGCGACTATGAATATTTTTGTACAAATCTTTTTCCTTATTATCTCTTTGGGGTACAAACCCAGCAGTGCTATAGCTGGATCAAAGGGCAGACAGTCTTTTAACACCCTTTGGGCATAGTTCCAAATTGTCCTCCAGAATGGCTGGATCAATTCACAACTCCACCAGCAATGAATTAGTGTCCCCACTTTGCCACATCCCCTCCAGCATTCATTGCTTTCCATAGCTGTCATGTTAGCCAATCTGCTAGGTGTGAGGTGATACATCAGAGTTGTTTTGATTTGCATCTCTCTGATTATAAGGGATGTAGAGCACTTTTTCATGTGCTTATTAATAGTTTTGATTTCCTTGGCTGAGAACTGCCTGTTCATGTCCCTTGCCCATTTATCAATTGGAGAATGGCTTGATTTTTTGTACAATTGATTTAGTTCTTTGTAAATTTGAGTAATTAAACCTTTGTCAGAGGTTTTCATGAAAATTGTTTCCCAATTTGTTGCTACCCTTCTGATTTTGGTTATATTGGTTTTGTTTGTACAAAAACTTTTTAATTTTATGTATTCCAGATTAGTTATTTTGCATTTTGTAACTCTTTCTAAGTCTTGCTTGGTTTTGAAGTCTTTCCCTTCCCAAAGGTCTGACATGTATACTATTCTGTGTTCACCCAATTTTCTTATAGTTCCCTTCTTTATATTCAAGTCATTCACCCACTTTGAATTTATCTTGGTGTAGGGTGTGAGGTGTTGATCCAAACCTAATCTCTCCCACACTGTCTTCCAATTTTCCCAGCAGTTTTTATCAAATAATGGATTTTTGTCTCAAAAGCTGGGATCTTTGGGTTTGTCATAAAGTGTCTTGCTGAGATCATTTACGCCAAGTCTATTCCACTGATCCTCCTTTCTGTCTCTTAGCCAGTACCAAATTGTTTTGATGACCACTGCGTTAAAATATAGTCTGAGATTTGGGACTGCAAGGCCCCCTTCCTTTGTATTTTTTTTTTCATTATTTCCCCGGATATCCTTGATCTTTTGTTCTTCCAAATGAATTTTGTTATGGTTTTTTCTAAATCAATAAAAAATTTTTTTGGAAGTTCCATGGGTATGGCACTAAATAAATAGATGAGTTTGGGTAGGATGGTCATTTTTATTATATTGGCTCGTCCTACCCATGAGCAGTTAATGTTCTTCCAATTGTTCAAGTCTAGTTTTAGTTGTGTGAAAAGTGTTTTGTAGTTGTGTCCATATAGTTCCTGTGTTTCTCTCAGGAGATAGATTCCTAAGTATTTTATTTTGTCTAAGGTAATTTTGAATGGGATTTCTCTTTCTAGTTCTTGCTGCTGAGCTGTGTTGGAATTATATAGAAATGCTGATGACTTATGTGGGTTTATTTTGTAACCTGCAACTTTGCTAAAGTTGTTGATTATTTCAACTAGCTTTTTGGTTGAATCTCTAGGAGTCTTTAAATAGACCATCATGTCATCTGCAAAGAGTGATAATTTGGTCTCCTCCTTGCCTATTTTAATGCCTTCAATTTCTTTTTCTTCTCTAATTGCTACTGCTAGTGTTTCTAGTACAATGTCAAATAATAGAGGTGATAATGGGCATCCTAGTTTCACTCCTGATCTTAATGGAAATGGATTTAGTTTATCCCCATTGCAGATGATATTAGTTGATGGTTTTAGATATATACTATTTATTATTTTTATGAATGGCCCCTTCTATTCCTATGCTTTCCAGGGTTTTTATTAGGAATGGGTGTTGTATTTTATCAAAGGCTTTTTCTGCATCTATTGAGATAATCATGTGGTTCCTGTTGGTTTGCTTGTTGATGTGGTCAATTATGTGGATAGTTTTCCTAATATTGAACCAGCCCTGCATCCCTGGTATAAATCCTACTTGATCATGGTGGATGACTCTTCTGATCTCTTGCTAGAATCTTTTTGCTAGTATCCTATTTAAGATTTTTGCATCTATGTTCATTAGGGAGATTGGTCTATAATTTTCTTTCCCTGTTTTTGGCCTGCCTGGCTTTGTAATTAGTACCATGTTTGTGTCATAAAAGGAATTTGATAGAACTCCCTCTTTGCTTATTATGTCAAATAGTTTGTATAGTATTGGAGTTAGCTGTTCTTTCAATGTTTGATAGAATTCACTGGTGAATCCATCAGACCCTGGGGATTTTTTCTTAGGCAGTTCTTTGATGGCTTGATGGATTTCAATTTCTGATATGGGATTATTTAAGAAAACTATTTCTTCTTCTGTTAGTCTAGGCAATTTATATTTTTGTAAATATTCATCCATATCACCTAGGTTGGTATATTTATTGTCATATAGTTGGGCAAAGTAGTTTTTAATGATTGCCTTAATTTCCTCTTCATTGGAGGTGAGATCCCCCTTTTCATCCTTGATGCTGTTAATTTGCCTTTCTCCTTTCCTTATTTTAATTAGATTGACCAGTACTTCATCTATTTTGTCTGTTTTTTTAAAGTACCAGCTTCTAGTCTTGTTTATTAGCTCAATAGTTCTGTCACTTTCGATTTTATTAATTTCTCCATTAATTTTTAGGATCTCTGGTTTGGTTTTCTTCTGGGGGTTTTTAATTTGTTTGTTCTCAAGTTTTTTGATTTGCATTTCCAATTCCTTGATCTCTGTCCTCCCTAATTTGTTAATATATGCACTCAGGGATATGAATTTTCCTCTAAGTACTGCCTTGGCTGCATCCCATAAGGTTTGAAAGGATGTCTCGCCATTGTCATTTTCTTCAATGAAAGTGTTAATTGTTTCTATGATTTCTTCTCTAACTATCAAATTTTGGAGTATCATGTTATTTAATTTCCAATTAATTTTTGATTTGGCTCTCCATGTACCCTTACCAATGAATATTTTTATTGCCTTGTGATCTGAAAAGGGTGCAATTATTATTTCTGCCTTTCTGCATTTGAGTGCCATGTTTCTGTGACCTAGTGTATGATCTATTTTTGTGAATGTGCCATGTGGTGCTGAAAAGAAGGTGTATTCCTTTTTGTCCCTATTTATTTTTCTCCATATGTCTATTAACTCTAATTTTTCTAAGATTTCATTCACCTCTTTTACCTCTTTCTTGTTTATTTTTTGGTTTGATTTACCTAAATTTGATAGTGGTTAGTTCAAGTCTCCCACTAATATGGTTTTACTGTCTATTTCCTCCTTCAATTCTCCTAGTTTCTCTATTAAAAATTTGGATGCTATACCATTTGGTGTATACATGTTGATTACTGAAATTTCCTCATTGTCTATACTCCCTTTTATCAGGATGTATTTAACTTCCCTATCCCTTTTGATCAGATCTATTTTTACTTTGGCTTTGTCAGATATCATGATTGCTGATCCTGCCTTCTCTCTATCAGTTGAGACCCAATAGGTTTTTCTCCAACCTTTGATTCTAACCTTATGAGTATCTACCCACCTCATGTGTGTTTCTTGTAGACAACATATGGTAGGATTTTGGATTCTAATCCATTCTCCTATTCATTTACATTTTATGGGTGAGTTCATCCCATTCACGTTCAAAGTTATGATTGTCATTTGTGGATTTGCTGGCATTTTGAAATCTTCCCCTAGTTCTGACCTTTCTTTTTTAGCTATCTCCTTTTGAACCAGTGATTTACTTTAGGTCAGTCCCCCTAGTCCCCTCCCTTGAGATGCTTCCCTTTCTAGCCCCTCCCTTTTTGTGCTCCCTTCCCTTCCCCCGTCTCCTTCCCTCTCTTTTTATACTCCCTCCCTCCTCCCCCTCCTTAATTTTCCTTTCTTTCTTGCCCTAATAGATAAGATAGAAATCAGGATCCCACTGGATCTAGATGTTCTTCCTTCTCAGTGTTGATTTCACTGAGAGTAAAGTTTAAGTAATTCAACTTCATGCTCTCTTCCTCTCCTTCTCATATGAGAGTTCTTCTCCTCCCCTTCCCATGTGTATCTTTATATGGGAAAGATCATTCTATTAAGTTCCCCCCTATTTCTTGAAGTAAGTCTTAGTGTTATCGATGGTTCCCCCCTCCTCCATTTTCCTTTCTTTGCCCCCACTTTCCCCAAATCTTCTTAACGCCCCAATCTTTCCCTATGCATGTTTCTTCTAACTTTGCTTATGATGCATACCATTTTTGAGAGTTACACATAAATTTTCCCCACATATTAATATATATGATTTGATGTAAATGTATTCCTTTTAGAAGAGAGTTTGACTTAAAGAAGAAGATAAGATTCATCTCCTTTTCCCTTTCTTTCATATTTACCTTTTCATGTTTCTCTTGCTTTCTGTGCTTGGATATCAAATTTTCCACTAAGTTCTGGTCTTTTCTTAGCAAATGCTTGGAAATCTTCTATTTTTTGGAATGTCCATACTTTCCCCTGGAAGTATATAGTCAGTTTTGCTGGGTAGTTGATTCTTGGTTGGAGACCCATCTCTCTTGCCTTTCTAAATATCGTGTTCTATTCTTTGCGGTCTCTTAGTGTGTTAGCCTCTAAGTCGTGTGTGATCCTTATGGGAGCCCACTTATATCTGAAATTCCTTTTCTTGGCTTCTTGTAGGATTTTCTCCTTTTCTTGGAAGCTCTTGAATTTGGCAATTACATTCCTAGGGGTTGTCTTTTGTGGATTTAGTATAGACAGTGTTCTATGAACCCTTTCTATTTCTATTTTGCCCCCTTGCTCCAGAACGTGGGGGCAATTTTTGTTTATAATCTCCTGTAGAATAATATCGAGTTTATTGTTTATCTCTGGTTTTTCTGGAAGACCGATAATTCGGAGGTTGTCTCTTCTCCCTCTGTTTTCCAAGTCTGTGGCCTTCTCAGTGAGATATTTTATGTTTTCTTCTAATTCATTAATTACTTGGGTTTGCTTTATTAATTCTTGCTGTTTTATGATCTCACTTTCTTTGAGTTGCTTAATTCTGGTCGTTAGGGACTGGTTTTGCTTTTCAGCTTTGTCTGCCGTTCTATTGGATGCTTCGAGCTCTTTTTCCAATTGAGCAGTCTTATCTGTCAGACTGCTGATCTCTTTCTCCCATTTTTCTTTCCAGGTTTCCATCTTTTGGATAAGTTCCAGTTTGAGATCTTCCAGAGCTTGTTGATAGTTTCCATTTTGGGAGGCATGTTCTGATTTTTTTTTGGATTTCCTCCTCATTCTCCTCTTTTCCTTGGGTACTTCCACCATAACATTTTTCAATAGTCACCTTTTTCCTTTCTTCCTGGAGGCTTGATTTTGGGCCATGTGAGCCATCCCTTTGGTGGTTTTATTCCCCTTTCCTTTTTGGTCTGGGATCTGGGTGATATGGGCGGGTTTTCTGTGAATTTAGGTTGCCTCAGACTAATTCTTCCCAGCCTCTGAGGTTTCTTAGAGTGCAGGCCCCTCTGTTCTCAGCGCAACCACCCAGGTGATCAGCTCTACCCAGATAATCAGCGTGTGGTCCGCCCCTGGTATTTAGCTCCACCCAGATGCTCAGCCCACCAGCCCGAGTACAGCTCCGCGGACCCCCTATGCTCAGCGCCGGGTTCTCCTGTGAAACCATCCTGAGATGTTTTTTCCTGGCAGTCCCCAGATCCCAAGGACCCTGGAGTGCCCCCCCCAGACAGAGATGTTCCCCACTCACTCGCTGTCCCAGTGAGCGCTCCGGTAGTTCACTCTGGTTTGGTGGGGGAGGTGGGGGGGGAGCGGCTCAGTTCACATTTCTGTGCAAAGTTTCCCTCCTTCTTATTATAGTGTGGAAATGTTCAAACCCCACGTACCTCCTCCTCTGTGGGGTACTGGGGAGTACTGGGGAGTCCTTCTGTTCCTCCAAAAGTGATTTTTATGCTCCTTTGGTGTAGTCTATTTCGTTCGGTGCCGGGGAGAGGAAGCGTGTGGCTTCTAGATTGCAGCCATGATTACCCGGAAGTGAATTTTTGCTTTTAAGGGAGATCTAATATCCAGTGTTCAACTCCAAAATGCTGATGGACCACTCCTTGTAGCATCTTTTTTCATGTAAATTCCTAAAGTCAAACAAAATTATTGTTTTGACAATGTACAGGGAATAGGTTGGAATGGGAGAGAGGATCTACAGGTTCTTTAGAAAAAAAGAAATATTTTAACAAATATATATTGTTTAGGACTTATAAAAAATTGAATAATAATTATTTCACTTACTATTTCTGTAGCACTTAGCTTTAAATTTTACAACTGAATTCCACATGGTGTTAGGATACTGGAACTCAAGTATGATGATGTTGGTCTTTGTGCTCAGCATAAAGAGGTGGGCAAAGGATGGTGAGGATAATTTAAAGCTTTAAGTTTTAAGTTCTATGATATAATTTCAGAGGCTTTTACCTTGCTCTATTTTTGTTCTTTCATTCATCTTTATTTAATATAGATTCAATTTTAATGACATTAGATTTAGGACATATTTCCATCTTTTGAATTAATAAAACTAACTAAATAATACTATGTAGTGATGATGGAGAGTCTAGATACCATGCCCTTGTAAATGACAAATTTCCAAGCTTTGACAAACAAAAAATAAACCCTAAATATTTAGACACTCTTATTGCTTTCATACTTGTTCATTAATTGGATAGTCTTTGAAAACTAGACCATTTGTAATACCTATCTAGTAACTGAAGGTAAGCATATTTAACTAATATTATATGATAGCAGTCCTTTGATTCTGCCCCCTTCCTACAATATATTTCAGGCAATAAAATAATTACCTTTAAATTCATTAAATAAATTACTGGAATTAGTATTCCTATTGGAATACAATATGAAATTGTTCTGTAAGAAATTTATATAATTAGAACATAATTAGTGGGCTTTTTCCAGTGAAGTTTCTTAAGTTACTTTGTATTATAAACATAACTAGATGTGTTTTAATTATAAAATCTAATTCAATAAATAAAAATCTCCAAAGATGTCCCTGGAAATTAAAAAAAAATGCCTTTCCCCACTCTACACTGTGTGTATGTGTGCATTTTCCTTTTGGGGACTCAGATGTTTTAAAATCAGATTTAATGTTGACAATTTCCCCATCTTTTTAAAAATATCCCTTCAGCATCTATTAACAATTAGTTTCACATGTGGGACAATTAATGCAGAAAGATAGTCTAGGTCAAATGTTTTCAACACCACCAGAATAGGGACTATTTTCTTTTTCTCTTCATCCCCAGTGACTAGCATAGTGCTTAGTGTATAGTAAATGCTTAATAAAAGATTATTGATTGATGAGTTGATTAAGAATTTGTTTGGATTTTGAGAGCTTACAAGTAAATGAAAAATATGAAGCTCAAAAATCTTTTGTTGAACTCTTTTGATGTAATTACTTTTAAGGGAAAATAGCCTTATCTGTAGGGGTGTTTCCTAAACAACTTTCTCAGTCCTTTCTTCTCTCATTTATTTTTCCTTGACATAAAAGCACGGTGACTCATCCCGACCATTTATAATTTCCACTTAGATTTAAAAGTCATCTGATTTAAATAGATGATGATTAAAATTGCATAGACAACTTATAGTTTACATGACCTCAATGTTTTAGGCTTAGAAGAAGAGAACTAACATCTACTAAAGTACCTTACTGTACCTGGGCACTCAGTAAATAATAATGTGTTTAGCCAGTCAGCAATCTGATATCCACGAAATATTCCATATTATTTTCTTTTACTCTTTCCCTGTGAATGCTTTAGGAAAGTATCTTACCTGAAAACTTTAAGGATTTGTGGCTTCCTTGCTTCTCTATTATGTACAATCACTCTTATCTGCCTTAGGAGATGGTCTTGTTTTTGTTAATATTCAATTGCCAGGATATTATTATGTAATAAATCTTTAAGCTTACATTGGTAACCCATTCATTATACTGACGATTTAACCTTGGAGCCAAGAATTTCTCAAGTAAAGGCTCTTGTTATGTTAATTTCCAACATATTGCAAATGTTCTCCTAGGCTGTTACAAGGGTAAGCCAGAAACCAAAATACTACTTAAATATAATTTCAGAGAGCTAATGTTGTAATGGAAACCTTTTTTTGTGAATCTCTGATACAAGTGAGTTTAAATTATACCCTTAACATTGGTGCTAGTAGAATTTATCTTTGAGTAATTATTTTCGTAATTGGGTTGGAAGGGAAGGAGTAGGATTGGTTTCCAACTGGGCTGGCATTTTCAATGGAACACACACTTACCTAAAAAAAAATACAGACATATATTTACAACTCAGAATAGATTAAGTTCACATTTATATATTGGAAAGTGTTCATTATCTTTGCTAAAGACAAGTCAGTAACAGTCTAGATAAATAAAATAATTCAATACTTCAAAGATTCCTGGTTTCCTTGGTCTGAGAGTTCCTTACAGTGAAAGAGGACATACTTTTCTCATATATGCATGTGCATTTGTGGCTGTAGTTATAGTTTTTATCCATTTATTCAAAAATAATTTAAAAGTAATTATTCAATAATGTATATAAACCCAGGTTCTGTTTAGTGCAATTAATGAATTCCATGGTGTCCATTATGAACTGTACATTTCCATTGGCTTAGAAAAATAGCCATATTTTATATAATCATAAATTTATGTAAGGTGAGTTTGAATACAGGCTACCAATTCATGAAACACAACACTATGTTCAAACTAATCAGGATTGGGCTATAAGTTATATGTTGATATATAGGAATCATGTATTCATATAGGGATGTGTGTATATGTGTATTGTATATATACACAGACATACATCTATGCAAACAATGGCTGTAAAATACCTGCTAATATGTTTATTGTGTATGTGTGCATACACACATATGTGTATGCTTATAATGCTTGCAAAAAGACATAAATTTAATCCCAATTTTCCTACATTTAGCTTGCTTAGTATATATTTGTTTTGATATTGTCTTACCCTTTAGGTTGCAGGATTCTTGAGGCAGGCATAGTCTTTGAACTGTTTTGTATTTCCAGCATTCCTGGCACATAGTAGGTGCTGAACAAATGAGTGCATACATACATATGCACATACAGATATCTGTGTGTATTTATACACACTCATATGTATGAAACATATATGTAATTTTTATTTATATTTACATTGCTAACATTTTTCTTTCCATCCCCCTTTTTTCCGTTTCTCTACACTTTTCCTTCTTTCTCAATTTTGTATGTTTGCATCAGTTCACCCCATGCCTGAAATGTACCTCCTTCTCAGGTTCATAAATCAGAAGTTATAAGCTTCCTTCAAGAATTAACCCAAGTGTCACTTTCCTTATAGGGAATTCCAAATGTCAGGGTAGCCCTCAAATTGACTTTGTATTTCATCTTTATCCCCCCCAATAGAGTGTAAGCTCCTTGAGAAAAAAGATTATTTCTATTTTTTTTCTTTGTACTCATAGTGCTACAAAAAGAGTGTGGGGCTTATTAGGTGTTTAAAAAATGCTTCTAGAATGAATGCATGAATTCACACCTTAAGAGAAAAGTGTAAATGAGCTGAAAAAATGGATATAGTGTAGATGGCAGGAGGATATGAATTCATAGATAATAAACTCCTTGAATATTATAAAATTAACTAGAGCTCTAAACAATTTATCCAAGACAGGATAGAGTAAAAGCAAAAATAATTCTGACCCCAAATAGACTGGAGATAAAAACAGTAAATCTATTGTGCTGCAGGCTCTAGGGACTGATGAAATTTATTTTGGCTTAAATGCATGTGTGCAATAGCCATTTAATAACTTCTAAATGTCTGCTTAGTAAACAGCATTTCAGCAAACAAGCTTTCAGAGAAAATTTTTGTAAATTAAGTTTTTTGGAGAATTGCCATTTTTGTTCTATTTTTTGCTTAAACACTGACCAAGCAATTTACTAAAATGCCTTAGACATATGAATAACCCCAAATAATCACTTGTGAACTCTAGTCCAAAACCAATCTCCATTTTTTAAATACTATGATAAAATTCAAATTTAAAAGATGAATCAAGGGAGAACAAGGAAAAAGAGAAAACTAAGAAGGAAATATAAAAGAAGAAAAAGAAAAGACAAAAAGAGAAAAGAGAAGGGGAAAGGAGAAAGAAGAAAAGTAGAGTGGAGAGGAGAAGACAGGAGAGGAAACAAGGGTAGTAGAAGAGAAGAAAAAAGAGAAGAGAGAAGAAGAAAAAATTCAAGGGGAACATAGATAATAGCCACTTATAATAATAATGCAAGAATAGATTTCAATATGCATCTTTGTAATTTTATAAGAAAATGCTAAGATAGATGGAAGGACTCTCATGTTGTTTTACAAGTAATATAATATTATATATATATATATATATATATATATATATATATATATTCACATCTTGAGCTTCTGACACCTAAAGGAAGATTTCTTCCTCACTGTTTTTTTTTAAATCTGGAGTACTTTTCCTGGCCTGAAAGGTCAGTGTCTGAGGCAAATGGTGAAGGATAGGAACAAGAATCAAGAAAGCAGGAATTTTGAGGCAAGTAAGAAAAATAGGCCAATAATGCAATCAGGGCCCAAACCACAAGAAAAGGAAAAGAAATGAAATTCTCCTGATCATCATTTCTTATACCACATTAGTATTCCATTAGAATCATATACCCCAACTTATTCCACCATTCCCTAATTTATGTGTCCTCATATTTTTCAGTTCTTTGTCACCACAAAAAGAGGTGCTATAAAAACTTTTGTGTATATAGATCCTTTTCCTCTGTTTATCTCTTTCAGATACAAACCTAGTAATGATATCACTGGGTCAAAGTTTATAAACCATTTTAATGCTTTGGGCATAGATTTAAATTGTTCTCCAGAATAGTTAAATCATTTCACAACTCCAACAAAAGAGTATTCATGTATCAATTTTCCCATATCTCCAACTTCTGTCATTTTCTTTTTCTGTCATGATAGCCAGTCTGATTGGTATGAGATAGTACCTCAGAGTTGTTTTGATTTGCCTTTCTAGAACATTTTTCTTTATTTTAATTGACTTTGAGAACTGTCTGCCTCTTACATCATTTGATTATTTATAAATTGGAAAATGAATTGTATTCTTATACACTTGGCTCATTTCTCTGTTTTGATAAATGAGGACTTTACTGTAAAGATTTGTTGTAAATTTTCTTCACCTTTATTACAGTGTATTACCCACTACTCTATTTCCTCCTCCTATTTATCCTATTATCTTTCCTTTCATCCTCTCCATTCTCAAAAGTGTTTTGATTCTAAGTACTCCCTTCCCCAACTTGGTCTCCTTTTATCACCACTTTTTAAATTCCCTTCTCTTATTTCTTTACTATAGGATAAGATATCTCCCTTTGCCCAATTATGTGTGTATGCTCTGCCCTCTTTGAGCCAATTCCAATGAGATTAAGATTCAAGTGCTCCCTTCCCCACTTTCCCCATGTTACCTTCCAATGTAAAAACTCTTTCATACCTCTTTTATATGAGATAATTTACCCCAATTCCACCTCTCTCCCTCTTCTTCTCCCAATGCATTCCTCTTTTGCAGTGGAGAAAAAAATACCCCAGACCATGAACTCAATTTTATAATTAAAGTTCATGTACTCAAATAACATGGGCAGCTCACACATAGTTATCTAGGTGTATTTGTTGATATGCTGATCAATGGATAGAAACAGGTTGAGTAATACACAGTGACACATACTTCACCACCATAGTCAACATAATGGAGTGTCATCCATAGTACTGAATGGGGTGGGGGGGTTTAGAGCAAATGGCTGGCAATGGCTGAGGCCATTTTCTCATTTATAGCTATGGAAAATGCTAATATTTTCATTCATGGACTTAGTATATGACTTTTAAAAATTTGGTGAACTTTAGATTCCTTATTGCACAGGAAACAACATTTTTCCCCTTGGATATGGTTCCCATTTTACAACGAACTCCTTGAGAAAACATTACTTATTTAAATTCAGTTTATTTTACAAAAGACTTGCAGTAATTATTTTCCATCCATTTAGAGCAATGTATAAAATATTTCATTGAGTCAGACAGAAGTAGTCCTAACCTGATTGACTTCAATACTGAGATATCATCAAGATGGTTACCCACTTCCAATGGTTAGCATGTCTTCTCCATATCTTTTCATCACTTGCCATTTCTTTTCAATGTCTTACTAAAAACTCTCCACTGGTATTCTCCCCAGCATACTAGAGGCTATCCTCTAGTTCATGTTGTGTTGTTACTAGTGGAACATATGTGTTAATTATTGGTCATTTCTAACTCTTGTTACATAAACTGCTGACTTCCTTTTAACTTTTGTGCTGTCTTTTCTGTTCAGTTCTTCATTGACAATATGCTCTTTGCCTACTTACACCAAGTACAAATCACCCTAGTGTGAGAGATGTAATTCTTCAAAAGTGACAATATTCTATCACAGCTAATTGATATATTTTTTAAAAGCCTTTTTTTAAAAACCCTTACCTTCTGTCTTGGAATCAATACTATGTATTGGCTCCAAGGCAGAAAAGTGGTAAGGGCTAAGCAATGGGGGTCAAGTGACTTGCCCAGGGGCACACAGCTGGGAAGTGTTTGAGGCCAGATTTGATCTCCCTTCTCTTGACCTGGCTCTCAATCCAATGAGCCACCCAGCTGCCCCAAGCCTTTGTTTTAGGGAACAAAAAAACTAGAGGTAAATAAGTTTTCTTTTTTTAAATTTTTTTATTTTTCCATTTGAATAAGTTTATTTAGTTAATTTAGAAAATTATTATTTTCTAAATTATATTATACATTATACATTATATCCCTCCTGCCCCCAAACACACTCCAATTGCCAACAGGCAATTTCATTGGGTATTACATGTGTCCTTGATCACAACCCATTTCCATGTTGTTGTTTACACTAGGATGTTGATTTAGAGTCTACATCCCCAACAATATACCTTCAACCCATGTATTCAAGCAGTTATTTTTCTTTGGTGTTTTTACTCCCACAGTGTTTCCTCTGGATGTGAATAGTGGTTTTTCTCATAGGTTCCTCCGAGTTATTCAGGGTCATTGCATTGCCACTAATGGAGAAGTCCATTACATTCTATTGTACCACAGTGTGTCAGTCTCTGTGTACAATGTTCTCCTGGTTCTGCTCCTTTCACTCTGCATCAATTCCTGGAGGTTGTTCCAGTCCCCATGGAATTCCTCCACTTTATTATTCCTTTTAGCACAATAGTATTCCATCACCAACAGATACCACAATTTATTCAGTCATTCCCCAACTGAAGGGGAATTTTTTTTCCAGTTTTTTGCCACCACAAAGAGCACAGCTATGAATATTTTTGTACAAGTCTTTTTCATTATTATCTCTTTGGGGGTACAAACCCAGCAAGTGCTATGGCTGGATCAAAGGGCAGACAGTCTTTTATCACCCTTTGGACATAGTTCCAAATTGCTCTCCAGAATGGTTGGATCAATTCACAACTCCACCAGCAATGCATTAATATCCCTCCTTTGCCACATCCCCTCCAACATTCATTACTTTCCATAGCTGTCATGTTAGCCAATCTGCTAGGTGTGAGGTGATACCTCAGAGTTGTTTTGATTTGCATTTCTCTGATTACAAGAGATTTAGAGCACCTTTTCATGTGTTTATTAATAGTTTTGATTTCTTTAACTGAAAATTGGCTAGTCATGTCCCTTGCCCATTTATCAATTGGAGAATGGCTTGATTTTTTGTACAACTGGTTTAGCTCTTTATAAATTTGAGTAATTAGACCTTTATCAGAAATTTTTGTAATGAAGATTATTTCCCAATTTGTTGCTTCCCTTCAAATTTTGGATGCATTAGTTTTGTTTGTACAAAACTTTTTTAATTTGATGTAATCAAAATTATTGATTTTACATTTTGTGATTTTTTTCTAGCTCTTGCTTGGGTTTAAAGTTTTTCCTTTCCCAAAGATCTAACAAGTATACTATTCTGTGTTCACCTAATTTGCTTATAGTTTCCTTCTTTATATTCAGGTGATTCATCCATTCAGACTTTATTTTGGTGTAGGGTGTGAGATGTTGATCCAAACCTAATCTCTCCCATAGTGTCTTCCAATTTTCCCAGCAGTTTTTATCAAAAAGTGGGTTTTGGCCCCAAAACTGGGATCTTTGGGCTTCTCATAGACTGCCCTGCTGAAGTCATTTACCCCAAGTGTATTCCACTGATCCTCCTTTCTGTCTCTTAGCCAGTACCAAATTATTTTGATAACCACTGCTTTATAGTATAGTTTGAGATCTGGGACTGCAAGTCCTCCTTCCTTTGCATTTTTTTTCATGATTTTCCTGGATATCCTTGATCTTTTGTTCTTCCAAATGAACTTTGTTATGTTTTAAATGTTTTCTAAATGCAACAGAGCCCACTTTTTTTAATTAGGAGTCAACATGGCACAATGTAAAAAATACCAATTCTGGAATAATGAACTTGATTTAGTTCCCACCTCTAAAGCTTATTACCTCTGTGATTTTAGATAAATCATAGCTTCCTGGAGCTCCTTTTCCTTATCTATAAAATAAAGTAATTTATGCCTGTGGTCCCTTTGACCTCTTCATCCATGATACTATTTCATTCTAGGTTTGTCTTATTATTTACTTCGTCATCCATTCAATTATAGTCTGGTCAAAAGACATCATAACACATGGCCTGAGGTGTGCAGTCAGTTGTTCCTCCAAATACTGTTGGAAGCAGATTAAAATGAAATTGCGAAATACATAACAAAAAATACACTGGAATACAGAGGTTAATGTGAGATTTTCTAAAATTGAGTCCTACCTAGTCCAAAACCTTTATTTGGTAGATGAACAAACTGAGACCTGAACAAGATGCATCAATTTTCTAAGTGACCTAATAGAGGTGATATTTGAATCTAGGTCCTACAGGTTAAAGCCATTGAACTGAAGTATGATACCATGTTGCTTCTTAATCTTGAGGAAGAAAGGAGCCAGGAGCGTTGGCTATCAAGACTTGTGTTATAATTCTTTTTTGTTATTGACTAAATGTGTATCTTCTAGTTATGCTTTTTGTGTCTTTTTTTTAAGAAAATAATAATTGACCTGTTTATCACACAGGATTGTGAAGAGAAGCTAGTGAAATACCATACTGTCTGTGTGGTCTGGAAAGAGCCATTTAACTTTTCACTGATCTGTAAGTCTAGAAGCTGTAAAACAGGTGATGATTTACATTGGCCCTGAGAGTTCCTTTGGAAAGGGCATAGGGAAGGGGATAAGTATTTGTTAATTACTTAATATGTGCCAGGCACTAAGAGTCTTACAAACATTATCTTATTTGAGATAGTGTCAAGAAATCAGAGGTTTGGATAAAAATAATAATATGAGAGAGGTGGATCCTAGAAGGCATGGAAAACTCAAACCTCTGATAATCCTCTTTAGTTAACTTCACTCAAAATAACAGATTTTGAAGTGGCAGAACCAAAAAGGGGATGGGTTATAAAACTGCATATACCTTTTGATGCAATAGTATCACTACCACATCTGCATCCCAAAGAGATTTTTTTTTTTTTACGGTTTAAAAACATCATTGGTTCTTTTTCTAGGAATAAGGAAGGCTTCCTTGAGTTCCAGGTCCTATTAGATAAATTATTCTTGGTTTTCAAAATGGCAGCAAAGGCAAAGAGATTTTTTTAAAGGGAAAAGGACTGATTTATACTAAAATATTTATTGCAGCTCTTTTTTGTGGTAGTGGGGAATTAGAAATTGGAGAGATGTCCATCAATTGAGGAATGGCTGAAGAAATTGTAGCATGTAACTGTGATGGAATATTATTGTGCTATAAGAAATAATGAGCTGGATGATATTAAAAAAATTTAAAAGATGCACAGGAACTGATACAGAATGAAGTAAGCAGAATCAATACATTGTCTAAAGCAACAGTGATATTGTATGATGGTCAACTGTGGAAGATTTAGCTATTCTCAGCAATAAAATTATCTAAGATAAATCTGAAGGACTTGTGAGAAACAATGCTTTCTACCTCCAGAAAAACAACTGACGGAGTCTGAATGCAGATTGAAGCATACTATTTTTTACTTTATTTATATGAATTTTATTTGGATATTTGGTTTTTATATGCATATTCTCTTAAAACAATAACCAATATGGAAATGTTTTTTGCATGATCATATAGGTATAACCTAGATCAAACTGCTTACTATCTCATGTAGGGGAGAGGGAAAGGAGAGAGGGAGACAATTTGGATCTTAAAATCTCAGAAAACATGTTGAAATTTTTTATTACATATAAATGGGAAAATAAAATATTTTTAATTTAATAATATTGATGGCATTTCAGAGTGGCTTTTGAATTAGAAAAGCCATCATGGAACTTGCTTGAATAGGAAACAAAAAAAGCAAATTCCTTAGGGCTGGGCTGAGAGATGATGGGCAATTTTTTTTTTCCATTGTCTTTGACATTTCCAAATTGGGATGCCTGGTAGTGATCTGTGGCATAAACTAAGAAAGATTAGACTTCTCTGGTTTATAGAAAGTAGATACTGAAAACAAGCAAAGAAACACAAATAAAAACAGCTATAATAAATGAGAATATCAAGGTAGGAGTAGGAAATGGAGGTGGTATTATAGAGGTGATGTAGAATAGCAGAATGAAATACATACCTTGTATTCAAGCCCTAGACAGAACATTCTCAGTGATAAAACAATCATATTTCTTGCTTTCTTCTTTCCTTTGACAAGAAATAGTTCATGACTTTTCTGTCAGTAGAGCTTGTAATTTTGAAGTTGAAATGAGGCTAAAAGCTGTGCCTGGCATTTTTAACATGCTTTAATAGTAAAGGTAGTGACAGGAGTGATCACATCATGAATTCTCTTGCACACTGGGTCTAAATTCTGTAGGCTTCATCCTTGATACATGTGACTCACAAGTGACAAATTATGGAACCAGTTATAATAATATCTAGTACTTATATAAGCACTTTCTATGAATTATCTCTTTTTTTTTTTTCATCGCAATAACCAGAAAAGTAGGTGTATCTCCCAGGCAGTTTGGTGGTAAAAAAGAAAGAGTGCTGGGTCTGGAGTCAGAAAGATGCATCTTCCTGAGTTCAAATCTAGCCTCACATATTTATTTGTTGTGTGACACTGGGCACATCATTTAACTCTATTTGCCTCAGTTTATTATCTGTAAAATGAGTTAGAGAAAGAAATGGCAAGTCACTCCAATATCTTTACCAAAAGAAACCCTCTAAATGAGCAACTTAATACAAATTAACATTCCCATGTTTACATGTGAACAAATTGAGGTAGATTGAGGTTAAGTGACTTTTCCTGAGTTAGCTGGTACTTAATATATACCTGAGGCTAAATTTTAACCCAGATCTTCTTTGATAATAGACCCAGTATTTGCTGTCAATATTTCTCCATAATACTTTGGAATTAATTCCTTTTAATTGCCTAGCTGATCCAGATACCCATGTTCCTTGATTAAACTCAGAAATGAATGACCGATAGTATAATTAGAGGGGGAAAATATACTTTTAGAACAAGGAATTCACAAACCTGTAATTCTCAGAAAGCAAAAGAATACAAGCCTTACTCAACCCTGAAGCAAATCTTTACTGTAGTAACATATTTTTAAATAAACTTTTTATGTATTTTTATTTTATATTTTACATACATATATAATCTTATATATCTAAATTATAATTTTTCACCATTATGATTACTGTGTATTGCTTTCCATCATATTTATCCTTATTTAGTTTCTTTTTTCACATGTTTTTTTTTTAATTTGGTCAATTTCAAACATTATTCCTTGGATACAAAAATCATTTTCTATTCCTCCCTCCCCTTACCCCGCCCTTCCTGTAGCCGACCTGCAATTTCGTTGGGTATTACTTGTGTCCTTGATCAGAATCTATTTCCATGTTGTTGATGTTTGCACTAGGATGTTCATTTAGAGTCTACATCCCCAAACATATCCCCTGGACCCATGTATTCAAGCAGTTGTTTTTCTTCGGTGTTTTTATTCCCACAGTTTTTCCTCTGAATGTGGATAGTGGTCTTCCTCTTAGATCCTTCCAGGTTGTTCATGATCACTGCATTGCCTGTAGTAACATATTCTTAACAAAGATAGGATTAGCACAGTGTGGTGCAGTCAAACTAGTCTACTCGGGGAGTTCAAGGATAACAGGCAACCGAACAGCATAAATACATGCTTCACAGTTTGATATCTTGAAGGCATCTATTTCCTATTGACTGATACTCCAGAAGTAGGAGAATGATGAAAAAATTAGCTGTCACGGGACAAGAGGGATCAAAATGTATGATTAAGTACCTAGAGGAGACATGCAGAGAGACCTACAAAAAGACGTGTGATTTTTTTTTCTTTAGTGTGGAATTGTTATTTTATTGGTGTAGTGAACTCCCTGAGTATGAGGTGGGGAGTTACTCCACATGACCAGCAATGCTTCTGATGAGAGAGGTAGATGAATAATGCACTGGCTTTGGAGTCAGGAAGACCCAAGTTCAGCTTCAGATACATATTCATTGTGTGACCTTGAAGAAGTCACTTAAATCTTTCTGGGCACCAGTCTCTTCATCTGTAAAATGGGTATATTAATAACACCTAACTTTGGGGGAAAAGAGAAAATGTGATAATATTTGTAGAGTGCTTTACAAACCTCAAAATAGTATAAAAGTTTGATGATGATGCTGGTGGTGATTTGTCTTAGAAAAATATCTGGGAGTTAAAGAAGAAATCATAGAAACAATTAATAATTTCATCGAGGAAAATGACAATGGCGAAACATCCTTCCAAACCTTTTGGGATGCAGCCAAAGCGGTAATCAGAGGTAAATTCATATCCCTGAATGCTTACATTAACAAACAAGGGAGAGCAGAGATCAATCAATTGGAAATGCAAATGAAAAAACTGGAAAGCGATCAAATTAAAAACCCCCAGCAGAAAACCAAATTAGAAATCCTAAAAATTAAGGGAGAAATTAATAAAATCGAAAGTGATAGAACTATTGATTTAATAAATGAGACAAGAAGCTGGTACTTTGAAAAAACAAACAAAATAGACAAGGTACTGGTCAATCTAGTTAAAAAAAGGAAGGAAGAAAAGCAAATTCACAGCATTAAAGATGAAAAGGGGGACAGCACCTCCAATGAGGAGGAAATTAAGGCAATCATTAGAAATTACTTTGCCCAATTATATGGCAATAAATACACCAATTTAGGAGAAATGGATGAATATATACAAAAATACAAACTGCCTAGACTAACAGAAGAGGAAATAGAATTCCTAAATAATCCCATATCAGAAATTGAAATCCAACAAGCCATCAAAGAACTTCCTAAGAAAAAGTCCCCAGGGCCTGATGGATTCACCTGTGAATTCTATCAAACATTCAGAGAACAGTTAATCCCAATACTATACAATCTATTTGACATAATAAGCAAAGAGGGAGTTCTACCAAACTCCTTTTACGACACAAACATGGTACTGATTCCAAAACCAGGCAGGTCAAAAACAGAGAAAGAAAACTATAGGCCAATCTCCCTAATGAATATAGATGCAAAAATCTTAAATAGGATACTAGCAAAAAGACTCCAGCAAGTGATCAGAAGGATCATTCACCATGATCAAGTAGGATTCATACCAGGGATGCAGGGCTGGTTCAACATTAGGAAAACCATCCACATAATTGACCACATCAACAAGCAAACTAGCAAGAATCACATGATTATTTCAATAGATGCAGAAAAAGCCTTTGATAAAATACAACACCCATTCCTATTAAAAACACTAGAAAGCATAGGAATAGAAGGGTCATTCCTAAAAATAATAAACAGTATATATCTAAAACCAACAGCTAATATCATCTGCAATGGGGATAAACTAGATGCATTCCCAATAAGATCAGGAGTGAAACAAGGATGCCCATTATCACCTCTACTATTTGACATTGTACTAGAAACACTAGCAGTAGCAATTAGAGAAGATAAAGGAATTGAAGGCATCAAAATAGGCAAGGAGGAGACCAAGTTATCACTCTTTGCGGATGACATGATGGTCTACTTAAAGAATCCTAGAGATTCAACCAAAAAGCTAATTGAAATAATCAACAACTTTAGCAAAGTTGCAGGATACAAAATAAACCCACATAAATCATCAGCTTTTCTATATATCTCCAACACAGCTCAGCAGCAAGAACTAGAAAGAGAAATCCCATTCAAAATCACCTTAGACAAAATAAAATACCTAGGAATCTACCTCCCAAGACAAACACAGGAACTATATGAACACAACTACAAAACACTCGCCACACAACTAAAACTAGACTTGAACAAATGGAAAAACATTAACTGCTCATGGATAGGACGAGCCAATATAATAAAAATGACCATCCTACCCAAACTTATTTATCTATTTAGTGCCATACCCATTGAACTACCAAAATACTTCTTCACTGATTTAGAAAAAACCATAACAAAGTTCATTTGGAAGAACAAAAGATCAAGGATATCCAGGGAAATAATGAAAAAAAACACATATGATGGGGGCCTTGCAGTCCCTGACCTAAAACTATATTACAAAGCAGCAGTCATCAAAACAATTTGGTACTGGCTAAGAAATAGAAAGGAAGATCAGTGGAACAGACTGGGGGAAAGTGACCTCAGCAAGACAGTATACGATAAACCCAAAGATCCCAGCTTTTGGGACAAAAATCCACTATTTCATAAAAACTGCTGGGAAAATTGGAAGACAGTGTGGGAGAGACTAGGAATAGATCAACACCTCACACCCTACACCAAGATAAATTCAAAATGGGTGAGTGACTTAAACATAAAGAAGGAAACCATAAGTAAATTGGGTAAACACAGAATAGTATACATGTCAGACCTTTGGGAGGGGAAAGGCTTTAAAACCAAGCAAGATATAGAAAGAATCACAAAATGTAAAATAAATAATTTTGACTACATCAAACTAAAAAGCTTTTGTACAAACAAAACCAATATAACTAAAATCAGAAGGGAAACAACAAATTGGGAAAAAATCTTCATAGAAACCTCTGACAAAGGTTTAATTACTCATATTTATAAAGAGCTAAATCAATTGTACACAAAATCAAGCCATTCTCCAATTGATAAATGGGCAAGGGAAATGGATAGGCAGTTCTCAGATAAAGAAATCAAAACTATTAACAAGCACATGAAGAAGTGTTCTACATCTCTTATAATCAGAGAGATGCAAATCAAAACAACTCTGAGGTATCACCTCACACCTAGCAGATTGGCTAACATAACAGCAAAGGAAAGTAATGAATGCTGGAGGGGATGTGGCAAAGTAGGGACATTAATTCATTGCTGGTGGAGCTGTGAACTGATCCAACCATTCTGGAGGGCAATTTGGAACTATGCCCAAAGGGCGACAAAAGAATATCTACCCTTTGACCCAGCCATAGCACTGCTGGGTCTGTACCCCAAAGAGATAATGGACACAAAGACTTGTACAAAAATATTCATAGCTGCGCTCTTTGTGGTGGCCCAAAACTGGAAAACGAGGGGATGCCCATCAATTGGGGAATGGCTGAACAAACTGTGGTATATGTTGGTGATGGAATACTATTGTGCTCAAAGGAATAATAAAGTGGAGAAGTTCCATGGAGACTGGAACAACCTCCAGGAAGTGATGCAGAGCGAGAGGAGCAGAACCAGGAGAACATTGTACACAGAGACAAACACACTGTGGTATCATCGAACGTAATGGACTTCTCCATTAGTGGTGGTGTAATGTCCCTGAACAACTTGCAGGGATCCAGGAGAAAAAAAAAACACCATTCATAAGCAAAGGATAAACTATGGGAGTGGAAACACCGAGAAAAAGCAACTGCCTGAATACAAAGATTGAGGGGACATGACAGAGGATAGACTCTAAATGAACACTCTAATGCAAATACTATCAACAAAGCAATGGGTTCAAATCAAGAAAACATCTAATGCCCAGTGGACTTACGCGTCGGCTATGGGGGGTTGGGGGGGGGAGGAAAAGAAAATGATCTATGTCTTTAACGAATAATGCTTGGAAATGACCAAATAAAATATATTTAAAAAAAAAAAAACCCAAAAAAAAAAAAAAGAAAAATATCTGGGATACTAAGAGGTTAGTCTCATTATCATAAAATGTTAGGATGTTAGAGTTAGGACTTAAATCAATGCCTTCTGGACTCTGGCTGTCTTTCCCACCACTGTGTCATCCTGTCTCTCAACCAAAAACGAGAAGGGAATAAAGGGAAGAATATACATTTTTTTAAATGAAAGATAGCCATATTGATGATTAAATTCTTTGATACCTAGATGGATCTTGATTTCATCAATGTGGCTACTTCCTCTAATAATACTTCCATCACAGGTTCTTAACCTGTCCTGCAATGCCACTACAGAAGAGATGCCCACTATCTTGATGGCTTATTGTCATTTTTATCTCTTATAGTGACAGTGAAAAAAATTATATACCTCAAGTTAGTTCATTTTAATTTTGGAAAGCTCTAATTATTGGCATTTTTCTTTACTTTAAACTTATTTGAGCCTTCTACACATTGTTCCAAGTTTTATATCTCAGACTAAGAAAAATCCATCTAATCCATCTTCCATATGGCAACCCTTCAAATATTCAAATGTTACCTAAATAATGATATCATGTTCTCCCTCCACCATTCCCAGCCTTCTCTTCTATATCTCTAGTCACTTTAACAATGGAAAAGATTCAAGGCCCTTAAGTTTAATCCAGGGTCTTGATTTCCCTTACTTGCTTCTTCTTCTCTGCATATCTACTAGATAGTATCAAAATGTCTTCCATAAAATGTGGTGCCCCAAATTGAATATAATAAGACCAATGTCATCTGACTTAAGAAGTATATAATGGGACCATCACCTCTCTAGTTCTAGACCCTGAGTCTCTTAATACAATCTAAAAATTAATTTTCTTTTTAGCTGCCTATAGAATTTGGAGTTAATTTGCTATCTAGAAATGCCTCCAAAATATGAACACATAGATTTGATTTTTTAAACTTTTAAGTGTAAGACTTTATTTTCACTTCTATTAGATTTTATCTTATTTGATTGGGTTCAATAGTCTAACCAGCCAGGATTCTGACTCTGTTATTCAGTATGTTAGCTATACCTTGCTTTCTGTTATCTGAAAATGTGATATGCATGCTATTTCTAGTTTTGCCCAAATTATTTTTAAAAATTTAAACAGTACAAGTCACAGAAGTAGGACAGTGTCCTGGAGATGTACTTCCAAGTTTACTAATGACTATTCTTTGGGTCCAGTCATATAATGATTTCCAAATTCATCAATTGTACTATCATTTAATTCATATATCCCCATTTTCCTCATAAGAACAGCATGTCAAAAGTTTTATATCACATTTAGACACTATAAATATAACTACCTCTATATCATTCTCATGATTTATGAGTGTAATAATCCTGTCAAAAAATGAAATGTTCTTTTCTATATGAAGCCATGCTGGCTTTAAACAAATATAACTCCATTTTATTTTTACTTTTTAAAAATTTTATTGATAATTTTTACCACTTCAATGATCTCCTGATCTATTTCCCACTGTCACCTCCATAAATTTTCATGTTATAGATAAAAATAGCAAATTAAATCATAAAAATAAACAAATTACATCATAAACAAAAATAAATCATCACAAATAAAAATCATAAAACAATGAAAAGCAAAATAATAAAGCAAAATTTATAAAATTAGAAAGTGTAAAATATAAAACATGAATAAAGTGAACATGTGTTTGACAGGCTACGTGATATACTATCCCTTACTTTTTTACCAAGAGAAGGTTGGTTGATTGGTTGTTGAGCTTCACACTAAAAGAGGACCAAAATGACACCACAATATTGGGGGTCATTGAAGAGTATGTCTAATTACAACTAATTAGACCAATACAAGGTTGGAAGGCTTCACCACAGGCCAGATATTAATAGTCTGTATGAAGATTTAGAAAGGAGATATCTCTGTAAATATGCACAAATCACAGTTTTTTTTAAATTACTGCAATTCTCTTTTGCTCATAGAGTACAATGCCTTCTATGATGCAGCCACTATATGATGGATGTTTCTCTGCCAATGTGTGTCCCATGCCTCACAATCAATACCAAATGTCTTCAGAGAGACCTTGAAAGAGTCCTTGAATTGCTTGCTTCTTCTGATCTCCATGTGATTTATTGCTTTGGATGATTTCACCAAAAAATAATATTTCAGGTAAAAATACATTTTTTCATTTGAATGAATTGGCCATCCTATTGCATGTATACTCTTTGGGACAAAGTTTGAAGAAAAAAAAATTTATTTCGTTGCCTATTTTTTTTTTGTATCAAGATCAGTCATTGACATGTTTTTTTTTTATCCTAGAGCTCTTTAATTCACATTAATAATGTCTTTGTGTATCATTGTCTTCTGCACAGCTCTATAATCATTGTTCCCTGGTTCTACTTATTTTGCTAAGCAAGAATTATATACATTTTCCCATATTTGTTGTTTTATACAGTTTAATGATATTTATTTAGCTTTACATACCCCAACTGACTTACCTAATTTCCAAATAGTGGGCATTTATGTTGTATGCAATATTTTTCTGCCACAAAAAATCCTAGTAATATTTATTTTTTGAAAGACTTTTCTGTTTCCAATTTCTTTAGATCTCCAATATTGAATATGGTTGATTAAAGGTCATGAATAGTTTAATAGATTTTTCTGGATAATTTTCACCCTCTTCCCAATGTTTGAACCAAATCTCAGTTCCATCAATAACATATTAGTTTGTCTCTCCTCACATAACTGATTTAATATATATATATATATATATAATATATAATAATAAATAAAATAATCTTTTACCATATTTTCAAATTTTAGGGGCATAAGTTAAAATCTCCAAGTTGTTCTAGCCTTGACATCTCTACTTTTTTTCTTCCATTTTTGGACTGGTTCTATTATCCTGTAATTTCAATGGGAAAAAAATTCCAATGAGGAAACTTATTTCAATGTAGGTAGGAGTTTATTTTTTAATCTACAATCTTAGGGAGCTTCCAGGGGAAAGAGATTTGTCACAAGGTTAAATGATTTGCCCAAAGGGGAACTACAAAGCCAGTAATGAACCAGATATTAGACAGAAAACAAGGTCTTCCTGACTCCATCCATTAAAATCATGATGCCTCTTGTCATCTTGCTGCATTTCTCTTATTATCAGTGATTTGGGATATTTTACATAGATTTAATTGTTTGCATTTCTTCTGTTGTAAATATCTTGTCCTATTGAATGAGCATTTGTTTACTAGTGAATGACTTATGTAGTGATTGCTTTGGTATGGGAAAGTATCAGGTGAGAGAACTTTCTATATCAATGCAAGTTTAAACTTACTCTGGAATTCATAGAGAGGTGCCAAGAGAGCTCTGAGACATGTCATTTGCCCAATCATGAAATATGTTCCAGATTCAGGTCCTCTTCCTTCCAAGCTCAGATCTTTGTTTCTTGTATCTCATTGACTCCTTCATTCCGCCCCCTGAATGCCATAGTTTTATCAGAAATATATAACACAAAAATTTCCTCTACTTGACAGTTTCTCCCTGGACTCTATTTTGATTTATTTTATAGGAAAGCTTTTCAGTTATATACAATAAAAAGTATCTATTTTCTCTTTTTTAATCTATGCAATTTTCCCCCTTATACATAAATTTTATATAGCTCCTCCTCCTCCTCCTCCTCCAACTTTACCTCCACCACCACAACCTCTGCCTTCTCCATCTACTCTTTCTCCTCCTCCTTCTACTCCTCCTTCTCCTTCTTCTTCCTCCACCTCATCTTCCTCCTCTTTTCTTATTTTGTCCCTGTCTTTCTCTGATTCTCTCAATAACTTTCAACTTTTTCAAGAAATTATTGTCCAATATGAATTTTTGTTCTAGTTGTTTTTATTTTGGAATTTATGAAATACAGGACCATTGCATTTTATTACTTCTGTATTTCACTTATTTTGCTTTGTACATCTATGTGCCTTTCCATGTTTTAACTAAATAACCAAAATTTTTTGACAATTTCCTTTTCATAATAGTTTGAGACTGGTAATGTCAAATCCATTAATTATTCTTGAGATCATGACTTTTTATCTAAAATTGATTGTATATTATTTTGTTGAGTTACATAAAGTAATATCCTTTTATTGATTTCTATGATTATTGACATGATGTTAATAGTAAATATTAAATGACATAGTTTCACTTTTTTACGTTTTATCTTTATTTTATTTAAACATGTTTTCCAGTTATATGACTCATGTTATCTCCCTCCCTTAATCCATCCACCCTCCCAGGATTGACAATAAATTCTACTGGGTTATATATGTATTATCCTAAAAACATATTTCCATATTATTTATTTTTGTGAGAGAATAAACTTATAAAACCAAAACCCCAAATCATATATCCAAATAAACAAATGATAAATCATATGTTTTATCTGCAATTCTATCCAACAGCTCTTTCTCTAGGAAGCATTCTTTTTTATAAGTTTGGTCAGAATTATTCTAAATCATTGAATTGCTCTTAATAGCAAAGTCTATAACATTTGATTGTCCCACAATATTTCAGTTACTATGAATAATGGTCTCCTGGTTCTGCTTATTTCACTCTGCATCAGTTCTCAGAAGTCTTTCCAGGTCTTTCTGAAATCATCTGACTCATCATTTGTTTTAGCACAATACTATTTCAACACTGTCATATACCACAATTTGTTCATCCATTTCCCCAATTGAGAGACATCATTTCCAATTCTTTGCCACCACAAAAAGTGCAGCTATAATTATTTTTGTAGAAACTGACCCCTTCTAATTTTTTAAATCTCTTTGGGATACAGACATAATAGTAGTATTGCTAGATCAAAAAGTATGCATTCTTTTTCCAAACTGCCTTCAAGAATAGTTGAATCAATTCACAATTCAAGCAACAATGCATTAGTATCCCAATTTTGCCATATGCCTTACAGCATTTATTATTTACTTTATTGTCATATTGTCTAATCTGCTAGGTAAGGTGGTACCTCAGAGTTCCTCTGATTTACTTATAATTTCACTATGTTTAAATCATGTTCCCATTTTAACTTTATCTTGGTATAGGGTATAAGATGTTGATCTAAATTAAATTTTGCCATACTGTTTTCCAATTTTCCCAGCAGATTTTGTCAAAGAGTGAGTTCTTATCCCCAAAACAGGGATCTTTGGGTTTATCAAACACTAGATTGCAGAGGTCATTTACCCCTATTTTATTCCATTGATACACCCTTCTATCTCTTAGCCAGTTTCAGTTTGGTTTGATGATTACTGCTTTATCTGAAACTGCTAGACCACAATCTGTCAGATTATTTTTTCCATTAGTTCCCTTGATATTGTTGATCTTTTGTTCTTCCAGATGAATTTTATTATTTTTCTAGTTCTATAACATATTTTTTGTAGTTGGATAGATATGGAACTGAATAAGTAAATTAATTTAGTTAGTAATGCATTTTTAATACTAGCTTGGTGTACCCATGAACAATTAATGTTTTTCCAATTTTTTAGAACTAATTTTATTTGTGTGAAAAAATGTTTTGTAATTGGGATCAAATAATTCCTAAGTTTGTCTTAGCAAATATATTCCCAAATATTTTATATTGTCTAGAGTAATTTTAAGTGGAGTTTCTCTTTCTAACTCTTTCTGCTGATTTTTGTTGCAAATATAGAGAAATGTATGGAAATATATGCTGATGACTTATGTGGATTTATTTTGTATTCTGCAACTTATAATAGTTAAAGGAATTATAGGGATTGAAGAAGTACAGGGGATAAGGAAGGTTTTTATAACAGGGAATGAAGGAGTTGAAAGGATAGAGGAAATATGGATGTTGGTGAGGTAAAAGGAGAGAGATACCCCCTGCTTAGAGGCTATCTTTGAAAAATGGGCTTCCTGAGAATTGAGCCAACTATTATAGCCTGAGTGGATGTCTTCTCTATTGATTGATGTTGAAGATACCTCAGAGCAGGTAAGTATGGACCCCCCCCCCCAAAGGGACAAGCCTCCCCATGGACCAAGGTCACCAAGCAGGAGTCCGATAAGGACTGTTTATGGTTGAATGGCTATCCTTAAGTTCAGCTCTTTCTATGTCCCCCTGAAATGACAGTCCTCTTATCTGACTGCTGGTTTTTTAACTCAAGATGAATTTAATAACACGTGTGGATTGGGAAGCTATCAGGAAAGTGGGAATCAGGATTTCCCTAGATTGGGTTTGAGTCTCTCTCACCTTTTGAGCTGATTCCAGGCCTCACAGGCTGGTGGAGGGTTTCTTGTATTCCACTAATCTATGCTAGTTTTCTTAAGTTCAAAGTCTTTAGCAGTAGACAGCAAGAGGAAGAAAAGGTTTTGACCTTCAGAGCTGGTTGGGCCTGGTCTCTTCAAGCTGATGCCCCTACTGATCTGCCGTACAGTCCAAACCACTCCCCCACTTTTTTTTTGTTCGAAGACAGGATCAAAGGAATCCAGATAGAGCACACATTTGGGAAAATCCAGGAATAGAGGTACTTCTATCCAGAGACATTCTGGGGGCCAGGAAAGAGAGCCTTTTCCAGAGCAATTATCACTCTCCAAGTTGCCCTTCCCCCTCACCAACTGTCATTGCTGTTCATCAATTTCATTCTAACCTTCCAACTGCTGTTTGCTCCAACTCAGTGGTAGAAAGTCCAGAACTTGATTCAGTTTTCCTTTCCACAAATTTTACTAAAGTTATTAATTAGCTTTTTAGTTGATTTTCTAGGATTCCTCAAGTATACCATTATATCACCTGCAAAGTTTGATATTTTAGTTTCCTTATTGCCTTCTTTAATTCTTTCAGTTCCATTTTCTTCACTAATTGTTAATGCTAGCTTTTCTAGTACAATATTAAATAATACTGGTGATAATGGACATTTTTGCTTGACTTCTAGTCTAATTCGGAAGGTGTCTAACACACCCCCATTGCAGATGATACTTGCTCATGGTTTTAAATAAATAATTATTATTTGGATGAAAGGCATTTTTATTCTTTGCTTTCTAGTGTTTTAAATAGAAATGGGTATTGTATTTTGTCCAGTTTTTTTTTCTATATCTATTGAGATAATTACATGTTTTCTGTAAGTTTGATTATTGATATGGTCATATTTATTGTCATATTATTGGTCAAAATAGCTCCTAATGATTGCTTTAATCTCCTCTTCATACAGAAGAAAACATCCTTTTCATCTTTGATACTGGCAATTTGATTCTCTTCTTTCTTTTTTTAAAAATCAAATTAACCAATAATCTATTTCAGTAATTGCAAAACGTTTAGAGACTAAGTGCCCAGAATGCAACCCTCTCACTGTATGTAGGACCCTGGCCTTTACCTCAGACAGGGTAAAAAAGAAGTGTTCCCACTGGGCTGCATAGCAGAATGGCAGGTGATGTGAGAAAAATCTTCAGGCTTATGTAGAAATGGGGAGAGAAGCAGCCCCTTTTAATGTACATGTCATAAGTTCACCAATAGTTCTATCTATTTTTAAATAGAACCAGCACATAGTCTCATTTATTACTTCAATAGTTCTTTAATAAATAATTTTATTAATTTCTCCTTAATTTTTAAGATTTCCAATATAGTGTTTACATGGGGATTTTTAATTTGTTCTTTTTCTAGTTTTTTTTTTCCAATTGCAAGACCAATTAATTGATCAACATTACTTAATCTGCAAAGAGTGATAATTTAGTCTCCTCATTGCCTACTTTAATCCCTTCAATTTCTTTTTCTTCTCTGATTGCCACCACTAGTGTTTCTAATAAAATGTTAAATAATAGAGGTGATAATGGGCATCTCTACTTCACTCTTGATTTTATTGGGAAATTTCTATCTTGTTCCCATTACAGATGATACTTGCTGATGGTTTTAAATATATACTGTTAATTATTTTGAGGAATGGCCCCTTTATTCCTAGACATTCTATGTTTTCAATAGGAATGGGTGTTGTATTTTGTCAAAGGTGTTTTCTGAATATATTGAGATAATCATGTGATTTCTGTTGATTTAATTATTGATGTGGTCAATTATGTGGATAATTTTCCTAATATCAAACCATCCTTGAATTTCTGGTATAAATCCCACTTGGTCATAGTGAATAATCTTTGTGATAACTTGATGTAGTCTTTTTGTTTTTATTTTATTCAAGATTTTTGCTTCTATGTTCATTATGCATATTGGTTTGTAGTTTTTTTCTTTGTTTTTGGTCTTCCTGGCTTTGAAATCAGTACCTTATTTGTGTCATAAAAAGAATTTGGTAAGACTCTCTGCTTATTTTGTTAAATAATTTGTATAGATTGAGGATTAGTTGTGATTTAAAGGTTTCATAGAATTCACTTGTTAAACCATTTGGCCCTGGGAATTTTTTCTTAGGAAGTTCCTTAAATGGCTTATTCAATTTCTTTTTCTGAGATGGAATTATTTAAATATTCCATTTCCTCTTTTGTTAATCTAGGTAATTTATATGTTTTTTGTAAATATTCAGCCATTTCACTTAGGTTGTCATATTTATCGCTATACTGTTGGGGAAAATAATTCTTAATGATTATCTTAATTTCCTCTTCATTAGAGGTGGGATCACCTTTTTCATCTTTGATACTGTTAATTTGATTCTCTACTTTTAGAGTAATCAGTACTTTATGTATATTTTTAAAATTATCAGCTCCTAGACTTATTTATTAGTTCAATAGTTCTTTTACTTGCAATCTGATTAATTTCTCCTCTAATTCCTCCTTCTGAGATGTGTTGGAGATATATAGAAATGCTGATGACTTATGTGGGTTTATTTTGTATCCTGTAACTTTGCTAAAGTTGTTGATTATTTTAACTAGCTTCTTGGTTGATTTGGCAGATAGATTCCTAAGTATTTCATATTGTCTAGGGTGATTTTAAATGGAATTTCTCTTTCTAATTCTTGCTGCTAAATGGGTTGGAGATATATAGAAATGCTGATGACTTATGTGGGTTTATTTTGTATCCTGCAACTTTGCTGAAGTTATTGATTATTTCGACTAGCTTTTTGGTTGATTCTCTAGGATTCTTTAAGTAGACCATCATATCATCAACAAAGAGTGATAGCTTGGTCTCCTCATTGCCAATTTTAATACCTTTAATTTCTTTTTCTTCTCTAATTGCTACTGCTAGTGTTTCTAGTACAATGTTAAACAATAGAGGTGATAATAGGCATCCTTGTTTCATTCCTGATCTTATGGGAAGGCTTCTAGTTTATACCCATTGCAGATGATGATTGCTCTTGGATTTAGATATATACTGTTTATTATTTTTAGGAAAGGCCCTTCTATCCCTATACTTTCTAGTGTTTTCAATAGGAATGAATATTGTGTTTTACCAAAGGTTTTTTCTGCATATATTGAGATAATCATGTAATTTTTGTCAGTTTGCAATTATGTGGATGGTTTTCCTAATATTGAACAAACCTTCCATTCCTGGTATGAATCCCACTTGGTCATAGTGAATAACCATGGTGATCACTTGCTGGAGTCTTTTTGCTAGTATCCTATTTAAGATTTTTGCATCTATATTCATTAAGGTGATTTGTCTATAGTTTTCTTTCTCTATTTTTGACCTGCCTCTCTTTGGAAGCAGTACCATATTTGTGTCATAAAAGGAATTTGGTAGAGCTCCTTCTTTGCTTATTCTGTCAAATAGTTTGTATAATATTGGGATTAGTTGTTCTTTGAATGTTTGATAGAATTCATTTGTGAATCCATCTGGATGTGGGGATTTTTTTTCTGAGGGAGTTCTTTGATGGCTTATTCAATTTCTTTTTCTGATATGGGGTTGTTTAGATAATCTATTTCTTCTTCTTTTAGTCTAGGCAATTTATATTTTTTAAATATTCATCAATATCACCTAGATTGCCATATTTATTGCCATATAATTGGGCATAATAGTATTTAATGATTGTCTTAATTTCATCTTCATTAGAGGTGTAATCTCCCTTTTCATCTTGAATACTGTCAATTTGGTTTTCTTCTTTCCCTTTTTTAATTAGATTGATCAGTACTTTGTCTATTTTATTTGTTTTTTCAAAGTATCAGCTTCTAGTCTTATTTATTGAATCAATAGTTCTTTGAATTTCAATTTTATTAATTTTTCCTTTGATTTTTGGGATCTCTAATTTAGTTTTCATTTGGAGATTTTTAATTTGTTCACTTTCTAGTTTTTTAATTTGCATGCCCAGTTCATTGACCTCTGCCCTGTCTAGTTTGTTAATATATGAACTCAAGGATATAAATTTCCCCCTGAGTACTGCTTTGGCTGCATTCCATAGGTTTTGAAAGGATATCTAATCATTGTCATTTTCTTCAATGAAATTATTAATTGTTTCTGTGATTTGTTCTGTAATTGATTTTGGAGAATTGTATTGTTTAATCTCCAAATAATTTTTGATTTGCCTCTCCATGTACCCTTCATAATTATTATTTTCATTGCATTGTGATCTGAGGTTGGATTTATTATTTCTGCTCTTTTGCACTTGTTACAATGTTTTTATGCCCTAGTACATGGCCAATCTTTGTGAATGCACCATGTGCTGCTTAAAAGAAGGTGTATTCTTTTCCGTCCTTATTTATATTTCTCCACATATCTACTAACTCAAATTTTTCTAAGATTTCATTTAGTTCTTTTTCCTCTTTCTTATTTATTTTTTGGTTTGATTTATCTAGTTCTGATAGAGGAAGAGTCAGGTCTCCCACTAGTATAGCTTTTCTATCTATTTCATTGTTGAGCTCCACTTTCTCCTTTAGAAATCTAGATGATACGCCAATTGGTGTGTACATGCTGACTACTGATATTTCCTCATTGTCTATAATGTCTTTTATCAGGATGTAATTACCTCCCTTATTTCTTTTAACTAGATCTATTTTTACTTTGACTTTGTCAGCTATCATGATTGCAACTCCTGCCTTCTTTTTATCAGTTGATGCCCAATAGATTTGGCTCCATCCTCTTACTTTGACCCTAAGCTATCTACATTCCTCATGTGTCTTTCATGTAGACAGCATATGGTAGAGTTTTGGATTCTAATCCAGTCTGCTATTCACTTGCATTTTATGGGTGAGTTCATTCCATTCACATTCAGAGTTATGATTACCAGCTGTGTATTTCCTAACGTTTTGATTTCTACTCCTAGTCCTGCCTTTTCTTCTTTAACTATTTTCTTCTACACCAATGTCTGTTTTTAATCAGTCCCCCTAGTTCCCACCCTTATTTTACTTCCTTTTCTACCTCCTCCTTTCTTAATCCCCCCTTATTTTCTTTACAGTTTTTTTAAAACTACCCCCCACTCTCTCCCTCCCTTGTATTGGTTCCCTCCCCACCAGTCTGTTTGTTACCCTTCTACTTCCCTATAGGGTGAAAATTAATTCTCTTCCCAATGGATTGGATTGTTCTTCCCTCTTTGGGTCAATTTCAATGCATGTAAGAGTTGAGTATTTCCCATCTCCAACCTCTTTACCCTTCCAGTGTATTGATGTTCTCCCATTCCCGCCATGAGTTTCTTTGTGACATATATATTTACCCCCTTCAGTTTCTTTTACCATTTCTTTTAGTTTTAATCTCTTTTTTTAGCTCTATTTGTATATGTATATATATACATATATGTACTTATGCATGCATATATCTATATACATATTTATGTCTTGTCATTTCATCCTATTTAGTTTTTCACTGTTCCCTCTAAGTGTACTTCTTCTAGCTGCCTGGGTGATAAGAACAATTTTTAAGAATTACTAATGATCTCTTCTTATAAGGATACATATCATTTTAACTTATTGGGTTTCTTAAAAAAATATTTTTTGTTGGGTTTTGGTTTTTTTTTTCTTTTTTCCCTCTTTTTTAATTACCTTTTAATTTTTCACTTGAGTTCTGTGCTTGGATGTCAAATTTTCTGTTCATGTCTGGTCTTTTCTTTACAAATGCTTGGAATTCTATTTTGTTAAATAACTATACTTTCCCCTGTAAGAATATAGTAAGTTTTGCTGGGTAGTTGATTCTTGGTTGTAGACCTAGTTCCCTTGCTTTCTGGAATATCATATTTCATACCTTTCGTTCCTTCAGTGTAGATGCAGCCAGATTCTGTGTTATCCTCACTGTGCTTCCATGGTAAATGAATGACATCTTCTTAGCAGCTTGGAATATTTTTCCTTGGTCTGATAATTCTTGAATTTGGCTATAACATTCCTGGGTGTTGTCAGTTCAGGATTAAGTTCAGGAGGTGATCTGTGGATTCTTTAAATCTCCACTTTTCCCTCTTGTTCTAGAACATCAGGGCAGTTTTCTTGGATAATTTCCTTTGTATGATGTCCAGGCTTTTTCTTTTGTCATGGTTTTCTGGTAGACCAATGATTCTTAAGTTGTCTCTCCTGGAATGATTTTCTAAATCTTCTGTTTTGTGAATGAAATGCTTCATATTTTCCTCAATTTTTTAATTCTTTTGATTTTGTTTTATAGTGCCCTGCTCTTATGAAGTCACTTTCTTATAGTTGTTGTATTCTGGTTCTTAAAGACTGGATTTCATCCCTGGCTTTTTGTTCATCTTTCTCTTTTTGGTCTGGTTTTCTTTGGAGGTCATCTTTCAACCTCTTTACTTCATCTTTCATCTCCTTTGCCTCACCTTTCCTCTCCTTTGCCTCATTTTCTAGCTGGTTGATTTTGGCTTTCAAGACACTATTTTCTCATGTCAGTTCAAGTGCCTCTGTTTCCAGATGACTTATCTTAGTTTTTAAGTTCTTTTCCCAATTGTCTTCAGCCTCTCTTAATTGTGTTTTGAATTGTATTTTGAGTTCTTCCAAAGCCTGTATCCAATTCACTGGGTTTTCTGTTTTATTGCTTGGTGTTCCCTCCTCCTTCTCTGTTCTGTTTGCTCTTTGTTCATTGCCTATATGGAAGCTGCCATTTGTAATTTCTTTTTTCTTTTTCTGTTGTTTGCTCATATTTACCCCTTCTTTATTACCTATAGTTCTCTATGCTCTTGCTCCCCTTATTATTTTTGTTTTGTTTTGTTTTGTTTTGGGTTTTGCTGTCAGTCTTCCCTCTTGCAGTTTTGTTAGCAAATCTCTCAGTGCAATCTGTGTTTTAGGGGTGTTGGAACTTGAGCTTCCCTGCCCTCTGAAGACTTTGGATGGGATTACATCCAGCTGGGTGGAACTGAATGTGCCCTAAGGCCAAAACCTACTGCAAGGGGGGTAGAAATATGGAGGGTCTCAGCTGCTGCAACTAGGCTGCCCTCTGTGCTCTCCTTCCTACCACCTGTTTTCAATGCTCTGAGCCTGGCACAGCTTTGCCTGCAAGGTACTCACTCCAGACCAAAGTCTCTGCTTGACCAGAGGTTCCAGTTGCTGCTAGAGGCTTAGCACTCTAGGTGGTGGAAGGGTCCTGCGACCTTCCTTCTCCCTGGTCTTAAACTCAAGTGTTCTCGAATTCCAGCTTTGGGGGAGGGGGGGGTTACCTTTTAAATTGAGTCCATCAAAAGGTTTCCTTGGCTCTGTCTTATTAGGTTTGATTTTCAGTCACCTAGAAGCTTGGTACAGAAGGGTTTCCTGAGGTCTGAAATTTCACTGCCTCTACTCTGCCATCTTGACTCCACCCATGGTTGATCTTTGAATATGTACCATGTACTGCTGAGAGGAAGGTATATTCCTTTTTTTTAAATTTCTCTAGTTTTCTTCAGATATTTTTAACTCTATTTTTTTCTAATATTTCATTACTTCCCTTATTTCTTTCCTATTTGTTTTTTTTTTTTTGGTTCAATTTATCTAGTTCTGAAAAGGGAAGGTTGAGATCCCCACTAGTATGGTCTTACTATCTATTTCCTCTTTAAACTCCTTTAATTTTTCCTTTATAAATCTACTTGCTATGCCATTTGGTGCTTGGATGTTTGGTAATGATATTACCTCATTTACTTTCTTCTTTTAATCAGATAAATTTGTACTTTGTCTTTTTCTGGTGTTATGATTGCTATTCCAGTTTTTTTTTTTTTACTTTAGATGATGCATAATACATTCTGATCCAGTCTTTTACCTTGAATCTGTGTTTGTCACTCCACCTTAAATGCATTTCTTGTAAACAACATATAGTAGGATTATGGTTTTTAATTCTGCTATCTGCTTCTATTTTATATGTGAGTTCATCCAATTCACATTTAGCATTATGATTACTAATTATGTATTATCCTCCATAATATTGTCCTCTTACTGATCCTTTTTTCTCACCAGCATTTTGCATTTTTGTACTCCCCCATTTCTCCTTCCCTTCATTTATCTCCCCCTTTCCTTTGTCTTATTCCCAGTCTACTTCTCTGTAAGGTAAGATATAATTCTATACCCTACTTAGTATACTTGTTTTTCCCTCTCTGAGCCAGTTATAATTAATATAAAGTTTAAACTTTATCAGTCACCACCCTTATCCTCCCCTCTCTATAATGTTTTTCACACCTTTTTATGTTATATAATTTACCCCATTCTATATATAACTTCCCTTTTCTCTCAGTGAAACCTTCTCTTTCAGCCCTTGATTGATTTTTATGTAACCTTGATATGACTACATGTCATATCATACATACATTTTGTTTCATATCACTGTATTTATATAGCCATCATATCATCTTGTGCTATCAGATACATCATATCATCATAATCAGTTTACTTCTCCATTCTTTTTCTGGGTAAATTCCTTCTATCTTTCCTACTACTACAAGTAATTTTTAAAAAATTACATGTATCCTCTTTCCATGTAAACATATATACATTTTTACCTTAATAAGTCCCTTAAACTTTTCTCCTTTTTATTTACCTTTTTGGGCTTCTCTTGTGTCTCATGTTTGGACTTCAATTTTTTTATTTAGATCTGGATTATCATCCACAAATATTTGGAAATCTTCTATCTTGTTGAATGTCTATTTTTCCCATGAAAAAATATACTTAGTTGTGCTGGATAGGTGACTCTGGGTTGTAAACACAAATTTTATGCCTTCCTGAATATCATATTCCATGCCTTTCAATCCTTTATTAGACAATCTCTAGGCCCTGTGTGATCCTGATTGTAGCCACATTAGAATGTTTTTTTTTTGTTTTTTTTTTCTGGGTGACTGAAGAATTTTCTCCACAGCTTGGTAGCTCTTGAATTTAGCTATTTACATTCCTAAAAGTTGTCATTTGAGGATTTCTTTCTGGGGAAGATGTGTGAATTCTTTCCATTTCATTTTATTTTCTTAATTGAGGATCTTTGGGCAGTTTTCTTTGACAATTTCTTGTAGTGTGATTTATAAGCTTTGTTGTTGTTGTTGTTGTTGTTGTTGTTCATGGCTTTCAGATAGTCCAATAATTTTCAAATTGTCTCTTCTATATATAGCCCATTCCTACCAATTTAGCCTTATTTTTATTTGATACTCTCTACAAATTTTGTAATTATACACCTCTAGCCTCCTTATTTTCTTCTAATTAATATCTCCACTATCCATTCCTTTGCAATGGTTGCTCCCTAGGCTTGAAATGCTATTCTTCTCACATCCACCTCTTATTTCTCTTGACTTTGTTGAGGACTCAGGATAGATCCAATCTACTTCAGAAAGCTTTCTTCTCATATTACATGTATCTACATTCTGGATGCCTCATTATTTGCATGTTACCTCCCCCAATAGAATGTGAACTATTTAAAGGCAGAGATTTTCTTTTTAATTTGTTTTGTTTGGGTTTTATTTTGGTTTTGCCTTTCTTTGCATCCTTGCTTTTTTAGCATGATACCTGATTCTTAATAAGAGCTTAATCTATATTTGCTGATTGACTTACTAAGTTACTGAATAGGATCATATTGCTGATGAGACAATTTTCAAACTAGTGTTCTTTATTAATCTCAAATAAATTTTAACTTTAACATTTCCTATAAGCAAATGTGCTTAAAAGACTTAGTTGCTGACAAAGGTGTCAAAATGAATGAGGAAATAAAGGCAGACATTTTCTAATTCTATACATCACACATTTTTTAATCATGTAAATTAATTAATTCTATTATTCTCATATTTTACATCAGTAGAAATGTATCTCTTAGGATCTTGGGTTAGTCAGTGCTGACATTCAGAACATAACTTTGACAGAAATTGGCCTATTAAGCCAATATGAGTGTATTAATAGATTTAATGTCATATTTCACAATATACAGTTCCAGGAATCATAGATGTAGAGCTTTAAAAGACTTTGGAAATCATCTGATTCAACCTTTTTATTTAATAGTTGAGAAAACTGACACCCAAAGAGGTTAAATGACTTGTCCAGTGTAACACAGGTAGTTATCAAGACAGTATTGGAATACCAATCCTCCAATTCTAATGATCAATTTCTTTATTCACTGTACTGTCCCTGCTTTCATACATTTATATGTTACTATAGGGAAGAGAAGGAAAAACACATGTATTAAAAGTAGTTTATTTCTCCTTCTGGGCAAATGTATATTAGTATTACCTCAGTTTTGCTTTGGGAATCAGTATTTAAAAAGAACATAATTAGTTAATCCATTATCATCCAGATATGACAATAGGGGTTTTCAGAGGGACAAAGTATGTCTTATTGATGTTCTATAGCATTAGTTTCAGATAAAATCATATCATTGCTATTCCAAATCAAATTTGAATTAAAATATTAATTTGTGGTAGTAGGTGTATGGAAGTGAAGAGAGTTAAACAATTTCTTTAGTGTTCCCACTTGATGGACTAAGATGCAACTAAGAACTATCAGTCAATTATTATATATATGTGCTGTGATAGGCACTGGCCATAATGAGGCAAAAATGAACCCTCAATCTCTAGTAGCTTACATTCTATCAATGGAAACAACATGCAAATAAAACTAACTGTTGAGAGGAAGTACTAGCAACTCTGGAAATCAAGGCAGTATGTACTTAAATTAGGGGGGGGAAACCCTAGGAATTCTAGAAGCAAGAGTTAGAGGGAAAGTAGACTGTTCATGGGGAATAGTCTATGCAGAATTATGGTTAAATGATTGAATAATTTGATTGAGAAGTAACAGAAGAGTAAGTTTCTCTGGACCATAAAGCAATCAATTGTAAAGATTATATTTAAAAGAAAGAAAGTGGAGAGGAATTCACTATTCTTTATCAGATTTCCCAAAGAAAAGAATTCCTTAAATATTGGGCCACTGTATCCTTTCTTCTTCAAATTTCAGTAAGTAGAAGTATGACAGCAAGTCCCCCTTCACCACCCTATTATCTCTACCTACAAACACAAAACAAAACCAAAAGTATCTATCTACTTCTTCTTTATTGTTTATTCATTATTTTCTTCCTATACTGCTAGGTCCTGGTGCAAATGTCCTCACAATCATAAGTTAAAACATATCAATCCAGCCCACATAACTATATAATTTCCACTGGGCAATTTAATCATATCAAATAATTATTACCAGTGATAATGGCAGCAGAGTACCTGTCCTCAGCCATTAGCTAAAATGAGTTTAAAAAGATTTTTTTTTCTTTTTGGGGGGTGTTACTACAACTTTTTTGTAATGTTTTGTTTTGCAGCATTACAGAATAAGGAGAAACATTAGGAATAGAAAATCCATTAGCCCTGAGGTGAAATGTAAGCAGTTTCATGGTGCAGACTAGAAAGCACAGTAGGAATGGTTTGGAAGATATAGCACAGTTAATGGCACGAGGAAAAAAAGAATGATGAAACTCAGAAAAATGGAGTTCTTTATTTATGGTGGGCAGTTTCAATCTAAGAGGGCAAAAGGGTACATTTAGATTCATGGTGCTGCAAGGAAACACCTCCATGATTATTCAAATTATTTCTCAAAAACCCCTAGATTGCAGAGAAAGCCGCATTTATTGTACAATAATTAATTGGGGGGAGGGAAGAAAATGGTCATAAACATTATTAAGGGCAATAATACTTAATGATACATTTAAATTTCAATTTTTCTTAAATTATAAAATTACAAAGCCTTCTGTTTGCACCAGAAGTCAGAGCTCCATTCTTAGGGCTTGATCAGCCTGCTGTGAGGCATTCTCCTTAATTAACTAAATGGTTGTCTAGCAGGACATCTTTTGAGTTTGGGAAAAAGGTTGTCAGGGGAGTGAAGTGACAGGGGAGAGACATGATAGAGGCTTCCCACAGAACAGAAATATAATATTGGGTGGGGAAGGCAATTTATAATCTCTCAGAAGAGAGGTTCCAGCATCAGCAGAAGCGATGTCTCTGAAGGTGCTCTGACTAATATGTCACCAAATCAGCAATCCTTTTATAGCAGCAGAGGAGAGAGACCCAAATAAATCAAATTTGTCATGAGTTTAAACACCATTAGGAATGTCAACTGGGATCTGAACTCAATGTGCCATGATAACATGCTGGGAAGCAAAGAAGACGTTTATTTGGCCAAAGAGGCCATTTTGGAGCCACTGAGACATTCTGGTTTGTTTTCTTCTTCTCCTTAATCTTTCTTTAGCTTTGGCATTGCTTCCAAATAATCACAGCCATGTTGCTTATTTTCACAGTCTAACTGCTGAGTATGGGGAGAATAGCATATGCCACAGCTATTCTGAGCCTTATCTGGGTTGTTCCTATCTATATCACCACCCATACGATTTTGAAAAAGCCTAGGTAACAGCAATGGAAAGTTCAATGGCTACAGGGGAAGTTCACAGGGGAGAAACAGGTCATGGTTTATTAATAGTCATAACAATAGCTAGCATTTATATAGCACCCTGAGCTTTGGAAAGCACATTAAATAACCACATGCCAACCAGAAAAGAAAAAAGTGACAACCTCTATAAAATGGAAAACGTTTATGTTTAAACTTTACCTGTTGTTCCCCCCAATTGAATGTAAGGTCTCAGAAGTCAGAAATTTCTTTATTTTTCACTTTACAATCATAGCATTGAGTATAATAAATGATTTAAAATGAGTTCTTGATTGATGCCGATTGCTAGATTGAAATTGATGTGTCAGATAAGCTAATTTTTATTAGATCTGCTCTATAATTGTTTGAGGAAATCTCAATGAGATCTCTACCTCTACCAAGATTATGATAGAATCATAGATTTGCAGCAGAAAGGAACCTCAGAGAATATGTAATCCAAACCTTCTAATTTAAAGGTGAAGAAACTGGGAATCTAAGTCACCCAGGCAACAAGTCAGGATTTTATCCCTTGTAAAAATGGAATACAATGCAAAATTGTAACATGCTATGCATTTTGTTTAGCCATCAAGCTTCTATTTAATGAATTTACTCAATAAAATAAAATAATAATTAAAACAAGGAACACAATTTGGTCAGTAAGGTGCCTGGATAATCATGATTTAATCCTATGGGTTTTTGTATGTTTCTTACTGACTTTGGATAAAGGCATATTTATCAACTTTGAATTGGAAAGGATAGTTATAACACTGGATAACAGAACTAGCCTCTCTAAAGATTTTCACAGACTATAACATTGGCTTATCTATAAAAGGGTGAAATTCAATTAGGATAAATGTAGCCTTGCATTTACATTACAAAAAAAAAAAAGATAGATTCACAAGTGTCATATGGGGGAGGCACAGCAAGATAACAGAATTTCTGAAAAATGATCTAGGGGTTTAAGTAAACTTTCATTTCAATATGAGTCAATTATATGGTATGACAATAAAAAAGAATGCAATCAGATATCATTAAAAAAGGCATCACAAATTGGAAAATTAGGGGATGCCCTTCAATTGGGGAATGGGTGAACAAATTGTGGTATCTGTTGGTGATGGAATACTATTGTGCTAAAAAGAATAATGAACTGGAGTAATTCCATGTGAACTGGAATGATGTCCAGGAATGGATGCAGAGCAAAAGGAACAGAATCAGAAGAGTATACACAGATGCACAGATACACAGTGGCCCAATTGAATATAATGGAATAATGCAATAATTCAGGACAATTCTGAAGGATTTATGAGAAAGAACACCATCCACATCCAGAGAAAGAACTGTGGGAGTAGAAATACAGAATAAAAACAACTGCTTGATCATATGGGTCTGTGGGGATATGATTGTGGATGTAGACTCTAAACAATCACCCTACTGCAAATATTAATAATATGGAAATATGTCTTGATCAATGACACATGTAAAACAATGAATCATGTAACCGTGAAAAAATATTCTAAATTAATTAATTAAATAAAAAATTTCAAATCACAAAAAAGACATCGCAAATAGTTATCATAATATAATTTTATTCTAGTATACTCTGATTAGACTATATGTAGAGTATTGTATATTCTTTTATGCACCACCTTATGAAAGCAAACTAATAAATTAGAGCAACTCCAGAAGAGGACAACCAAAATAGTGAAATATTTTCAACTCATGCCATAGGAGGAATATGAATATCAAATTAAGAACCTGAGGGTGTTTATTCTAGTGGAAAAAAAACTGACTTTAAGTATTTGTTTATTATATGGGAGATGAAATATTTATTTTGTTTGGTCCCAGAGTGCAGAGCCAGGAGCCCTAGGTGGAATTTTTAAGAGAAAATTTTAATGACATGAGTCTCTAATAATAAGAACTATCCATGAATAGATTGAGTTGCCCTGGGTTCCTTTTCCTGGAGGTCTTTAAATCAATACTAGATGACCAAGTATGAGGTAGAGGAAATTTTTCCATGTAAAAACTGATCTTTTGAAGTACATTATAAAGAAAGTGAGACTAGTGTAAATAATAATTTAGTTAAGCTATTTTAATTGTAATCTATTCATTGTTTTATTAGTAATTTTTGTGTATGGCTTCTACATGTAATTATCATATATGGCCAATATAATAAGTTGTAATTATAATAGAATGAATTCTAAGTAAGAACACCAATTATTAGTTAGTTGAATAATTGTATATGAGAATCAGTAATCAATAATATAATCATATTGTAAGTGAAAATCACAAAGAAAGTCTTCTGAAATGCTTTGGTAAGGCCAGGCATCCAGAATCCTGGAAAATATCCAGAGAGTATAATATCTCACTTAGGTTTGAAGCTACTGGAAGTGACCTTGACTTTTATCATATGTGGAATTGTTCATTACTTTATAGAATATACTTTCTTAAAAAAAACCCAAACCTTCTCTTAGAAGAGGTATTCAGAAGACCACTTCTCATTTAAGTAGAGGTGAGTTTGATCTGTGAAATTTAACTATATATATACATGAGACTTAAGCACTGGGTCTTTGGCTGAGCTAGGATGGACCTGGACCCTGTAAGGATAATTTTAGGGTTGTGACCTAATCTGAATAAATTTTGGTCGCCAGGGAATATCCCAAATAAAATACCCAAGTCAGTTGGAAAATTATGGTGATTTTAATATAGAGGAAAAAATTAAGGAGAAGGGAGAGGGAAAAAGTGTAGGATTTCTCCTGCCTGGCCTGTGCAGGGGGAAGATTAGAGGCTTTCTCTAGAGGATAGTTTTGGAAGGTAAAGGAGAAAATATCAGCATAAACTCCAAGAGGGCTCAGCTAAGATGCCTGAACCTGAACTAGCTATGCAGCTTCACTATTATCATGGAAAACTCACCGCTAAACTGGACAATAGCTTCCACCACTCCAAGATGTCAGAACGCTTAGCACACTGCCCGCCAGAGCCTCCTCTCCGGGGAAAGAGACTGGAGAGAGGAAGTAATGCGAAATATATAGAGAGTTTTACATCACTTTCCTGCATCTCACATGTACCAATTGTAGCTTAAGCTTGACTTAGGACAGCCCAGGGATCTGTCAGTTGTTTCTGATTTATCATTTGCTAGCACATGTCTGTTGAAGGCCAATCTCCTAAATATTTAATCCTTAAGTATGGGTGTAGACATTCCTGATTTTGTTAGACTAAATAGGGTGGAGAAATCTAAAGTTCACAATTTCCTGATTTTTGTTAGACTGAGTGGGGTAGAGTAATCTAGAGTTCACAACCCCTGACATTTTGTAATTTACAACATTCTACAATAAACATGCAAATGGTTTAGAAAATTGCTTCCTAGTATTTTTGTTTGTTTTTACACTTGAAGCTCAAAATTATGCTATATGATTACTTCATTAACACCAAGGAAAAATAAATCACACAAACAAGTTTTTTGGCCAACTTAATTCAGTTCCTATATATTTGCCTTGTGGAGAAAAGAAATAGGATATATTTAAACACAGAGAACTGTTCTGGGCATCAGGAGACCAGAATTCTAATTCTGGTCCTTCCTATAGCTGTGTTACTATATATGTGATTCAGTTCAGTTCTCTGGAGGCCAGGTTCTTCACCTATAAAAATAAGAGTTAGCTAAAGGACCTTTTAAAATCTCTTCTGTATCTAAAATTTGCTATTTTTGTTATAATGCTATTTCAGTTATATTTATATATAGTAATGAAAAAGTTGTGAAAATGCAAGGAAAAGTGAATATTACCTCACCAATAATGAGAATTAAATATTTAATATAATTTTTTCTACAGAAAATGTGAATATTGACAATATGTGTTAGGCACTTTGCTAGCCACTGAATTGTAGCAAAGGATGAAAAAAATGTAGTCCTTGTCCTTATCTTTACCCTTATCTTTATCCTTGTGAGTTTCTTTCAAGACAGTATCAAGGAGGAGACAGCAATCAATAAAATATTAAATGCAGCAAAGAAGACAAGAACAATGAGGATTGAGAAGAGAAAATTATATTTGGCAACTAAGAGTTTGTTGGTGTCTCCACAGAGCAATTTCATTTGAATGATATGATAATTAACCAGATTCCAGAGTTAAGGAATGAGACAAGATACACATAGCTTTTTTGTTTGTTTGTTTGTTTTTGTCTAGGATTTTGGATGAGAAATGTTGAAAAGATATCAAATTGTGGCTTGAGGGAATTATAGGATGCCCATATAAGCAATTCATTCCGCCTCTAGATCTTTGACCCTATGATTAAACCAGAAGCTAGTATACACATCATTCTATTCTTCTAACATCAGAATGTTTAAAAGATTCTAGAGAATTATTTTATGTCTTGTTCTATTCAAAACCCTGTTTACCTTTGAGATTTTGTTAGTATTTTAAGAATGTAATCATTGCCCTTAAAATTCAATTTAATTTCAAATGTTCTACAGGAAGAAAGAAGACAGTCTCATAGGAATAATCAGTTTCCTTTAATTTACCAGTATAATTTTCTATTTTATAATAGTTCCAACAATATATATCAACTCAATCACCTTCTATAATTTCTGTCTATAACTATGGCCAATATATTGTGCTTTCTCAAAATGAATAGTGATAAGAACAAATTATATTTGAACAGACTTCCAAAGAACTTAGTTAGAGAAATGTGTTATTTTATGGCATTTCAATATTTATAATCATTTTCAAATGGTAGCAGTGAATTGTAAATTTGTACCTGACAGTACTTAATTCATTCTACCTATCATTCATCTCAGAGCATTAACATTTTTTCTCATTCTTTGTGTAGCCTATTTTGCTATGGAGATGAACCATTAACTGATACCACCAAGTGTCCACCAGCTAGTGGGTTTTAGGAACTTGGACTTCTGGGACAGACTATGATGATTTCTAGGAGAAATCCTGAAAGAGACAGGAATGAGAAATATCTATTTATAGAGGGAATTTGCCATCCATCTTGAGGCCAAGTAGAAAGGCACTTGCATAGCAGAATTCCCTTCTTGAGAGAAACAGAATAATAGCTCCTGTAACTTTTGCTGCAGCAGATGAGTATACTGCTTTGCTGAAGCAGGCTATGATTGTTGACCTAACCAAAGTGCTTCAACATCACCATCTATCCCCAAGATAATTTCCTTCTCTCATCTCTCCAAATAACTGAGTCACTCAAACTCGTCCTCTTTCCCATGAGCAGAAGGAAAAAGCAACTTCTTTTGCAGTTTTCGACTGAACAGTCTGGTGCTGCTGCTATATCCAATACACTGTAACTGTATTTCCCATCCTTTCCTCACTTATCTGTTCTTTCATTCTACCATTACTTTCTATGTGAGGATGTATATATTTTAATAAAAATCCAAGATTTAAAATTTCATTTGGGAAAAATTTCAGGGAAAGAAACTTGCTAACTCCTTGAATCCAGAAAATGAACTTTTTGGAGAAAGATGCCTGCAGAAATCTACACTGTATCAAGAAGATCCAGAATGAACTATGGGATGTAATTGATTGAATTGAAGGGTGTTGAACAATTTTCTTGAATGTAAAGTTTTATGCCAAAGGGGACTGCCCTCTAATTGACTTTTTGCCAATGCGCCTAGCAAACATTGGGTTTGCTTTCTCTCTCTTCTATTTCCCTCTTATCTCTAACTACTGTAGTTTCCTTTTAGAAGGAGCAATGTTGTATACACCTGTAGTTAGAAGATTTTTAGAGGTATGAGTAATTATGCTAAATGATCAGTTGGAGAGATTAGTCTCCCAAAAGATCATAGGGGGAGATTATGAAGATGGGATTAACTCTCCCCTGCCCATTTTTAGATTTAATCACCAAACGTGTATATACCCCACTTATATTTAAATATGGGAAGGTCTGTGACCCATATGTGTAAAAGTGAATGATGAATCAGAACCCACTGACTGCCCCATGGGCAGTCCGAAACAAAACTATAACTATATTTGGTCCACATAAAAGTGGAAGGAAGGCACAAAGTGATGAAAGGAAGGGTCTTTAAAAGTGACAAGAACTACCTGTGACCAGGTATTTTGGAGCTCTGGCTGGGGATCTCCAACTGCTTTTGAATTTTCCCTTAGAACGACCAATAGGTGAATGAAAAAGACAGACTTCCTTTTCCTGGTTTTCTGAAGGTATCTGGAGAGTCGTGGCTAAAACCCTTGTTTAATTTACTTCTGGGGCCTCTGAATCCCTGCCTGGATTGGACAAGGCCAGAGTAAATATCTACTCTCTCTGATTTTCTTACTTTTACTCTTTCTCCTTTTGTAAGTCAACTACCACAAAATGTCATTCTGACTTGAGATATGTTAATTTCTGGTAACCACACTCATATATTTTATTCCTTACCTTCTAGGGTCAAGTTTAAGGCAAAAGTCCTGGTCACAGGAAGTTCTTGCCACCTTTAAAGACCCTTCCTTTCATCACTTCTTTTATGTGGAGCAATTATAGTTATAGTTTTGCTTAGGACTGCCCAGGGGGCAGTCAGTGGGTTCTGATTTGTCACCCACTTTCATACACATGGGCTACAGACCTCTCCATATTTAAGGATAAGTGGAGTTTATACACTTTTGTGATAGTTTAAAAATGTGCATGGGAGAGTTAATCCCATCTTCACAGGGTTTAGCTTGTATGAAAGTATCTAAATGAATGGATATGGCTCACAAGAGGACTGAAAAGATATATAATCTAAAGTTGGGGTACGTCTGATGTGAGGGCTGCTTTTCTCCTTTGGTATACAGTAGCCACCCAGCTTTCACCTGTTGCTCACAGAAGCTATAACAGACACAACAGCCACAATTCAGTAAACCATCTCAGCAGGCAAGCTAAACCAATTTTAGGGTAACCAACAGACCTCAAACTCATAGGCGTGCAAAGAATTCCCTCAGTGTAAATGAGAACAATTTGTTTCAATAGTCATGAAGATGGCAAAAGCAGTTACTATGGAGTGCTTAGAGCTTGGTTAGACATTGAAGAAGTCAAGTTCATCTATTGCATACTGAGACATCCACAGTAATCTTAACTTACGTTTTTCTACTGGGTCTGGATGACTCAGGAAGAAATAAAGCCAGACAATGCCATGCAACTGCCTCTCTTAATTCCAATTCATGTGCTAATTAAAAGGCATTGTCAAGAGTGATGTGATTTTGGTTTCTTTGAGAATTTATGAAGGACCAAGATTCATAGCAATCTGAAATCTAGTTCACTAGATTTCACTAATCAGAAAGCACTATTAGTAGACTAGATGGGAAATAAGGCAGACAAGGTCCAGAACTATCAAAACTGGGTGAGTTGATCTCTTCACTCTCCTAGGGGATTACTAGGTTTAATGTATATCTACTGGTAACCCTTTAAATATATCTAATCTAGGGCAATTTAGTTCGAGACAAATATTACTCCCTTAATCATCTTTAAGGGAGAGAATGGGTCATATCTAATACTCACTAATTTAAACTCCTTCCTACCAAAACACTAGTTAAATAAATATCATAAATAGTGAAAGTAAGTAAACTCAACCAAAAAAGAAACAGAAATCAGAGTATCTTTGTAGATTAAAAGATGCCAGAAGTAGTTTACCTATTAGATTTATGGATCAGGGAAGGATTTATGGCCAAACAAGAGATAGAGAGCATTATGAGATGTTAAATGGACAATTTTGATTCTATTACTAAAAGAAACATTTCTACAAACAAAACCAACACTATCAAGGTTAAAAAGGAAGCCATAATTTGATTTAAAATAAAAACAACAAAATATTTTCTCTGATAAAAGCATAATTTCTCAAATATATAAAGAATAAAGTCAAATTTATAAGAATAAAAATTATTCCCCAGTTGATATGTGGTCAAAGGATATGAAAAGGCAGTTTTTAGATGAAGAAGCCAAAGCTATCTATAATCATATGAAAATATGTTATAAATTATAATTGATTAGAAAATGTAAACTAAATAAATCTGTGACATCACTCCATCCTCATCTAATTAGTTAATGATACCAAAAAAGAAAATGATAAATGTTTCAGGGAATATGAGAAAATTTTACCTTACTGCATAGTTGGTGAACCCATTCTGGAGAGCAATTTTAATTATACCCAAAGAACTATAAAATCCTGCATACCCTTTAATCCAGTAATAACACTATTAGATCTGTTTCCCCCTCAAAATGTTTTTTATATAAGAAAAGGACCTATGTATACAAAAATGTTTATTGCAGCTCTTTTTTGTGGTGGCAAACAATTAGAAATTGAGTAAACGTCCATCAATTGGGCAATGGCTGAACAAGTCATGGTTTGTGATTGCAATGAAGCATTATTGTGCTATTAGAAATGAAGAGCAGAATGATTTCAGAAAAAGCTGGAAAGATCCACATGAATGGATTCAAGGTGAACTGTCTAGAACCAGAAACAACAGTATTGTGTGACGATCAATTATGAATGACTTAACTATTCTCAGAAATACAATGATCCAAGACTATTCCAAAGTAATCATGAGAAAAATGTTATTTTCCTCCATAGAAAGAACTAGTGAAGTCTGAATACAGATAAAAGCATACTATTTCTCACTTTAACTCTTTATTATTTTGTTTTTTGGTTTTATATGTCTTCTTCTACAACATGACTGATATGGAATTGTTTTGTATAATCATACACTTATAACCTAGATCAAATTGTTTTAACATGTAGGGGAGGGAGGAAAAGAAAGGAAGGAGAGAATGTGGAAGTGAAAAAATAGTGATATAAATTATTATTAAATATAACTAGAAGAGAAAATATTATACTGAAAAAAGATATCAGAGAATACAAACAGATAAATTAACTCCCTCAGAAGTGAGATATCTCACCTCAAACCAGGAGGGAGATGTCTCTTCCCTGAAATCTCTAGAGTTACAGTGCTAAAAATGAAAAGACAAACTGTATCTTGCTCCCATACATATGTGAAGTTCTGATACTTAATTGTAAATAGTATTTTATATTCCTCTATACACTGTATTACCAAGCTACCCCATGTTGTTATTATTATTTTTTAGAGTGGGAGAATTCTTGAATCTGACTTGAGACAAAAGTACAAGGGACAGAGACATCCCATCTCAGTGTGAGGCACAGGGAAATGACAAGAGATAGTGATCTCCCTTTCTGGATCTCAACCCCGATGGAGATAAATTTAAAGAAGTACTTCCACGTCTGTTCTGATAAACAAGAACAATTTTAGTTAGGGAGAAATTAATAACTCTAAGAGCATAAAACTCCCACAGTAGCCAGGGTTTTAGTGTCCTCTGAAGGTTCTTTTTTTGTAATTTTTGCTAGTGTTTATTTATGAATTCTCATTTTCTAATATGCCTTTCAACTCAGATTTGAGTGAGTATTCCCATTAGAGGAATAAGCTACACCCATGCACATCCTTTATATTTATTACATTTAGAAAATGTATTCTTTTCAAATTATGCTCATCAATATGTTCTCTTGGTCACCTATTCCCAATTTCTAACCAAGATTCTGAGTTCAATCACTACTCAGTTTCTTTCCCATCATTATAAGCTGCATTCCAAAAGGCTACTGGATGTGTTTCAGAAAAACATATGGCAGTGAGAAGGTTAACTATTTGGCAAGCTTCCAGTGGATATTCTATTGGAAACATTCCTTGCTGAATCTGCCAGAAAATTGTCCATATTAATTATGAGGGCAATTTCCAACATGGAAAGAATTCTCCATGGTGAGGAGGTTTCACAAAATAACCAGTTTGACTAGAGAATTCAGTTGAGTGGGTAGCATTCAAGTAGGGAGTTAGTAATTAAAAAACCATGAAATATATAATTCACACGACCAATTTGGACCCCATAGTCATCTCTCAAGAATTACAACATAAATCAAAAGTTCTAGTTCTGCTTTATTTCCACAACCAAAGACCTCACTTCCCTCCTTTCTTGGATCCTCTTACAACTGGGTTGTAAGAGCCCTTTAACCCTATTGGCTATACAGTCTACATGTACACATACCATCAGGTGTAATAAAGATTAGTTTAAAAAAAAACCATTTATTAGACAGTATGCCTTGGAAATTACTAGAATATAAGAAAAAGACAAAATCAGATAATTCACATTTTATTCTTTTAAAAAACATTTTTACATTTATATCAGATTGGAATTGATTTAATTAAACCCATCTTTGATATATTTAGTACTGCAGAATTTTTTTTCCCAGCATTCCATTATTGCCTTAAAGGGCAATGGATAACAAAATGTTAATTAACTCACTAAAATTAACTCTGAAAGACTAAAGTAATCAATTTTGTCAAACATTAATGGTTTTAGAACTGGTCTTTGAATCATTTATAAGTACCTTCTTTACATAACCTCAAATCTTCTTGTACAATTTTTTAATTCATTTCCTTCCTCTAAACTTTAAGTCACTCAGAAATATTTATTTAAAAAAAATTAAAAAACCTTGAAATTGCTAATATGAACTCTCTTTCATGGTTCACATGATGTAATTGTACTTGAAAAGGCTATGCCACATGGGGCAATTCCCACCAAAAGCAAAAAGACTCTGAATATGGATCAGATGACTCCACAGTTCCTAGAAGCTCATAGACAGTAAAAGATAATTCTGTTTTGTCTTGGTTTTGTCTACAAAATCTCATAAAACCATTGGCTAAAATACTGTTTATGCTCTATAATGTTGAATGAGTAACCTGACTTAATGAAATCATGACTCTTTTGAAAGGCTAAAAATGTATCTATTAAAACAGTGCTTAATAACATATACGGAGATTGACATTAAATTTTTTGGGTACTTCTTATAGGATCATAAAATCAAAGCACTAGAAAGGACTTAAGAAATAATATATATATATATATATATATGCATATATATAAGTTCCCTCACTTATTAGATTATGAAAATAAGCCAATAAAAGTCTTTTAAAATAATTTCATGAAGGAATTTTTCTATGGTCATACCACAAACTAGATAGAAATTATGTGAACTCATTTTTCTGAGACAGAAGTAAAGTAAAAAGTGACTAAGCTGAACTCTACCAACATTCCCCTCTAAGACAACTTTAAACTAATGCTTCAAAACACATTCTGGAGAGGTAGAGCCAAGAAAGGATTATAGTGATACATTTTTTTCCCACCTAAGATAACTTAGGAAATCAGAAGGATAGATTTGTGACACTAGTGTAGACCTGTCAAGAACCATGACAGGTTTGGAGATGGCTACAACAGTGGTGGAAGTGGTTTGGGGAGTGTGTAACCTAGAGAAATCAAGAGGATCCCAAAAACTGATCAAAAATAGATTACAGAGAACAATTTGAAGGCAGTGGGGTTGAACCCTGTTGCACTGACCAAATGAATTTCTGGGTTCTATTTATAGGACAAAAAGGAGCACTAGAACTTGAGGCTACAGGGGAGTAGAAGGTCACAGCTCCAGGATCAAGACAAGCACTAGCATTTATAGTTATCACAGGACCAAGGGCCCTGGTCATAGTTTCAGGGTAGAAAAGGTTACTTGTGGGTGCTTAAAAGAGAAAAGAGCCCTATTCTCAGTTCCAAGTCATAGTGAACAATAGTTCTTTTATTCATAAGAGAGCAAGGGACCTGATCACAATACCAAGGCCAAGAAGAATGCTGGCATTTATGGCTTCAGGTCTCAGGGGCCCTTCTGGGAAAAGATTGGAGCTTATATCATAACAGCAGTGAGCATGCCTCTACTCAGATCACACCACCTTGGAAGTAGTGAAAAGAGTAGCACAAAGTGTTTATATTCTTACAAGGTGAAATAAAAGACAAAAAGCTTGTAATTCTTAGGAACTTTATTAGTATTAGAACAATGAAATGGAATATATATATAAAGAATGTGAGTATAAATTAACTATAATTGGGTGTTGTTATCCCTCCCATAAAAAGAAATAAGAATGTTGACTGCACTAAGAGAAGAGAGAATGGAGACATTGAGTGAGGTAAATTATCTCAAATAAAAGAAATACAAAAGGTATAAAGAAGGGAAAGAAGAGAGCAAATGGTGGGCAATACTTGAAGCTAACTTTCTTAGCTCTGGCTCAAAGAGGGAATAACATACACACTCAGAAGGAGATAGAAATATATCTTTTCCTATAAGGTAATAAAAAGGTACAGGACGTAAAGATGGATATAAAGGATTGACTCAGATTTTGTTACACCCGTTCAGACAAGATGATCTTCTCAGGGTCAGAGAGCAAAAATGACTGCTCTCCGACTCTGGCCTGTAGATAATTATTCTGACTGTACGTCTTAAGATAACGAGGCTTATTAAAAGGTTGTAAACTAGGATGGAGTTAAGAAAGTGGGCTAAGGATATTTCCTAACACTAATGAAAACTATCTCTTCCCCCACCAATTGACTCTTCACAGAGTCTCTTCAGTTCTCAGCCAGACTGAGGTTATTCTTTCTATCCTCTCTACCTTAATGTTCCCTACTATCTGATCTAATCCTAGGCTAAGCCCACAAAGGAAATAGTCTCTAGAATAAGAACAAAATAGTGATGAAGTCAGATGTAGGGTATGACCAAGCCTACCCTGGTGAGGTCTAAGCCTCCCCTAAGACAAACTAAGCAGTTCTGGCCAACCCTTCTTGATATTCAGTTTCCACAGAGTAAAAGATTTAATCGATCTTCAGGATGTAGGTGGATTTTCCACTGGGACAAGGTGAAAGTCCACAGGAGGTCAGAGCTGGGATCTGGAGATGTTTTTAGCTCCTCAGTCCTCACCCAACTCCTAGATGGCAGTTGCTTTCCCAGGATTATAACCTCCAGATTCTAAGAGTGTCTCCTGCCTCTTCTGGTTCCCAGCATTCCACTCCACTCTGAATATCCACACTGTTATCTTATTTCCTTCCTAAAATCTCTCCTAACAAGGCATAAGAGAAGAGGGGAGTGTGTCACTAAAAGAAGGAAGACAGGTTTGGGGAGATGGTGCTTCAAAGTTAACCCCTTAATAAGAAAAACAAAGTGAAATCAGAGAGAAAGAGAAGAATAAATGGTAAATATAAGATAGAGGGAGATATAAAGTAAATTATCATTGTAATGAATGTGATTGGGATGGAATTGCTTGCTGGGAGTTAAAATGTTAGAGTTAAGGATGCTCTGCTCCCCTTATCTTGCTACAAACACACATAAGAAGAAAGTAAATTGCCTCTAAACAAGGAAAAGTATGAGGAATATGTCTTACTGGAGTAAGAACTGAATAGCCCAGGGAGCCAGGCATCTGTGGGAACCAATAGAACTCAGACTGACAATAAAGCTAGAGAATGGGAATAAGCCCAGCCTTAGCTCAACATAGGTATAGAAGACAAAGAGGGCAGAAAATCTACAAATTCTCACATAGTAGCATAGCACTTGAGACAGCAAAACAGCAGAAAGAAGTACCAACCCAGTCTAAACCACTCCACAAAGGTAGCAAAGGTAGAGATGGGAGGAACCTACTCATTCTCACATGGAAGCAGAATGACTAAAGCAGTGAAGCAACAGAGTACTTGAGACAGCAGAGCCCAAAGCAGATGATCTGTCCAGCCTAAGCCACTTGGCAGGGGAAGGGAAGCAGCAGAGCAGGGACTAACTGGACCCATGAAACAACTAGGAAACTGGTAAGATGAAAGGTGGCTGAATCTAGCTGTTTAAAAAAGCTGCAAGCTTCCATAGAGCAAGCCAGCAAGGTCACTCCTTTCAATAGAAATGTTTTGAAAACAAAGACAAACAGCCCTTATCTGAGTATCAGAGAAGAGTACTCTGCAACCCTGGAGCAGTGATCCTTCTACACCAGGAAAAGAGAACCTCAAAGTTAATAGGATTAAAATAACTAGAAAAATGAGAAAAAGGCATAAAAAACCCTGATCTTAGACAATTACTTACATAAAGACCAAATTATCAACCCAAAAGAGGACAATAATGCCAAAAAAGGAATTAGAAGCCTGAAGGGAAAATATGAAACTGTAAAAGAACACCAGGCCCCAAAATAATCCCTGGAAGAATTTGGGGAAAAAAAGTTAGGATGTCAAATAATAAGAAAATTGAAAGAAAAATTCAACAGCTGGGGGATGGGGATGGGTTTCACTGAAGAAATCTAGTCCTCAACAACTAGAATAAGCCAGAAGAAAATGGAGACACAAAAATAGATTAAAGAAAACAACTTCCTAAGGAATAAAATAATGAACCAAGTGAAAATGGAAACAAACAACAGCAATAACAACAAAAACAAAAACAACAGAAGAAAACAACTCTTTAAAGTGTAGCATTGACCAAATGGGAAAAAGAAACACAAAAATTCTATGAAGAAAATAATTCCTAAAACTCAAAATTGGACAAATAGAAGCTAATGAATTTATAAGAGAGTAGAAAACAATAAGACAAAATCAAAAGAATGAAAAAAATAAATGATAGTATAAAATACTAAATTGAAGAAATGACTGACTTGGACAATAGGTCTAGGAGAGATAATCTAAGAATAATTGGAATTTGATCATGAAAGTCATGATAAAAAAAAGAATCTGAAGAAAATATTAAAATAAATTATATGGGAAAACTATCCTGATATCCTCAAAGAAAAGGGGGAAATAGAAATTGAGAAAATCCATTATCATCTCCTGCAAGAGGATCCAAAATTTGTAAGGGCTTTTATAGCCAAGTTCCAGAACTCCCAAGTCAATGAAAAAAATTAGTACAAGCAATCAAAAGGAAACAGTTTGGTCAGCATTACACAAGACTTAGTGTATTCTACATTAGAAGGCATGGAATATGATATTTTAAAAGGAAAAATATCCAGGAATACAATCAAGAATTACATATCCAGCAAAACTGAGCATACTTCCGCAAGAGGAAAAAAATTGATGTTCAACAAAACAGAAGAATTTCAGACTTTCTTGACCCAAAATTGTAAGCAGAAAAGAAAAATTGTATGAGCAAATTTGACACTCAAAAGAAGCACAAAAAAGGCAAAGTGAAAACAAGGATTTAAATAAGATTGAATTGTATACATTCATAATCGGGTAGGTGATCATTGAAATAATTGAGATGTCTACAATACTTGAGATACTTGGGATACTTAAAGTATGTGAGATATCTTAAGTATTTAAGAATTTTATTGCTATTAGAGTATACATGGAAAGATGGAAGGAAGTTCAATAGGATAGATTAATTACCAAAAAACAAGGGATGAGAAAGAGTAACACAAGGGGAGAAGAGAAAAAGCGAGATAGAAGGAGATAAATAATTTTTCATTAGAAATTAAGTGAATGAATAGGAGTAACATATCTCAAATTATATTACAAAAAGTTAATCATTGAAAAAATATATATTGTCTAAGAAAGAAAGTGGTGAATAAGTGGAATGGATTAGGTACCCAATATACTGTAAAGATTAAAATTTATATTCAATACTCCAAGCATTATTTTAATACTATTTATTAAAATCCACTTAGAGCAGAGAGAAATTAAAAACAACCAGAGAAATTTTAAAAACCAGATAAAAGCCAAAAAGTCACTCCCTCCTTCATTCTGATACCAGCCCAAGAGAGACCATGTGGGTAGAAAAGGAAATTCAAAACCACATCTTCATAAGGAGATGTACAAACAGGAAAAGGGGATTGTGGGAAATGTAGTCTCTAGGGTTCAGGATTCTAAATCAATACAATACAATATAAAATGACCATGGTAATCTAAATATTTTTGTGTGTGATTTGAAAAAAATATTTAATTAATTAATTTAGAATATTTTTCCATGATTACATGATTCATGTTCTTTCTCTCTCCTCCTTCCATCCAACTCCCGTAGCCAATAAGCAATTCCACTGCATTTTACATGTGTCATTGATCAAGACCTATTTCCATATGATTAATATTTGCATTAGGGTGGTCGCTTAAAGTCTACATCCCTAATCATATTCCCATCAACACATGATCAAACAGTTGTTTTTCTTCTGTGTTTCTACTCCAATAGTTCTTTCTCTGGATGTAAATAGCATCCATGAATATCTAATATTGATAAACACAAAGACCTACACTTTTGAAACAAGAACCCTGTATCAGAAAAAAAAAATCCTGGGAAATCTGGAAATCATTTTGACATAAACTAGTGTGAAGATTGGATTTAGCTATTTCCTGATTGTAACGATGAAAGTACCTAGTTTAAAAAAACAGGAATGTCTTGGGAACTCTAAATTACTCCACTGTACTTTAGACCACACTTTAGGGAAAAATCTTGTAATCTGATTGAACAATGAATGTACTTACCTCTTACCTTATAGTGAAAAATGAACTTTAAGTTAAGTCTATTTTAAGATCTTAATACAAAAAGTGTTAAGTAACTATTAAGGTTAAATTAATCACAAAAAGGTTAAGTAACTTCCAAAAGGTGAACTTAACAAAGAAGTGTTAAGTAACTCTAAAGATATAATCTAATCAAAGAAGATGAGAACTCTAAAAGATATGAGCATTTAGAGGAGGAGACACAAGAGTGAAAGGTCTATATATTGGCTCACTTCCTCTCTCCAGTACACATTTGCGGCAGAGAGTTGGCTGATAGCAGCATGCTGACCTTTTGGCATCTTAGCATGGCTACAAGCTATTGTCTGGTTCAGTGGTGAGTTTCTGACTGAGTTTTCCTCATTTACTTTCCAACTTTATCCTCTTAGAAGCCTCTAATCTTCTTCAGAGACCTAGAGGTGGGAATTTTAAACTCCCCCTGGCACAGGCCAGGCAGGAGAAATCCTATATTCTCTTCCCTCCTTCTCCTTAAATTCCTTCCCTCTATTTTAATTAAATTACCAAAAATTTCTAGACTGACAGGTATTTTATTTGGGATTTTCCCCAACCACCAATTAACTCTAGATTTTAAGTCACAACCCTAAAATTATCTTTACATTAGGTAGAGGGCAACATCGCACAATATATCCCAAGATAAAAATGTACATGAGTTAGAGATGATGAGTTAGGTGATCTCATACATGAATTAGGGAAACATAGAATACTTTATCTACAAGATTTATGGAAGAGAGAAGATTTTTATGACCAAAGAAGAAATAAAGAGGGTCATGGAAAGTGAGATGAATAATTTTAACTACATTAAATTAAAAAGGGATTGCAAAAATAAAACCAATGCATTCAAGATTATTAGAACAAAAGCAAGATCTGAGAAAAAAAATAAAGCAAGTTTCTCAGGAAAAAGTCCTCATTTCTTAATTATATTGAGAACTGAGTCAAACATATAAAAAAATATGTCACTGTCCAATAGAAAAATTGTCAAAGGATGTAACTAGTTAGTTTTTAGAAGATGAAATCACAATTATTTATAGTAATATGAAAATATTGATCTAAATCAATATTGATTAGTAAATGCAAATTAAAATAGGTCTCAGATACCAAGTCACAACTCTGAGGTTTACTAACATGACAGAAAAGGAAAATGAGAACTGTCAGAAGGGAGGTAGAAAAAATATCTGATACTAACACACTGTGGGTAGATTTGTGACCCAATCAAATCCTTTTGGATAGGAATTTAGAACTATTCCTAAAGAACTATAAAACTCTTTCATTTAGTCATACCACTACTAAGTCTGTATCCTGAAGAGACTAAAGGAAAAAGATAATGACCTATATGTAGATGAATATTTGTATCAACTCTTATTGTGCTAGCTATGAATTGAATATTGAGGAAATGCCCATTAATTGAGGAGTAGCTGTAGAAATTGTGGTGTAGAATTATGATGAAAATTAGGAACCATATAGTCTTTCATTTGTTGCTGGATATACTATGACAGGAGGCCACAGGGAATGAGATATGAAAACATTTAAAATTAAAGAGAAATGGAAGAATACTTACAAAAAAATAAATTGCCTAGGTTATCAGAGCAAGAAGTAGAATAGCTAAATAAACCCATTTTAGAAAAACAAATTAAAGAAGTCTTAAATTAATAACCTAATAAAAAAGCATTAGGAAAAGAATGGATTTACAAGTGAATCCTACCAAACATTTAAGGATCAACTAATTCCAATAACAGGTAGAGAAGAAGTTTTACCAAACTCCTTTTAAGAAACAAATATGGTATTGCTACTTAAACCAAGAAGAGTAAAAAGAGAGAAAAAAATTATAGACCAATTTTACTAATGAATATGATGCAAAAATCCTGGCTAAATATATGATGATATGATTGGGGTAGACTACTACTGCACCATAAGAAATAGTGAACAGGATAGTTAAAAAAAAATAAAAGAAACACTGGGGAAGAATTATGTGGGATAATGAATAATGAAATGTATAGAACCAAATATCTTAAATTAAAAAAAATCTGGAGACCATTTGCCAGATTTATAAATGTGAAGATTAAATTTTAACTCCCCCCTGATTGTGAAAATTAAATTATAACCTCTGCCTATTTTAAGATTTAATCACCAAAGGTATAAATACCCCATTCACACTTGAGTGGGGGAGATGTGTGACCCACATGTGCAATAGTGGGTAACAAATCAGAATCAACTGACTGCCTCCTGGGCAGTCCTAAAGCAAAGCTTCAACTTTGATTGGTAAATGTAAAATTAGGGGAGGGGCATAAGAGATGACACAAAAGAAAGTATCTTTACACAAGGGAGTTACAACTTCCTGAATGCATTTCTACTGCAGTTCTTCTTTCTTTGGATTTGAGACTGGTGAAGAATCTGCTGACTGGAGACTTCCCCAGATCTTTGGCTTTGCTGAAGTTTCAGGACTAACTTTCCCTGCCCAGGGTTGAGCCAGAGGCCAGGAGTAAATTACTTAGTGCTTAGGCTAGATATCTTACCCTAACCTCTCTGATTCTCTTACTTCACTCTTCCCATATTTGGTAAATAAATTGTAAATAAATCTCTTTGGAATTAATACAAATTCCTAGAGACTAAATTCTTAAATAATCCAGTCCAATCTTTTTATAAAAATGGCCTTTTCCACCTTACATAAGCATTCATTAGAAAAGAAATAGAGAGTGGGGGAGAGAGAATGAGAGAGCAAAAACTTTTTCTAGATTCTCCATTTTGCTGGCTCAGGTCAATACACCTCACCAGAGATGACATGGTCAGATAAGGAAGCAGCTCTGAGAGAAAAATGCCAACCTGTAGCAGTTATGGAAGCTAAGAGAGTTACTAAGCTTTCCAACCCTTCTTTAAAAAAAAAAAAAACGCTGTTGGGTCCATCTCCCTTTCCTTGGTCAATGGCTTTCAAACATGATACTATCTGTCCTTCCCTGTTGATGGTTATGTTGGCTCTGGCATGGTGATATTAGGGATGCCCACACTGACCCTGGCTGCACTGGGAAACAGTGCCAGGACTAGACTGTACTCAGGATCAAAGTCACTTAAATAATTTACTTCACACACAAAAGAACATTATATGCAGCTACAGAAATAATACTAGAAGAATAAATTGTGAATATTACCTCCAAAGAGCAAACTGAAAGGTAAAAACATGAAACACAAAATTTGTATGACCATGTTGGCTCCCCGATGTGGATGAGATTCATTATGTAGGTATAATAATAAGGTAATAATAATAGTAAGGTAAACACATAAGATATTGGTCATTTCACTAATGTACAATATTCTTTTTTCTTTGTATATGCAAATGCTTGTTTTTTGGGGATTTGTAAAATCTGGAATAAAAAAGAAAAAAAAGGAAAAAATGAGATACTGTCTTTCTGAGAAGATAAGAAAGCTAGTGACAGTAGGATAAATCTAACTCTTCAAATAGATTACCAGTACAATTGAACCTTGAGAAAGGTTTAAGACTACATCAACATATAAATCCCTAACCAATAGTTTTGTAAAGTAATTCACATACGTTTTACGAAAGTATACTATTGAATAGTTATAGCTACTTAATTCTTAGTCAATGCATACTTATGAGACTTTTTTTTGGTAACTATTTTTCATGGAAAGAACATAATAACTATCGATATCATAAGGTTTAAATGGTAATATAGATATAAAGAATTATATGTCTATATTTTTTCAGTAGCATTTGAAGTTACATGTGGGCAGCTATGTCCCACAATGTGTTGTGCTCTATCTGGAGTCAGGAAGAGCTGAGTTTGATTCCAACCTCAGACACATTATCTACGGGCAAGTCATTTAACCCTGTTTCCCTTGATTAATTCATTTGTTAAATGAATTGAAGAAGGTAATGGCCAATCACTCTCTTTGCTAAGAAAACAACAAATTGAGTCACAAAGAGTCAGATAAAATTGAAAATGACTCAACAACAAAAAATACTATATAAATGTTGGTTATTATTATTAATAGCCTCCAATCTGATAATGATGTCATTTCCAGAGCTGCCTCCTGCACTTCTGATAAGCTCAAGTAGTGCTTATAGAGTGATACAGGGTTATGCTGGTAAATATTTAATAAATACGTTATGGGGGTGGGTGGTGGGAAAAGCAATAAATGTAGGCACAAACTATGAAGTTTAATTTGCATTATTAACACTTTAATAAGTCTAGCTAATAAACAAAAATAATCGAGCCTGGATTTGTAGTAATTAATGATTTCTGAGGTGTAGATGTTCATAGTGAAAATTTTTTTCAGTGGTTTTCATTTACATTACTATAATCACTGTGAAAATTACCTTTCTTGTTCTGTTTATTTCACCTTTCCTTGATTTAGATAACTCTAGGTTTCCCTTTATTCATCATAGTTATAATATCTTTTTTCTCAAAGTTATATTTATTATATTCATGTACCACACTTTATTTAGTCATTCCCCAATCAATAGGAATCTAAGATTTTTCCAGTTTTTTGTTTCTGCAAATATATGTGTGTGCATATATAAGCATATATTTTATTATTTGATATACACATATTTTTGCATGGAATTTTTCTCATCATTGGCCTCTTAAGGCTATATATCTAGCAGTAGGATCTTTAGGTCAATTTTTGTCAATCTCATGAAATTTCAAATCACATTATGGAATAGGTTCATAAGTTCATAGCTCCTCTGGCAATGTGCTAATATGTTTGTCTTTCTATGGCCTTTTCTATATTGATTATTTCCATTTTTGGTCATCTTTCCCAACTGACTAAGAGATGAAAACTATAGATTCATTTTGATTTGCATTTTTCTTACTATTAGTGATTTGAAATGGTTATTAGTTTGCAATTCCTATTCTGAGAACATCTTATTTATAGCCTTTGATTATTTACACATTGAGAAATGGCAACTGATATTATATAAATTCTTATAGTTGATTATATAAAATATATATGACATCAAGATTTTTTCTTCCTCTTATTTGCTTCCATTGTCATTCCAGGTGCAGTTTTTTTTTTTTTGCAAAAACATTTTACTTCTATGTAATTAAAAGTGTCCTATTTTATATTTTGTAAATGCTTCTAATACTTGTTTAGTTAAGAATTCAACCCTTGTTCATACACAAGAAGTGTATTTGATCTGCTTCATTTCTAATATTTTTAGGATATAAACTTTCATATTCAAGCCACATATCAATTCTGAATTTATAGTATTATTTTTGCAGAGCCAGGTGGCACAGTGCATAGAGTGCCAAAGTTATAGTCAGGGAAATTGAAGTGCAAATACTGCCTCAGATAATTACTAGCTATGTGACCCTATGCAGTGATTACTTAACCTCTCTCAGTTTCAGTTGCTTCATTTATAAAACAGGGATAATAATAGCATCAATGTCACAAAGTTGATGTGAGAATCAAATGAGATAATATTAGTAAAGCATTTTCAAATTTAAAGCATTAAATAAATCTTAAGTGTTATAAAAAGTTTTTCCAAACTTAATTTTTGCCAAAATGTATTTATGTTTGGGAGTTTATTGAACTCCCAATTCATTTTTTTCTGATTCTTACTTTTCCAGACTGCGTCATAGATGTACTTTTCTATTTTTTGACCAGTATCAAATTGTTTTGGCAGCAATTTTTTTTCAGTTTGAGATCTAAAAGTGCTTTGTCCTCATCATTCCAATCTTGCTTTATTGTTTATCCTGATATTTTAAATCCTGTGTCCCCTATAAGCATTTTGCTATTATTTGTCTAGTTTTACTAAATATCCCTTTAATGTTTTGTTTGGCACTTCATTAAATATGTTCATTAACTTTGATAGTACTTTTGCTGGCATATTATGCTTGTATGATCTAACTGTGAGCCCTAAGTAGTACTATAGCATTCAAGTACCCTTCTTTATTATTTTAAGGAGCATTTAAAGTTTTTATCTATGTAAGTATTCAGTGTGTTTTAATAAACACTTAGATATAATGTGTTACATAATGTTCTTCCTAATTTTTTTCTAAATTTCTTCCTTTCTAAAGGTAAGAACTGTTGGAATATTATAATTTCTACATAGAAATTATATTGATTTCTATAAATTTTTGTGTTATACAAGTTTATGAAAGCTTTTGTTTCAATTATTTTCCTTGTGGATTCCATAGAATTTAAAAAAATGTACCAATCAAGTCATCTCTACTTCTTTATGCCTTTAAATTATTTTTCTCAGTATTGCTATCTCTAGTGCTATACTCTCTCCAGAACTAATTGTCCAACTTCTACAGATTGGGTCTCCATGGAATTGTTTCTATGATATGGAAAGCTCCAATTTACTCTGATGGACGAAATCTCTAGCACTGTTGTTTATGACCCTGAACTGATGTGTTTTCCATTAATGTGAATCAGAAAGACCTAATTTGCATTGAGGAAAATGCATTGACATATATTAAGAATGGTAGTTATTAAACATTCTCTCCATATAGAAATCATACTCCAATTCATAGGGAGAGTGGTCTCAAACTTAAATTATTAAGATAACTTTTACCTTCTTTTGATTCCAAGGAATTAGACCAATAAGGTCTACACAAACATGATTTGCCCAATAGTCACACAGCTAGGAAGTGTTTGATGTCAGATTTGAACCCAGAACTTCCTATATCCAGGCCTAAATCTCTATCCTATCAATGCCACAGATCTAAATATGGATACAAGGGATTTTTCTCACAATTACACATCTCAAAGAACTCATTTATCTTATCTGAAAACTGACCCCATACTGGACAATAAGACATTGTTTTTATGTCTTCATTATTTTCATTTTTTGAATACAGATAATTGTGGAGGTGTGGGAAAACATTTAGGTAATTTCAAGCAATTTTCACTGTTCTTTCCTTTGTAATATTTATAAGGAAAGATGGTGGATAAGAAGAACAGAGGATATGGAAGGTTTGTAGCAGGGAATGGAGGAGTTGAAGGGAGAGAGGGAATATGGCTGCCAGTGAGGCAAAGGAGAGAGATGCCCCAGCCAAGAGGCTATTTTTGAACAAAATGGGGTATCAGAGAAATGGGCCACTTATGATAGCCTGTGGGGATGACTTCTCTCTGATTTTTCTATAAATCTATGGATTTATGCCAAAGATGCACCAGAGCAGGTAAACACGAACCCTCCTGAGGGGTAAGCCTTTTCTCAGACTTTGGTCACCCAGCAGGGGTCTGATAAGGACTGGTTGTAGTTGAATGACTGTCCTGAGATTCAGCTTCCTCTATGTCCCCTCTAAAGATAGTCCTCTTATCTGACTATGATATTCAAATAAGATAAATTTTAATAACCAGTTCAGATTGGAGAGGTATCAGGGAAGAGGATAGAGGGATTTCTCTAGATAAGTTTTGAGTCTCTCTCAGTGTTGGAGCTAAGGCCAGGCCTCACAGGCTGGTGGAGGGTTTCTCTTATTCGTGTCTACTCTATATCTGTGCTAGTTTTCTTAATTTCAAAATCTTAGCAGTAGACAGCAAGCAACAAGAAAAGTTCTGACTTTCAGGGCTGGTTGGGCCTGTCTCTTTGGGCTGAAGAAAATAGAGGCATCTCTATCCAGAGACAAAGAAGAAGAAAAGCTCCTCATACTTCCTATGCCAGAAAAGAAGTGCTAGTCACAATACCAACTGCCAATCCCAGTTGCCCCTTCCCCCACCAACTATCAGTCTTGTCAATTTCTTCTCTATCTAATATTCCTACTGTTGCTTGTTCCAACATAGAGGCAGAAAGTCCAGAACTTGTTTTAGTTTCCTTTCCACACCTTCTCAACTTGGAATATCCCTAATCATTTTTTCAATTAGAAGACTCATTAAGGACAAAATGCTTATATGTCTACATGGAAAAATGATTTATGTAATTGTCAAAAATTGCTCTCAGTAGTAGAGAAGATAGAAGGAATTTACTCAGAAAGGGTGGAGAAGGAATCTGATTATGATGATATGGTATATATGTAAATGTAATGACAGGGAATGATAAGCATATAAGATATGACATTTATGCATATGAATAATACGTAAAAAATCAACCAAGGGCTGAAAGAGAAGGTTGCATTGAGAGAAAAGGGAAGGGAGAAATAGAATGAGGTAATTATGTAACTTTAAGAGGTGTGAAAAATCATTATAGAGAGGGAAGGAGAAGGGTGATGAAAGGCAATGCTTAAACTTTATTCTCATCTTAACTGGTTAAAAGAGAAAAGCAATTATACTCAGTGGAGTTTAGAATTCTATCTTACCCTACAGAGAAGTAGAAGGGGAATAAGGCAAGGGAAGAGGGAGATAATTGAAGGGAGGCAGAAATGCCGGGGGGGGGGGGGGGTTAACAAAAAGCAAAATACTGGTGAGGAGTAAGAGAGAGAAAGGGAATAGAGTAGGATCTAAAGGGGTTAATAGGATGAAGGATAATACTGTGTAATTGGAAATCTTGTGCTAGCTACCAAAGACCACCCTATTTATCTCCTATCTACATTAGCATGTAACAACAGGAAGTCCGTGGGTTCCTGGGAAATGTAGTTTAAAGACTAGGAGCTGGTACTTTGAAAAAAAACAAATAAAATAGATAAAGTACTAGTTAATCTAATAAAAAAAGAAAGAAGAGAATCAAATTAAAAGAATCAAAGGTGAAAAAAGTGATCTTACCTCTAATGAAAAAGAAATTAAGGTAATTATTAAGAGTTATTTTGTCCAATAATATGGCAATAAATATGACAATCTAGGTGAAATGTGTGAATATTTACAAAAATATAAATTTCCTAGAATAACAAAAGAAGAAATAGAATACTTACATAATCCCATCTCAGAAAAAGAAATTAAATAAACCATCAAGGAACTACCTAGGAAAAAAATCCACAGGGCCAGATGATTTTACAAGTGAATTCTATCAAACATTTAAAGAACTAATCCTAATACTATACAAATTAGTTGACAAAATAAGCAAAGAAGGAGTTTTACCAAATTCCTTTTATGACACAAATATAGTATTGATTTCAAAGACAGGCAGATCAAAAGCAGAGAATAATAACTACAGATAAATCTCCTTAATGAACATAGATACAAAAATCTTAAATAAAATACCAGCAGGAAGATTTCAGCAAGTTATCACAAGGATTATTTACTATCACTAGTTGGGATTTATACCAGTAATGCAAGGATTATTTAACATTAAGAAAACCATACACATAATTAACCATATCAATAATCAAACCAACAGAAATCACATAATTATCTTAATAGATGCAGAAAAAAACTTTTGCAAAATAAAACACCCATTCTTTTTGAAAATACCAGAAAGTATAGGAATACAAGACCTTTCCTCAAAATAATAAACAGTATATATCTAAAACCATCAGCAAATATCATCTACAATGGGGACAAGTGAGAAACCTTCCCAGTAAGATCAGGAGAGAAGCAAGGATGCCCATTATTACCTCTATTATTCAATATTGTACTAGAAATGCTAGCATTAGCAGTTAGAGAAGAAAAAAAAATTGAAGGGATTAAAGTAGCCAATAATGAAATAGACTAGGGGTAAATGACCTCAGCAAGTTAGTTTTCAATAAACCCCAAAGTCCCAGCTTTTGGGACAACAACTCACTCTTTGACAAAAACTGCTGGGAATATTGGAAAATAATATGGGAAAAATCAAGTCTAGATCAACATCTCCCACCCTATACCAAGACAAATTCAAAATAGGTAAATGAGTTAAATATAGGGGATGATAACACTAATAAATTAGGTGAACATAGAACATTCTGTAGGGAAATTTGCAATTATATTCAAAGCGCTTTAAAAGAATGGCTGCCCTGTGATCCAGCTATGGCTGTATAAAACCCCTGCTGGCTTTATACCTCAAAGAGATAATAAGGAAAAAGTTTTGTATAAAAATATTTATAATCAAGCTCTTCATGGTGGCAGAAAATTCTAAAATAAGGTGGTTGTAGAGATAAACGGATAAGGGAGAGGAAAAAATGCAAAAATTGTCTCTAAGAGGGAGAGAGGAGAATTTAGTCGCAAATCCAGGGAAAAGATTCTAGAAGGGGGAGCTCTGTAGAAGGGGGCTTTGTGAGTTTACTGAGAAAAATTGTCACTCCTGAACTGCCATCTCTCTGAGATGGAAGGGAGAACAGCTGCTCCATTAACTCCTGGGACCTAGCTAGTTTTGTGGAAAAATTAGAAAGTTCCTGGGTCTGGAGGAATACCTGGGGGGAGATCTGTGTTTCACTGAATTCTGTGAACAATTTGGCTGTGGCAGTTTGGCTAAGGTAAACCAAAGAGTTTTACATCTGGGACTTTGGGTTTTACCTAGGAAGCCAACCCCAGACTTGGGGAAGGACTTAGTCCAACTTTTAGTACTATCTCCTCAACCTTTTAGAGAGAATCTGGGATATTTAGTTGAGCAAAGTAGTCAGATGGTTTGGGGGTCTAGAAAGATCAGGGAGCTGTTAAGGAGGACTTGATAACACCAGAAGAGTGTCCTTGTGAGGGGAGTGAAAAAAAAAGTGGGTGAAGATAGAGACAGGGACCCTGTGAAGTTTATCTATCAGTTTCCCTAACATTCATAAACTAAATAAACTTGTTTTCCTATAGTCTCAAGGGTTTTTGTGCTCTCCCTGGTCCTTGGTAGGTCCTTATGTGGGTTTCTTCATCACCAATCCATCTAGGTTCTTCCCAATCAATATATCTCCTTTGGGAGGTAGTTTTCTTTTTCATGGTGTCACCAAAGAGATAATAAGGAAAAATTATTATATAATAATATATTATTATATAGGGATGGATACCTCTTCATAAAAACAAACAAAAAAAAAACAAACTAGGGTATCTCAATCATACCTATCAACTCAGGATAAATATGAATGAGTAACAGTGGGCTAATTTTTGCTTCCTTATCTTCCAAGTTCTTCACCAAATTGTGTACTGCGTCCATAGTTGGTCACTGCTTTCTAGGATTGTTATGGAACCTGCTTAAACTGGCTCATCAGAGTTGAATAGTTAAATTTTCAGTGTGAGCATTTATACTTCTAAAATTGGCAAACACTTCAAGGCTTGATTCATCATTTTGCTAATTGTCTGTAAAGGTATCCCTTTCACACTATACCTTTTCCCATGGTAGTTTCAATATATTGCAGAAATATGAAATTAAATTTAAATCCTGGGAATGTTTGTGGAAGTTTCAGACAATGTGTGAAACTCAGTAGATGGCACAGAAAACATTTAGAAACTCAGAAATTCATAAAATTTATGCATAGTATATATCACCATAAATATACACAATTTCTTTTTAAAATTAAAATAAGCAAAATGTTAACGTTTGAGAATAGAATGCAAAAACCAGTAGACAATAAATGTTTGAAATATAGAGATGTCTTTCAATGTTTAGTAATTCATTAATGCATATAAGGTATTGTAAACATAATAGAAACATAAAAGAAAAAGAAAAAATTAGAATTTTATGTAGAAAGAGAAGGTCAAAAAATTTTATTCAGATTTTCCAGATTGCTGGAGGTATTGAATCCCCAAACCCCATTCATGAAGTTGAAGAGATCCTTGTACTTAAGAAAATGATAGAGAAAATGTTAATAAATCAGAAAAATTTTGGCGTGGATGCTTTTTGTTCTTTAGAGATTAAACTACTGCCCCCTTTCAACGTATCCAGCATTACTTTCTTGTGTTAGACAATTCCTTCATCATTTGAACTCCAGTATCTTTCTCTTCACAGTGGAGAAAAGGATAATGTATTGTAATAAGGTTATATAGGTAGAATGTATAAAATACTTACCACAAGTAGTAATGATTCTTGAAGCAACTACCTTATGATGTTATTGTATCTAATGAAATAATGTAGGTTAAAGGTTTGTTAAATTTTAAAGTTTTATACACACACACACACATAGCTACACAGCAACTTATATTTTAAAAAATCAGATTGGAATCAATTTTACAGTTCACACACACAGGTTTGTTGGGAGGAATAATTGAAATGTTTTAAAAACATTTTGCAGAGTATCTGGCATACAGTAAGAATTTAATAAATGTTTATTCCATTCCTTCATATCCTTCCTCTATATGTGGACTTGAAATATCTGGGAAGAGAGAAAATTAAAGGGTCCTTTGAAGGAATAAAACATGCCCTGCCTCCATCAGTGTAATGAAATAAATCACTGAGATCAAAGGTCATAGACAATAGTGGACTGAAAAAATTGCCAATGTTTTTAATGAATAATAAGTATATTAACCACTATTTCAAAATAAAATAGAAAGAAAATTGAATTTGGAATTAGAATCTGAGTTCAACACTCAGATTTGTTTCTTCTTATGTGAAATGGGACAAGTCACTTAGTTTCTTTAAGCTTTAATTTCTTTCACCTATAAAATGAGAGTGTTGGTATATCTTCAAGCCCTAATTCTATTCATCTGTGGTTACAATTTTTTTAACTTGGAGGTCTTGCTTAATTAATTACTTAGGGTCATTGAGACCAAAGCTAACAATTATTGTGATTTTGACCACAAACTATGACTTTACCTCATTTGTATGTCATTTGGGCAAGATATCCCAAAACAGATTTTCTTGGCATCTTCAACTTTGCCACTCCTTACCTTCAAATTTATCTGAACTGCTTTCTTGATAACTCAAAGGTGAGGTATTTAAAAAAAAAATTGCCATTCAGAACTGTCTGTTTAATGCTCTCACTACTGACAGTCACAAACTGCCCCCCCTTTTTTTTCCATTTTGAGTAAAGAGGCTCTAATTAGTTCCTACCAAATTCACTGTTAAAGCCCCATTTTCTTCTTTTCCTTTTTCCTTTCATTTTTAAAATGTCATATTCTTGTGAAAATTGTTTTTTTTACTATCTAAACATATCAAATTCTTAAACTGAAATTGTAATCAGTCATTTCCATAACTAAATTCTAAATGTGCTTAAGAAGTGAATGTTTCTTATTCATACATGCCTTACATTTGTCCAATAGGGCAAAAGATCATTGTCTTAATAGTCAAACACATACCTTTCAGGGGAAGTAGAGGTTTATTCATCCTGGTGCCTTTTATCCCAGGAAAAGGACTAAGCAGAACCAAATCAAGAGAAAAGTGATTGGCTATTGTTCGGAGCCATGCATTTTCCTCATTCTAACCCTGGTTATGTGTACATATATCTAAATTTTGACTGAAATGTTATAAAATTATACTTTCTCAACTTATAAAATGCAAGTAGCTAAGCACAAAAAAAAGCCTAATTTTTTTTGAATGTTAGGTAACAGTGATTTTACACCCTAGGATTCAGAGCCCAGATAATATAGAAAAGTTAATGATGGTCATTAAAAGCTCCCCCACCCCTTGTCACTAACATTAGTGCTGACATAGGATTCCTGGGAACAAAAAGAGTCTGTGGTGAAATATAGCTAGATTGGATCCCACCCATAATACGGGATATCTCTGTTTAAAAGAACAATCTCTGAGACTGAAGAGAGCTTTCTCCCATCTCTAGGCAACATAGCTCTCTAAGTAATGCCTTTGCTTTTCTTAAAACACACATACAGAGTTTACTTAAATAGAATAAAAATATCATAAGTCCACTATAGGAAAAGATTTCTTCCAACTAAAAATGCAAGTTAAATATAAAAGGTATAGGTGAATAATGCATGAATGATTTCCTGAGCTAGGAATATTTCTGAGAATTGCATTTTCCTGACTAGGCTAATTTTTAAAAGCATATATCGCTGACCATTTCCCTTTACCCTTCAGATTTCAGAGTTCACTGAGTTTCAATATCTGATGACTGGCCATGTAGCATCATAAAATTTAGAATCCAAAGGGGCCTTAAATGATTATTACATCATAATGCAGATGTGAGATTGTTCTATCCTGGTGCCATTCAAAATCCACACTCATATAATCTTGCTTATGTCTGTCATCTCTGTTACCATGGAAGTCAAGGTTGCTATTCTGTGAAGCATTTAAATTCTGAGCTGCAAATGGATTAAGTTCATCAGGTATCTTCATCAAGTTTAGAATCAATATGATGAGTCCCTGAGAAATTGGGGCCACTTATTTCAGAAAGAGGGGGGCAAAGCTCTAAGCTAATCACAGCAGAATTGTCCTCTGAATGGTACCTGCACCTTCTGCCTGATTGAAATAGGAAGACCTTATCTAAAAAACAAAACAATGCAAAACACATCTGCAGGTCTTCAATTTATCATAAATGTCACACAATTTATAGAATGGTCCATTGAATCAATCAAAATATCCCATAGTTTGTTCTGAAGTCTACTGTTGAGTGTTTCCATTTGGAGGTTAAATGCAAGACTGTCAACATTTGTGGGGTCAAACCGATTTGTTTCTCTGAACAGACATTAATAAGGTGGTTTATCTTCAAATTCTTATGCATCCGTTAAAATAAACCCCAGGACAAGTCCTGGTATAAAATGTAATTCAAAACCAACAAGCTCATAGATGGATTTTTATTATTTCCATAAATGATTTTGTCCAGATTAAATATTAAAAGCTAGTTTAAAATTTTCTATTGAATACCGAGTAAAAAGTGTGTATATTAACAGAACAGCACCTCTCCCTCCATCACCAGTTGTTGTTTTTAATTAGTGTTCAAATCCTTCAAATTCATATCCAGATTAATTATTTTTGCATTTCAACGTAAGAGAGAAGCTAACCTGGTTTCACAATGTTAACAGTGCTCAGAATCCATTGAGAAATATATCTGTGTGTTTGTGTGTGTGTGTGTGTGTGTGTGTTATATAATAGAACATCAAGAAGGAGCAGAAAGGCAGGCTTTCACAGATATTTTCATTTCACATCAAATGAAAAGCTGTGACAACTGCATTTCTATTTACATATCCTTCACCAGACAATACCTTGAAAGAAAGCATGAGAGGAACATTAGCTATCAAAAAACAGGAGGATCATTTCCACTGATGGGCAGTCGAAATACAACAGGGAAGATGGATATAGAATGGTATCTTTGTATTTATTTTGACAAACCTATGACAGACCTATTCTGTTCCTTAGTAGACAAATATAATCCGTGAAATGTGCTGTGTGATTCCTTGGTCTTCACCACAACCCTTTCAGGGCTGCCTTTCATCAAAAACCAAATCCAACTGAATGAAAAACAAATTGTCTTCTTTTGAATGTATTTATTGTCTTGGTATTTCAGAAACAACTTAGCTTCTTCATCCAGCATTAATAGGTTTCTATTTTAGACATAATAAATATTCATGCTGTAACCATAGATTTAAAACTGAGAAGAGATCTTGGAAGTCTCTTCCTAACTCCTCATTTTCCATATTAGGAAACTGAGTCCCAGAAAATCTAAGTGACTTTTTCTAATGAATTTGAATCTAAGACCTCCTATTTCACATTCAGTACTTGTTCTACTTCACCACACTGTCATCCACTACTATTGTTTTTTTCTAGTACTCTCTAATGGCAACAATAATAATGTCCAAATATCATTGGACAGCAAGCAAGTTAGATTTTATAGTGGCTGAAAACATTTTGAAGGCTGTCACAGTGTTTCTACAGGGCTTACCTGTTGAGCAGGTTCAAATTTCTTTACTCTCGCAATTTTTCCTTGTGCTATTGGCAAACAGAAAGGACATTTTCGCCCCAGCAATTGTTTGTGTCAGGAAAGGGATTCTGCATATGCATCTAATGAAATTCATATTTTAGAATTCTTGCCAGTTCTGTAGAGCCCAAGCACCAATTTAATTTTAATTTTTTTTTAATTCAGCAGAAAGAACATTGCAAAGTACAGTCTCACTGATATGATTCATGAAGGGTGTTATTCATGAGTATTAATTCAGAATCATAAAATAATTGTATTTCCTGCCTTTGTATTAATATCTAGTGATTTGTGTCACCAGCTAACAATGAAAAGCCAGCAGGAGACTCCAGATCTATAGAGAAACCTTCTGTGCTGGAGAAAATCTGCTCTAGTAATGACAGTCTTCTTCAAAACAAAGAAACACACCTTTTCCATTCACCAAATCAAACCATTTCTTTCAGAGGAGATACAAGTTCCTATATTCAAATGAAACTAAGTCATGCTGCAAGAATCACAGTCACTCCGCCAAATCACAGAGGAGTCCAAGAGTAGTGCCAAAATAGCTGATGTTAAATTATGCAACACAGATAAATATTGACACAGAACAAAAGCTCTGAAAGTCAATGTGAAGGTAAGCCAGAGGGGAATATTGACTAGATAAGAGGGAATTTTGAACAAACATACAAGTCTGAAAGAGCATAATATAACCAGAAGAGGAGGAGACCAAAGGGCACAGCAGTCTGATCATAAAATTTTTGATGCATATTAAGTCAGCAATATTGAAAGACTCCTCATTCAAAGAAAAATATAAAGGCTCTTAGTCACCACAATCTTTACAGTAACACTTTTTAAGGTAGCAAAGAAAATTGGTAGATTGATGGGATACTATTGAAACTATTGATGGGAGAATGTCCAAGCAAATTATGGTACATGAATAAGTGGTATGTATTGTTCCATAAGTTACAATTCATATGAAGATCACTATGACCCACATGAAGACATTTAAACCAAAGCCAGTTGAAGTGGACAGAGCCACATAAACAATCTAGGCAATTCAATAAAAAAGAGACAGGTTAGAAGTGATTTGAATATAACTTAATCTTAACAAACTTATAATTTAATAACTTAATTATTATTAGTAGTAGTAGTTGTCTCTTGGTAACCGAGGATGACTATTGTCTTTGTGCGTTTTTGTGCACAAAGACACCTGTGCATAAAGGAGATTTAAGTGGAAAAGTCGATGCACAGAGACAGTCCCACTCTCTCGGCGTTGGAAGCCTGGGTCCATTGGCATGAAAAGTCGTTACGTCTGGAGACTTCCTCAGCTGCATTGGATGGCCGTGTTGTCTTTTGTGCTCCAACACGCCCTAAGCACTCCACAGTGCCTTGCTGCGTCGCCATCTCAGCCGTTGAACCTTCTTATTGGTTTCTTCCATCTGTTCAGCAGAAGCAGTCTTCACATGCTGGGTGAGCAAGGCCCTGGTTCATCAGGGGTCCATGACCCGATGGCTACCCTCACAAGGTTTAGCCGGCTTGTCGAAGCCATTGCCCGGGGTGTGGCCACTGCCACATGCTAGCAGCTACTGGGAGCCACAAGTGAGAGCTGGGTGTCAGGTGAGGGTCAGAGGCTGGAGAGCTGCCCTAGGAGGGCACAACAAGCCCTCCATACCAGAGATATTACCCCTCCCTGAACACCCCATACACCCCATTATTATTATTATATTATTATTGTTATTATTATATAATTATTAATAGAATTAATAATAACTATCTACATCTTCCTCGATCTACAAATCTCTTCACACACAGCGATTGCTTCTGAGTGTTTCCCTGCTCTACTCTTACACTCTCCATATAACCTCGTTACTATACTCAGCTAAGCTAACACTAAACCCCCTTTTTGATAATCTAAGGAAAAGGGTCTGTGTGCAAGTCTGGCACTGCCCAACGATGGTCTCATGATCAGCTGTCAGTTGTCACAAGAGCAGTATAGGAACTCAGCAGTTGTCAAATAGCCAACAGTGTACAAGATAATCCAAACAGCGGGTAGGATGTGAAAATCAGGTAGTCAAATGCTACAGGGAAAAAGCTAATCTTCTCAGGTCCACCCAGAGAGAGAAAAGCCACAGTCCTCAGGCTCAACTGTCTCTCTCCAACAGCAGCTGCTCTACCCCAGAATTCCAGAACTTTGCACTCTGCTGTTCATCTGCAAACTCACACACGTTACTTAACTTTTCCTATAACAGCAATGAATACAGAAATGTGAATGGAAAGAGCAGAACTGAAATTATCATAATTATGATGACCAAAGTTGGTCCAAAATAATAATAATTTTCCTCCTTTATTTGCTGAGGTGAAGGACTACATGTTTGGAACACTGAATATGTTCTCATATTAAGCAGTTATGTTGCATAGATTTGTTGAACTTTTTTCTTCTTGCTTATTTTTTCCTCATAAGGGTTTGCCAAAGTGCGCAGATATAAAGATGTATTTAGAAAAAAAAAGCTGCGTGAAACAAAAGATATCAGCTATTTTTAAAAGACTCCTCTGCTTAGTAGGGGCTTGACCTTTTTCAGCTTTATTGTAGATTTCAGCACTATAATAGAAAAGACAGAGGAAACCAATAACCAGAGAAGCAAAATGATTTTCCCAAGACTGTAATGGGAGTAAGGATTTGAGTTAAGATAACAACATATTTCTTCTGATTTCAAATCCAACACTTTCACTACATTTTCTTGGTTCCCTTAAAGAAAGGATACCCAAGGTAAGATAGTTAATATTTCTAGATCTCAGAATAGATCTCTTAGAAGTTCCTTCTACCTCCAAGGTTCAATCATTCTTCCCATTTTGATTAACAATATATTTTTTAAAAAGAGGGAATGAATTTGGACTGTGATTAATTCGATAATATGCCCTACACTTCCATACCTGTATCTGATATTAAATAGGCAATTTGAATGATTGAAAATTCCACAAAAATCATTAAACAAATAATATGAGTCACAAATAATATGAGACTGTGATTCCCTGGTTAGAAGCCACAAAACCAATCCAATAAAACAAGAACTCTTTTACTTTAAATATACATAGGATATCATTTTTTAAGAACAAATCATACGAGAGTAATTTTATTTCCTTTTATGACAAGTTTTTTTCACTTATCTTTTTCTTTTCTTTTTTTATTTTTTAACAATATTTTATTTGATCATTTTTTAAAAAGCTACCCGAGGCAGAATTTGAATTTTTAAAAAAAATGTCTAATGTGTATCAGGTTTGCATTATGCTTGTGTATATCATCCTGTGTGTGTCTGTGTGTTTTCTATCTCCAATTCAGAGTATAGACACTTTTACTTGTTATGGAACATGACAGAAAAATACAATTGGACAGACATTTAAGTATAGTAAAAGGAGCAACTCTTCCATATGAAACACTTGAAGTTTCATATGGTAGTGTTTAAACACTTCACATTGTATTAATTAGTATTTGAAACATATTTTCAGGTTTCTATAACCTTTGATCCTACAAGACTTCCCAATTCCCCCGGCTTTCCACAGTCTTTTTATGCAAACGTACTTAGTGAACTCTTCCCATTTCCTTCCTAATATTTTACTATATTCCTACAGTGGTGGCCCCTCCTATTTTCTCATATGATCTTTTTCATGAGTCAATCAATATCTGTAATCACACTACCACTTTCCTGATTAACTAGAGGTTCAATTGGATCTGTCTTTGCCCCTCAACCTGTCTCAACATGTAGGTTTCATAACTATTTTTGAGACAAAAATAATGTCCTTGAAACATTGCTTTAGCATGTCACATATATTTATCTTATAACATGACTCATTACTAAGGAATGCCAGGTATTACATAAATCAATTCATATCTCTTCAAATAAAAAAAATTGCATCTTTTATAACACATCCTTAAAGTAAGTGAAGGAATCAATCACAATTAGTAAAAAAGATTATTGGTTCCAGAATCAAGGGACTTGATTTCAAATCTCACTTCAAATTACCTGTGTAATTATGGTCAAGACCCTTCATTTCTCTCAGCCCGTTTCCTCATTTATAATATTAGACTTTTGGACAAAATAGCCTCCTTGTTCTTTTCTAGCTATAAGTATAAAATTCTAATGCTGTTATAACAATAAGCTAGCTGAACACTATAATTAAGAAAAGGACTCTATCTATTTAATTAATGCAGTTAGCCTTTTGGTCATACATCAGCACTTGAATGAATCCATGATGATTTTTTTATACAATAAAACAGTCATTTATTGAGTCCACTATTTGGAAGGCACTGGGATTATAATCATTACAAAGTGCTCATTATGACTCCTCTCTAATATGATTTTTTCCATATCTTCCCAAAAATCTTTTTAAATGATCTATCTAGATTTTAAGAGGTCTTTTTAAAGGACTGGGAGAAAGTGGCTAACTTCTGAAACAAACCTCTATAGGAAGTTGGAAGGAATAAAATATTGAAAAATGGCCTTCTGCATGATACCAACAATTTTACAAAACTCTGCTTTTTTTACCTTTTTGTAATCTGAATTCAAACAACACCATGCTGCTAAAACTTCTTCAATAGCTTATATGATGCAAATGCAAGATTTTCACACACATTATAGGACACTTCTATCTTTTTCTGCAATATTTCACTTTCTACCAAGAATATTGTATACCATTTCTGTAGCTTTGTTACAATTGGTAAAATGGCCAATCTACTTTTGCTCAGCCTACACTGATCCAAAGCTCTTTGGGTAACCTATAATTATGATTCTTTTGGCATTGTAGTGTTTAATGATTCATAGCCATGAATTATAAAGATACTGGTATTTAACAAGGTAAAATTTTGTGTCCGGGAGTTGGTACCCATATGGTTTTAAAATATTTATCTATCTCCATAGGGCCCATCTAATGTTCCTGGCATGAGTTTATTGGCTAACTTGCTTTGTACAATCTTCCACAATGTATTATATATTGGTGAGAATCCAGAATTATCTTTCTTCTCCATTCCTCAGATTCAATAATGAATTTCCATGTAACGAATTAAGATTAATACTTCTACATGAATTTGGGACTGTTTCCTCCTTTTGTGGGTTTTAAAATTAATATTCAATAACTAAGTATTCTATTTTAAAAGTGTTATTAATAATAACTAAAGTAAAAAAGAACTAGCTGAAAAAGGTGCTAACCCAGACTGCTTGTGATAGAAGAGAGCAAAGAAGAAGTTACAGCCAACTTATATCCAATCATACAAATGCAAGGACACAGGAATAGGGGAAAGGATTCTAGGTAGTACAGAAAGGAATTTTGGTTAACATAGTTTTTAGCAGTTCAAGAATTTCCAACTATACATTTTTATTTAATACAATTGGTCAGAAATAGTCATATTTTTTCATGGCTTCATCAGTTTATCTCTAGCCTGTATACTACAAAATATGCACAAGAATAGTAGGTTATATATATACATATATATAACGATTATAGATAGACAAGTGTTTCTTTCATTCTTCTTACCCATTCACAGCTCTCCTTTTATCTCTCAACCATTTCACTGTTCAACTTTAAAAAACCCCATTTTTACTATGTTACTGTGTCAATACCTACATATATAAGTATTTACAGTAACTATTGTTTTGCTAGAATTTGGTATCATTACATAGAAAACCCATGGAAAATCTTGTTCATGTGTAGTTAATATTAAGCAGTTCTAGGGTCTTAATAGTCTTCCCTAGTGAAAAGATGAAGAAGCCTGGAATACCCTACTATACCATCTCTCCTTCCTCTAAATGTCCCGGTAAGTGAAGAAGTTTAAGGGTAGGTGGCAACTCACAGAAGATAAATTAAGGTTAAATAAAATTTTGCATCTTTTCTATGGATATTCTCATCTATTTTTTAATTATTAAAAATATTATTTATCTTATCAAATTTCCACATAAATGGTTTGAAATTACAAAACCTAAATTGCCTCCTTTCTTCTCTTCCCTGCCTGGTCCTGTAAAGATGCTTTTAGGTATTTAAATCTAGATTTAGAATCTAGATTTAATTGGCCACCAAGGGAAATCTCAAATAAAATACCTAAGTCAGTCTTGAAATTTATGCTAATTTAATTAATATAGAGGGAAGGAATTTAAGGAGAAGGAGGGAAGAGGATATAGGATTTCTCCTGCCTGGCCTGTGCCAGGGGGAGTTTAAAATCCCCACCTCTAGGTCTCTGAAGAAGATTAGAGGCTTCTAAGAGGATGGAGTTGGAAAGTAATGGAGGAAAACTCAGCCAGAAACTCACCACCAAACCAAACAACAGCTTGTAGCCACACTGAGATGCCGAAAGGCCAGCATGTTGCCACCAGCCAACTCTCTGCCACCAGAAAGGAGCCTGAGAAAGGAAGTGAGCCAAATATATAGACCTTTCACTTTTGTGTCTCCTCCTCTAAATGCCCATATCTTTTTGAGTTCTCATCTTCTTTGATTTGATTATATCTTTAGAGTTACTTAACACTTCTTTGTTAAGTTTGCCTTTTGGAATTTACTTAACCTTTTTGTGATTAATTTAACCTTTATAGTTACTTAACACCTTTTTGTATTAAGATCTAAAAATAGACTTAGCTTAAAGTTCTAGCTTCACTATAAGGTAAGAGTTAAGTACCTTCATTGTTCAATCAGGAGATTACAATTTTATATTCCCCTAAAGTACAGTCTAAGTAGGGTGGAGTAATTTAGAGTTCCCAAGACATTCCTGATTTTGTTAAACTAAGTATCTTCATTTTTACAATCAGGAAATAGCTAAATCCAATCTTTACATTCCCCAAGCTGGAAGAAATTCAATCTGGGTTATATATGTATTATCATGCAAAACACATCCCCAAATTATTCATTTTTGTAAGATAAAAACCAAAACCTAAAAATAAAAATCCTAATAAATTGACATAAAAAATCATACCCTTTGTCTGCATTCTTACTCCAACTTTTTTTCCTCTGGAGATGGATAGCATTCTTTGTCATAAGTTCCTAAAAATTATCCTGGTTCACTGTATTGCTGGGAGTACCTAAGTCAATCACAGTAGATCAATATTGTTTTTATAGTGAACAATGTTCTCTTGGCTCTGCTTATTTCACTCTTCATCAGTTCATGTATGTCTTTCCAGCTCTTTCTGAAATCATCCTAGTCATCATTTCTTACAAGAGTATCACCATCATAAACCACAATTTGTTCCACAACTTCCCAATTCCCCCAAGAAGACATATCTTCATTTTCCATTCCCTTGCCAACACAAAAAGAGCATATATAAACATTTATTGTACAAATAGATCCTCCCCCCTCCTTTTAAAATCTTTTTTTTTTTAGGATACAGAACTAGTAGTGGTATTACTGGATCAATGGGTATACAAGGTTTATAGTCTTTTGGGGTATGGTTTCAAATTGCTCTCCAGAATAGTTGGATCATTTAACAACTCTACCTGCAATGTGTTAGTGTCCTAATTTTTCCACATTCCCTCCAACATTTATCACTTTCTTTTACTGTCTTACTGGCCAATCCCATTGATGTGAAGTTTTTCCTAAGTTTTCTATTATTTTTAATACAAATGGATATTGCATTTTGTCAAAGGCTTTTTTTGCATCTATTGAGATAATCATGTGATTTCTCTTAGTTGGGTTATTGATTTGATCCAATTATGCTGATAGTTTTCCTAAAATTAAACCAGTCTTCCATTCCTGATATGAATCGCACCTAGTCATAAAGAATAATCCTCATGATATATTGCTATAGTCTCTTTGCTAGTATTTAAGTTTTTGCATGAATATTTATTAAGGAAATTGGTCTGTAATTTTCCTTCTCTGTTTTTATTCTTTTTGACTTAGTTATACACGCCATATTTATGTCATTAAAAGAATTTTGTATGAATCATTTGTCTATTTTGCTAGATCATTTATATAGTTTTGGGAATAATTGCTCTTGACATATTTGATAGAATTCATTTGTGTGTAAATTCATCAGGCTCTGGATAGTTTTTCTCAGGGAGGGAGTTTTTGTGTGTACTGTGTGATGCTGAAAAGAAGGTATGATTTTTTCTTCCTCATTCAGTTTTCTCCAGATTTACTAAATATTAACTTTTCAACAATTTCATTCACTTCCTTTACTGCTTTCTTATTTATTTCTTGGTTTATTTTTTTGTGTAGATTTATCTAGTTCTGAGTGGAAGTTTGAAGTCCCCAACAGTATAGTTTTACTTTCTATGTCCTCCTTAATCTCCTGTAGTTTCTCCTTTAAAAATATGGAGGCTATGTCAATTGGTACATATATTTTAAGTATTGCTATTACTTCATTGCTTATACTATCTTTTAGGAAGATGTAATTCCCTTCCTTGTTTCTTTCAGTTGTATATATTTTTCTTTAGTTTTGTCTGAGATCATGATTGCTACTCCTGCTTTTTTTAAATTTTAGTTGAAACCAAATAAATTTTGCTCCATCTCCTTATGTTTATTATGTATGTGTCTACCTGTCTCAAATATTTCTTGGAAACAACATATCATAGTATTATGATTTTAATCAACTCTGCTATCCACTTTCACCTCATGGGTAAGATAATTCCATTTACATCCATAGGTCTAATTACAATTTTGTTTTCTCCTCTGCCTCTCCACATAGGTGTTTTTCTTTTAATCATCCTCCCAATTCCTTCTCCCTTATATTACTCCACCTCCCCATCACCATCCTTCTTATTCCCCTTTTATTTCTCTATAGGCTTATAGGATTCCATACCCCAAAAAGTCTGGTTGTTATTCCCTCTCTGAGTTAAACTGATGAAGAGTATGGATTAAGCATTGCCCATCATCACCCTCATCCTCACCTCCACTATAATAGTATTTTTCACATCTGTTTAGATGATATAATTTACACCATTTTACCTCTCTTTTCTCTCAGTGCTATCTTTCCTCTTTTTCACTTGATATTTTATGTAGTTCATTACAATTATATTCATTAAGTTTTCCATTTTTATACCATCCTCAGGAAACTAATATCATTGAAAGATGAAATTGACTTTTAAATGTTTAGGAGATAGAGTGTAGCAACACTCAAAGGCTGTCTTTGATAATTCAATGCTATATTAAAGAAAGGAAGAACAAAACAGTATAACAGTTTCTTTGATATGGACTTCAAGTGAATCTCCCTAACAGTGAAACACGTCAGAAAAAGTGCCAGTTTACTCCAGCTCTTTATTTTCATTCTCCGAGATTGCCAGAATTCAAAGTTTCTACTCTTTCAGGTTTTGCACAAACCAAGAAATCATTAAGACCCCTTTTATCACCATATTTTCAGAATATCTCATATTTTCTTCCTGGAAAGGGTCTTTACTTTTGAATGATACAGGGTAGAAGGTTGGCTTTTTCTGATCTTTGTGAATAATAATTCACTTGAAAAGGGTAGATATTTTAGATTACTTGATGCTATTCTTAAGTTTCTGGATAAAAGTGAGGAGGAATTTTTTATACAAACCCTAGAAATATAAGAAATAGTTCCCTCATTAAAAGCCTCTGAAATCATTGTAATTTGATGTCATCTTCATCAAAGGACTCTGAGGAAATGAATATTTTGGCTAGTCAGTCAAGGAATCTCCTTGAAGCTTTCGCCACAAAGAAGTGGCTAAAAGTATGGAACAAATGCTGGTTTCATATCAGTCCCCAGAACAATTTGTACACAAGACACATATGATCTTTTGGCTACTTTGCTAATGATGACCTGGAAAGGTGATGGAAACTGGTAATAGTGTTCCCTTAAACATTTGCTATCTTCTTTGCTTTGGACTTGTTATTCTTGACAAATAATATTATTTTCATATCATGAGAACTATCCCTGTCATTTCTTTCAACATCATTATTGGATTTTTCTTTTTCATGACCTATAAAATCATTTAATATTGTATTATCTAAATTTCCCATTTTGTAGCTTTTATGAGGTCAATATTGTTTTTAAACTAGGTTTGTTGTGAAAGTTCTCTAGAAGAGTTTTGGAACTTTGCTACAAAAGAGTGGGATGTAACAAAAGGGGAAACTGTTTATAAAGGACTAAGTCTTCTAATTCAGTTAGAGGATCCATGCAACAAATCCAATTTATACATTATGATGATACCAATACTTTATATAATAAGTAGCATATGATTCTTTGAATATGAAACACTTCATGATACCTCAATCAAAGCCTAACTTTTTTATATGCTGAACTAAAATCTGATCTCTATTAGGAATCTTTTCTAATCCTTTATAGTTGATATTGTCCTTCTACTCAAACAAACATATTGCACTTATCTGTTTCATTATTATCACATGCTAGAGCTATTTGTGTTTGTGCTTTAATGCCCTACTAGTCTGCAAGCTCCTTAAAATAGATAGTATAGGAGAGTGTCCTGTCAATATGATGTAGACCTGAGGAATTACAGAAAATATTGGACAAAGAGCCAGCTTCAGTACCACAAAGACCTGGTTCAAAGACAATCTCTGACAAATTAATTATTTGGCATTAGACAAATCAGTTCATTTCTTCTTGCCTCTGACCACTTACTAGGACTATATATATTTAAATTGTTATTGATCTGTATTGCTATAATGAATTGCCTCAGAAGGAGATAACTGAGACCTGCACATATTATAGACCTAAAAAATATGAGTTACTCAAACATGAAAATAGTTTCTATTACATATAGGAATCATTTCACTTAAATTCAGTTGACTCTAGTTTTCCAGAACTAGGACACAAGAATATCCTAAAACTTTTATACTGAAGGAAAAAAGAAAGCCTGACAGACACCATTGGAGACCAAGCTTTGCCTGTATTTTTCTTCAGTAATCAAATATCTAAGAAATACTCTTAAAGCCTTTTCAAGGTAGAATACCTCCATGACAGTCCATTAATTCATCATTGCTATCAGTGTACTCTCTCCTGCATTCCTAGTCATTTCTGAATCATGATGAAAACAAAATTTCCAAGTCTTTCTGACAGGTTTTCAGAGGGACTCATACATGCAAAAAGACATTGTACAATTGATGGGGGCGGAGTTGCTTTGTTGATTTTTTAGCTTTGAAGTCAAGTTGAATCCACTTATAAATTTGCAACCTCTCATATTTCAGTCATCACTTCAGTTTAGGGGCGGGAATATCTCATGGTCTACTTGTCATTGAGACCAAGAAAAAAAATTAGAAATGGTATAAAAGCATTTCCTATAATAGAAGAGAGATATGTGAAAACCACATCTTGACTATATTTCCATAAAGCTTTTCATGAATCCATTAGCCATTATAAATATGGAACTCGAGTTATCTCTATACTATTTACATGACCTTATCACAACATGAAGTCAGGGTCTTGCATACTCTACTGTAATACTTCATGTTCACTCAAGAAAGCAAATGAATACATATGTATACAATATATTATGTATAATATGTAGTATTCTATTTAGTTGAAACAATCATGTTTGAAACATGCACAAAGATGATGACTAAAATGTCATGTTAAAAGAATATTAGTAAATACCAAATATACAATGGCACAATATGCTAGATACATAATAAGTTTTCATGAAAGCACTTTAACAGAATAAAAAACTTTGTAGAAATAAATGATCATTATTGAAAAATCATATTTATCTTCAATGAAGTTGAGGTAGAAATGATCCTGGGAAAAGAACCTCTCTTGCTAACATTCTAATACACATGATATTCTATTGAGTTTTGCATTATAAAATTAAATCTTGTATTTTCCTGATGTCAGTGGGATATGAACTTATCTTTTGTTAACTCAAAGCATCATTACAACTTTAATAGCAAATAATCATTCTTACTCAGTTTTTGTATCTTCTACTGTTTCCATAATTTTAGAACTTTTCCTTCAATGTAAGTTGGAGATTAAAATTTAAATTTTAAATATTATTCTTAAGTTTCTATAAATCATTATTTTGGGGGTAATCTGGATTGTTAATTTGGACTGTGATGAGGTTCTGCTGCAAGTAAAATGTATTGGTTCAATAACCGATGTTATTAAATAAATGTTTAAATATCTTAGATTTAGTATGGGGATTTACCATCTCTATGTCTATGAATGATAGGTGTGCTTCTGATTTTCTGAATTTACCTTCCAGGTCATGTCTTGCTAAGTATTGGGCAGATAAAAAACAATCACAATCTACAACTATATATTTCAGAGTTTCTACAATTTCTTAAATATAATGAAATAATTACTAAATTCAGGATTTCTAAGGCTAATCCTTCCTTAATTTCTTCTGAGCAGAAGGAAATCCTGAACTATTATCAAAAACCTATTTCTAAAACCAAATATATATATAACTCATCTATTTGATGCTTCTTATTTTGATATGATGCTAGACACTGAAATGTGCATAGTATTTTTTTATTCCAATCTTCTACCTCATATGTGCCACGCTATTGACTATTTTGAGAGGCAAATCATTTTCACATACACTTCCTTTAAGGATTCAGAACTGGACTTAAGAATCAAAAGACTTGGATTTAAATTCTGCCATAGACACTTCATAGCTGTGTGGATCCCCCCAAAGTCAAATAATATCTCTCAGGTTTATTTTCTTAACCTTTAAATTGGGGCATCCCATTGGTAGCTAGGTGGCTAGAGAAGTAGAGTTGAGTCTGTAGTCAGGAAGACCTGAGTTCAAATTTGTTTCAAGAAACTAAGTAGCTATGTAACCCTAAGTGACTTGATTGCCTCAGTTTCCTCAACTGTAAAATGGGGATAGTAATAGTAGGTACCATGAGGATCAAATGAAATTGTATTCATAAAAAAACTTGGCACAGTGTACAGCACAAAGTAATTCTTTTAAAAATGCTAACAATTAAATGCATGGCCAAGATGGCAGAATAGAGTCACAGAAATTTCAATCCTCTCCAATCAACCTTAAAATAATACTTCAAAGTGAATATTAGATGAATGAAGAAATGGTCAATATAGGACAAACAAGAAGACAGAGTGAAGCCAGTATCCTGTAGAAAACAACTTGGAAGGTAGGCAGAGGAGGTCTGGTTCATTGGGGTAAGAGGAGAACTCAACTCACAGCAAAGCCTCACAGCACTCAAAGTAATGCTGATCCATGCATGGAGTACTGGTGAAAGCCAAGAATAAGCTACCTCTGCACCTCTAGGTTCTGAACCTCAGCCCAAACCAAATTCAAAACCCTAAGACCTTAACTAATCTAACATCAGAGTACCCAACATCCACCCCTTGAAGTCCCAAGCCCTTCTTCAAAAGAATGTAGTTAGGCTCCTCATCCTAGAAAAAGGCAGTGTGCAGTGCACCTATCCAGTGAAAGTCCAGAGTGAGGCCTAGAGTCCCTGAGCAAGCCCAGTGAGGCCACAGCTGGTAAAAACCTAAGGAAGGTCCAAAGCCTATGCTCAAGTCTGCAATCAGGCACTAGGCACCGGCATATGTAGTCTGAGATATGCCTGGGTAGTATAAGCCCAGAAAGAGGCTAGTCACCTCAGCAGAAAGTAACTCACAGTGCTTCAGGGGTAGGGAAGGCTGAATCATCAATGTGAGGTGACTTTCACAGATCCCAGCCCACAGGTCATCACACCATCTTGGAAGAACTGAAATTTTTAGAAACCCAGAACTAGAGCTGAGGTTGGGAGTAAGAAAAAAAATATTTGAGTTTAAGAAAGTACCATGAGTACAGAGCCCAAATTTAAGATAAAAATAAAAGCTGAGAAAAGGGCCAGAAAAATGAGTGAACATCAAAAACAAACAAAAACCTAACCATAAAAAAAATGTTATGGAGTCAAAGAAGAACAAGGAAAAAGCAGATAAACAAAAAACTTCAAAGAAAAATGAGAAATGTATCAGGTTATGGAAGAGCTTTAAAAATTCAAAAATCAAATAAGACAAAGAGGAAAAATGGGGAAGAGAAACAAAAAGAATACAAGAAGAAAATAACCCCTTAAAAAAGAATTGGCCAACTAGAAAAGAAGGTACAAAATTCCACTGCAGATAAGTTTCTTAAAAAAAGTAGAACTGGATGAATGGAAAAGGAATTTCAAAAGGTGAGAGAAGAAAATAATTCACTAAAAATTAGAATTGGGTAAGTAGAAACTAATGGTTTCATAAGAAATCAAGAAGCAACAAAACAAAATTTAAAAAGATTGAAAAAATAGAAGAAATATGAAGTATCTCCTTGGAAAAACAACTAACCTGGAAAAAAGATCCAGGAGAGAGTTTCAGAATTATTGGATTGCTTTGATGCCATGATCCAAAAGGAAAAAAAAAATAAAGCCTAAATATAACATTATAAAAATATCATCCAAGAAAAGTATCTTTATATTTCTCAAAAAAGAAAGTAAAATTGAAATTGAAATAATCTACTGATCACCTGCTAAAATGAATACCCAAATGACAATTCTCATAAATATTAGAGCTAAATTCAAGAGGTCAAAGACCAGAAGAAAATACTGCAACCAGGATGAAGGAAACAATTCAAATATCATGAAGTCTCAATCAGGACTGCACAGGGTTTAGTAGCTTCTGCATTAAAGAATCAGAAGACCTTAATTTTGACATTCTGGAAAGCAAAGAAAATAGTTTACAGTCATGAATGACCTACTCAGCAAAACAAAGTATATTCTTTCAGGGGGAAATGCTCATTTAATAAGCTAGAATTCCAAGTATTTTTGATGAAAAGGCCAGATCTAAACCTAAACCAGAGTGAGCCTGCAGCCCCTATCTAAGCCTAAGGTAAGACCCGAAGCCCCAGCTCAAGGTAGCTCAGATTGCTTTGAACATTACAAACCTTTAGCAGTCCCTAGTAGAGACTGATTTAGCAGTAGAAAAAAAAAATTGATATCAAAATACTATACTCAAGTTAAACATAAAAATATAAACATGAAAGAGAATAGTTAAGGGGTTCTGTAAAGTCAAACTATTCATATTACTACATGGAAATATGATATTTGTATTTTTTCATTATTAGACCAACTATCAATAGACAAAGAATGTGGTAGTAAAGTGATTATTAGGATACCATGATTTGAAAAAAATAAAAAGGGAATTAGAGAAAAGGGAAGGGACAGAACATGGTAAATTATCTCACCTAATGAGGTGTGAAAAAATTGTTATAGTGGAGGGAAGGATGAGGGAGGTGACAGGCAATGCTTATTCATTGGAATTGGCTCAGAGAGGGAATAACAAGTATCTCATTTGAGTATGGAATCCTATCTTATCCTATAGAGAAATAGGAGGGCAAAAACACAAAGAATGGTAATAGAAGGGAGGGGGAAGTAGGAGGTTGATTAGAAGCAAAACACTTGTCAAGAGTATCAGAGTAAACAAGAAGGATGAAAATGGGAAGATAAAATGGAGGGGAATACACAGCTCATAATGATATGTGTGAATATATATGAGATGAATTCGCCAACAAAACAGAAGTAGAGAGTGGAATGGATTCAATACCAAAATGTTAATACACACACACACACACACACACACACACACACACACACACACACACACACATATATATATATATATATATATATATATATATATATATATATATATATATGTTTATAAGAAACATATTTGAGGCAAGGAGACATAAACAGAATAAAAGTAGAGCAGAATTTCTTGTACTTCAACTAAAGTAAAAGAAGAAAAAAATCAGGTGTAGCAAATAGGATTTCAGACAAGTAAAAATGCATCTATTTAAAAGAGATAAGGAAATAAATTACATTTTGATGAAAGGTACTTTAGATAATAAGGTAATAGCAAATCTAAACACAGTCACACCAAAAAGAATAGCTTCCAAATTTTTAAAGGAGAAATTAAATAAGCTTCAGGAGGAAATAGTAAAATTATACTAGTGGAGGACTTCAATTTCTCCCTCTCAAAAGGAGATAAATCTAACCAAAAAATAAATGAGAAATAAGCGAGGAAGGGGTTTACATTTTAGGAAAAATAGAGTTATAAGTTCTTTGGAGAAAATTAATTTGGAATAGAAAAGGATATGCCTTCCTTTAAGAAGTACAAGGCACATACTCAAAACCTGAACATGTATTAGGGCATAAAAACTTCACAACCAAATTCATGAAAGCAGAAATAATAAATTCATCTTTGTCAGATCATAATACAATGAAAATGATCATCAATAAGGGTTTATGGAAAGACAAATTAAAAAGTAATGGAAACCAAATAATCTAATTCTAAAAATAGGGTGGGTCAAAGGACAAATTATTAAAAAAATCAATAATTTTATTAAAGAGAATGACAATGAAGGGTCCACAGCAACCTTTAATTTCACAAACCCAAAGACACCAGCTTTTGTGGAAAAAACTTCATTATTTGGCAAAAATCTTCTGGGAAAACAGTATGACAGAAAGTAAGTATTTACCAACATCTCCCATCCTTTACAAATATGTCAAAATACATATATGATTTAGACATAAAGATTGATACCATAAGTAAACTAGGAGAACATAGAATAGTTTACCTGTCAGATATATATATATATATATATATATATATATATATATATATATATATATATATACATACACACACACAAGGGAAGAATTTATGACAAAACTAGAGATAGAGAAGAATATGAGATATAAAATCAAATTGGCTTAATTAAAAAAAAGTTTTGTACTAACAAAACTAATATAACAAGATTTGAAAGGAAACAATAAACTGGGGAGAAATTTTACATAAAATTTCTATAACTGTATCACTTCTCAAAGATATAGAGAAATCAGTCAAATCTATATGAATGCAAGTCATTTGGCAATTGAAAAATCATCAAAGGATATGAAAAAGTGATTTTTAGATGAAGAAATCAAAGGTATTAATAATCACATGAAAATATTTTCTAAATCGATCTTGATGAAAGAAATGCAAATTTAATTATATCTAAGGTACCACATCACACCTATCAAATTGGCCATTATTACAGTATAGGAAAATAATAACGGTTAATGAGGATATGGCAAAATTTGGAATCTTAAGCATTGTTTGGGTTATGAACTTATGCAAACATTCTGGAGGGCAATTTGGAACTATGGCAAGTGGACTATAAAACTGCATATACTCTTTGATACTGCAATAATACTACTAGGACTATATCCCAAAAAGTTTTTTAAAAAGTTAGGATGAAAGAACCTACTTGTACAAAAGTATTTATTGAAGTTATTTTTATGATGGCAAACATTTGAAAATTTCAGGGATATTCATCAATTGGGGAATGGGTGAACAAATTGTGATATGTGACTGTGATCGAATACTATTGTGCTATAAGAAATGATGATCAAGATAATTTAAGAAAAAGTTGGAAAGACCTACATGAACTGATGCAGGGTGAAATAAGCAGAATTAGAAGAACAATGCATATAGTAACAGTAATATTATACAATGTTCAGTGGTGAAAGACTTAATGCCTCTCACTAACACAATGATCCAGGATAACTGTGAAGAAATTAATGATAAAAGATGTTATCTAGAGTGGTTTTTTTTTGGGGGGGGGAGGTTAAAGTACAATTGTTTTAGAATGAAATCATTGGATTTCAAAAGAGATGCCCTACAGAATGTTCTTAAATTAAATATCTGTGGTCAAGAGAAAATCAGAATAGTGAAAATCTGCCAATAATCCCCTTGTGCACCTCTGTGTGTGAGCATATATAATATATATATGTATATATTTGTATATACGTGTGTACATAAATATATAGTGTGTGTATATATGTGTATACATATATTCATATACATTTATACACATTTATATATACTCAGTTATTTGTTAGGAGAACTACTTTTAATATCAATAAAATACTAGATGTCTTCTTCCCCCATTGAATAGAGGAAGAACTATTGGAGGAATGCACATCAAAGCATATTATTTTTCTATTTAGTTTGTGTTTTTATTCTGGTGTCTTAGTTTTATGTAAGTATCCTCTTACAACAATGATCATTATGGAAGTGTGTTTTACATGATAATACATGTAACCACTGATCTAATTGCTTACCATCTCTGGGAGGAGTGAGAGAAAGGAGGGAGGACAACAGTTTGGATCTTATAGTTTCAGAAAATATAGGTTAAATTTGTTATTGCATGTAATTAGGTAAGTAAAATACCTTAAAGATAAATTAATACTAGTGATTACTATTACTAGCACCATCCTCATGGAATTGTTTTGATGATCAAATGACATATAAAATGCAAGTACCTTGGCAAAATTTAAAGCACCATTTAAATGTTCACTATTATGATTTCACAAACATGATATCAGATTTCAGGATTGCTTCTGTGGATTTTTAACATAAATGCATATTTTAAAAATATTATTACATTTACTTCTTTTATGTTGAATCATCTTTTGTATTGCTGGTAAAAGTCCAACTTAGAATGAATTATTTCTTGGATACATTAATGTAATGAGAAAATTTTATTTTGAAACTTTTAATCATGAATTATTAATATTTTAGCCCATAATTCTTTTCTTCAGTCTACATTGGTTTATGCTTTAGGATCATATTGGTCTCAGAGACATTTGTTACATTGCTCCTATAAATCGATTGGGACCAGGAGTGTTTCTCTTTCTGCGATAAATTTCTGTAGTATCTCTATTTGTCATTCTGTTAGTTTATATATATATATACATATAATTTTTATGTAATCCTACATTTCCTTTGAGTTTTAAAATTAATGGGAATAACTTGGTTGAGTTGCAAACTGATCCAGTCTTTCTAGAGAACAATTTGAAACTATACTAAGAGGACTATAAAACTGTGCACGTATCTTGATTCAGTAATACCACTAGGTCTGTATCCCAAGGAGATTTTTTTTAATTGAACTGGAAGGGAAGGACCTATGTGTAAAAATATTTATAGCAGATCTTTTTGTAGTGTTAAAGAAGTAGAAATCAAGGGGATGATCATTAATTGGTGAAAGGCTAAATAAGGCGTGGTTTAAAAGCATAAAGAATACTACTGGTCTATAAGAAATGAGAAGCAGGATGATCAGAAATACATGGAAAGGCTTACAAAAACTGATGCAAAATGAAGTAAGAAGAACTGAGAGAACCGTGTAGACAGGAAACTACCATACTGTATGATGATCAACTGTGAATCAACCTTCACTATTCTCAGCAATACAATGATCCAAGAAAATTCCAATAGACTCATGCTGAAAAATACTGTCTTATTCCAGAGGGGGGAAAATGATGATGTTTAAATGCATATTAAAGTATTTTTCACTTTATTTTCTTTTTTGTTTGTTTCTTATGAGTCTTCTACAACATTAGTCAAAGAAGTTTAAAATAGTTATCTCAATTCCTTTTTAACATTTATTATTGTTGTCATTTACCATTGTTTTACTCTGTCATTTTCCACTCTTTGTTCTTCTTGGCAGTACCAAATTCTACTTTCAATTTTCCCATCTTGCAAATAAGTCTATAAAGTTGGAGTGGGAGTGGCAATTGCCACTGGAATTTTTCACAAACTGCTTTCAATGAGTCTAGAGAAGAATGTCTTTATTAATAGAATCCCCTCACTTATCCTCATATGTTGTATAAAAAACACAGTATGCAAGAATGCATTGCTAAGGCAGTTCCAGACTCAGAATTCCATTTCATCTAAAAATACTCTCCTAGACTTGTTTAGAATTATTAAGGGTTCTAACTATATCAAAATCCTAATATCAGAGATAGGTTGTGGGTACCTACCACTGAGTTACTCTACAAAGATTTGATATAGATCTTCCCCTTTATGCTGCCTATATGAATCTAAGGGCTGTGTTTAGGTATGCCTACCCTGTACAGTATGCTAATAAATTTATATCTATAGTTTCTATATTATTCTCATTACTATAAATTATATAAATTGTTCTAGAAGGTGTAAGTAATCGAAAATCAAAAAAATTATTGGAATCTCATGTACTACAATTAGAAAGTGATCAGTTGTTCCTTCAGATTTCATATCATAATTTCATATGTTTATACATATTTAATGACCATGACTGTATTTTAGACCATCTGTAAAGATGTTCAATTTTTACATTTTTACTCAATACATGTTTTGTATTTAATTATCATTTATCATTTACCTTAAGTACATTTCATGTGTGTTTTAACAGAAGAGGAAATGAGCACATTATGCATGCCCCCAATCCCCTAACCTCTAAGAGAAGAACATTAAAAAAAAAACATTAATGAAATGGAGATAGGATATAAAAAATCTTTTTATACAAATGAATCCTTTTCAGTGGTTAAGTGGTTTAGCTTGCCATTAGCCCTCTTAAAGTGTTCAATCACACAATACACTAGCATAAAACCATGTTCAGTTGATGAAGTTCAGAAATACCTACAACAGTCTGCTATTATAACTTACAAATTACATCTAAGTAGGGCTCTGGAATGATTAAGTGTTTCTATGGAGGGGGAGTAAGTCTAGTCCTAAAATTTCAAGTGTAAGTTCAGGTTAGAACTCAGTCTTTTTATTCTACTTAGGAAAGCAATTCTTCTATTCACAGATGCCTATAGTACATCAAATGCTTTTGTGTTTACACATTAAACAGAATTATATTGTTCTAAATCAAAATTCAAATAATGGAAAACTCTTTAGAGGAAAAGAAAATTAAGATGTACTTGTATTTCTGTAATGAAATCCTCTCGAGTGAAAATATCTAGTTGTTCTACCTTCTGATTTAAAAGAATTCTCCTGAAATATGCCTCATCATATTAGACCTGATCTCAAAGTGTGAGCAAAACTATGTTACTAAACCTTATATTTAAAATTCATTCTGTTTTAGATTTGCCATTGATATGATAATTGTCCCCAAGAAGTCAAGAGAACAAAAACCAAAATATTATCAACTTTTTCCTTCTAAAGAGACACACTTGAAGTGTGTATTGAATTCTCTCCCTCTCTTCTCTTCTTTAGAAAGTAAGCAGTCTGATATAGATTGTATATGTACATCATGTAAAACATTTTCTTTTCTATTAGTCCTTTTGTTAAAGCAAATAAAAGACATGAAGAAAGTGAAACATAGTGTGTTTTGTTCTGAATGCAGACTCCATCCACCCCCCACACCCCCAACCCCCTATCCCACAAAAAAAAAAAGATGTCGTTTTTTTTATCATGAATGTTTGGGATTGTTTCAGATCATTATAATGCTGAGAATAGCAGTTATTCACAATTGTTCATTTTGTATAGATGTTGCTCTTACTGAGTATAATGTTCCCCTGGTTCTGTTCACTTCACTCTGCAACAGTTCAGGTAAGTCCATGTTTTTCTAAAAGCATCCTGCTCTCCATTTCTTATAGAACAGTAGTATTGCATAATAATCATATACCACAATATGTTCAGCCATTACCCAATTGATGGACATCCTCTCACTTTCCAATGCTTTGTCATAACAAAAAAATTGCTGCTATAAATATATTCCCTCCCTGCATTTACACAAGTAAGTCATTTTCCTTTTAAAAAATATCTTTTTCATAAAGATGTGGTAATGGTGTTACTGGGTCACATTTTTAAAGCTTTTGGCCATAGTTGCAAATTTTTCTCCAGAATGGTTCACAACTCCCCAAATGATGGATTAGTATCTCAATTTTAGCATATCCCTTCCAACATTTTGCATTTTCCTTTTCTATCATAATAGACTGATAGCTGCAAAGTGGTACCTAAAAGTTGTTTTAATTTTCATTTAACTTAATCAGTTTTTCACCTGAGGTTTGATAGCTTTGATTACCTAATTGGAAAACTGCCTTTTCATTTCATTTGACCCTTTATTAGTTAGGGAATTACTTGCTTTCTTATTCCTTTACCCATTTGACTAGTTCTTCTTTTTAAGAAGTCGTTTTCTTCAGTGGATTTTTGTGCTTTCTTTATGATTTAACCTACTGATTTTTTAAGGTTAATTTGGTAGATATCAGGCAGATCCCTTATTTCTCTCTGCCATCTTGGCTCTATCCCCTTTAAATTATCATATTGATTGTGATTATGCTATTTTGTTTTGAATTCACATTACTTTTCCTAAAAGAAATTGTATTCAGAAGTGTTGACATCTCTGTACATGTCTAAATGTATGAATAGAGTCCTAAAAGTGATGAAAACCACTGAATTTTCATTTTTGCTGGCTTAAAAAGTTTAATAGTGGAAATAGTTTGAAATTTTTCATGAAAGGATGGAAAATTCTCCAAAAGTAAAGACTAAGAACATAAACATAACATGGTTAAAATTGTACTTACACAAAATCTAAATAAAAACAAAATAAAATAAAAGTAATCAGTAAAAAAGAAAAGAATAAGTATAATGAAAGATGGATTTGGTTACTACTCTTATAAAGGAATAGTCTCTAAAAGCAAAATCTAATGAGGTATTAATGATGGTATTAATGATATGGTGGCATCCTGTGATAGCTCTATGAAGTTAAAGCACATATTTTTTCTGATATAATTTAAAGGAGTAACCTCATTGTTCAGCTTTGATTAACTAATTCAAGCTGATTTCAGAATTCCAGGAAGATGTAAGGAAAATAAGGTCTTATTCTAATTTGTGTAGGGGAAGGTGAAATACCATGAGTCATCTATGATACTTAGAACGAACAAATTGACCAAAGGAGACATCATATCCAATAGAGAATAAAACAGACACTTCTAATAGAACAGGAAGGATAGAGCCAAAATGTTACAAGGGAAGGTAAGGAAGGATGATTACAAAATCATGTCGCCATCCTGTAAGAAAAACATCAGGAATGCACAAACTGAAAAGGAATAAAGGCTACCATAAATATGTTGTCACCATTATCATTGTTTTAAGCTTCATTTAGGGTTAAAGGGATGGAAATAGTATGGAGTGGATGTGATAGTGATAACTTAAAAAGGAGAAAAGGGTTGATTGTTTAGTCCTAATCTTGTTCTTGTTTTCGCTGGCAAAGTGAATTACATTTGAACTGGAAAAAATGGGAATATAATTCAATATGGAGATGATAAGGAAAATAATTAAAGAGCTAGAAAGTGAATATTTTGTTGTCCTTGATGAATTCAAGTCAACCAGACACATTAACTATACAATCAAATTTTGAGAGAAGGGAGGTATAGCTGCAAAAATGCCATCAAGGGCATGGTAAAGATTACAGAAAACAGAAGTACCTCAAGACTCAAGAAGTAATACATTGCCCTAGTTTAAAAAAAAAAGGGGGGGGGGGATGAGAGCTTTCAAACTCTAGACCAGTGAATTGATTTGTCTTCTTGGGTCAATTCTTGAATATATTTGTGATGAAATTATCACATCAAACTAATATTTTCTGACAGTATTATGAAACAAGTAAAACAATAATAATAAACTAAAACTTATATGGTGCTTTAATATTCACAAAGTCTTTCACAAATATTTGGACCTTTCAATAGTTCCCTGAGTTATGTGCTTATATTGTCCACATTGCATAGATGAGAAAATGGAACAGTAGATAGTAGATTGATATGAACATGGTTTATCTAGATTTTATCAAGACATTCAGCCAAATGTACCTTATTATAAGGAAAAAGATTAAGTGTTCACTAGATAATTGTATAATTAAATGGAATTGAAATAGTTTGAACAATCATACAGATCCATTTCAACCTAAGGAAAGTGATGTGTCCTATGGACCCATTTTTGGTACTATGAGGTTGAGCATTTTTTTTTTGTTTGTTTGTTTGGAACTTGGACAAAGTTGTAAGAATACAGTTATCAAACATCAAGATCACATAGGTAGTTAAGATCATTAGCAAGTTTGAATTCAGGTCCCCTTTCCATGCTACCCCCTGTATTTTGCATCATACCAAGCATCAGTTTACATTCTTTTTCTTTTTGTAAAAAAAAAAATAATCTACATTCAGAGAAATTATGAAAATCAACTAAAAAGAGACTATTCAAATTATCATTCAATACATGAATCTGATGGGAGACTACTGAATACTCTGAATAATACAGCCTTATTATCCTATGTGCATTTATATAACTTATTTCCTTTAATAACTTGGGGGGAGACTGGAAGTACTTCCTTATACTGCATAGATTCCCCATAAAGAAGTATCCCAGTTTTGCATGTTTTTTGGACCCCCTCATCTTTCCTTCAATAATATATTTCTCCCCCAGTATAATTATTTTCTTCTTGATCTTCATAAAGATATAGAGATATAATTATAGATATATATGAGCATAGCATGTTTCATTTCTTCCTATTAACATTCTACCCCTCCTTCAAAGTTCAGCTCAAATGGCAACCCCTAGGAAAGAAGGTAATACCCATTTGAACTCATAGCATTATATATCCTTCATATCCTCAACACATTTTATTTGTATCATATTTGTCTACATAACCTGACTTAGCACCCTTATTAGACTACAGGAATCAGTGGAGTATGATAAAAACAAAACTGAAATTGGAGTTCAGAGACTTGCATTCCATAATATTTAATCTTGCTCAAGGGAAAGTCACATAAGCATCCTGCACAGATTTTTGGCATCCCTTCTCGATCTAGATTTTTTATTATGTTTTTTTTTATTTTATTATGTTTTGATTATGTTTTCACTCACATGATTATTAGAGACAAGTCTTTTAAAATGCATTAAGTGGTACATAAATGTAAGCTCAATCTGAACTTAATTTGCACCATAAGGAACCTATTTTGTTTACCTTCATATCATCCCCAGTCTCTAACACTGTTGTATGCATTTAATATATACTAAATATTGGTGGAATTAACCAATCAATTTATTAACAGTCATATATTAAGTTCTTAATGTGTGCCAGGTATTGAGCTAGTTAACGAGAATAGAAAGACAACAATGAATGGATAAACAGGACTTCGGAAAATGACTGATGAAATCGAATGCTTATACATAGAGCAATATGTGTTGAAAAAAAGTTGGTGGTTCTCAGCCCATGACTTCAGGGGCTACCTATTGGTAAGATTCATTCTAAGCAGCACAGGAGTTTTGACCTACCCTATTTCTGACTTAAGCTTCTTGATGCCCCAACCTGGGGACTTAACATAATAATGCTAAACAATTCAGACAAGTAAGTGACTTAGCATAGCCTATCACAGATCAGAACTCAGAAATACAAGAAATCTGCCAGCCTTAGCTTCCTGGTAACAAGGATGACAGGCTTGCATTACCATAACTACTAAATTTAAACATTTTGAAAAAGTATAACTTAAATATATATATTTTTCCTCATTAAGTAACTTCATGTCTTTATCAATTCAAATGAAACTTTCAATAACAAAGTGTTAAGATTAAATTTTTCTAGAGACTGTATATTAATTCATAATTATCTATTAAATAGGGAAAGCAGATTAAAGAGAAAAAAGGCACATAATTAAATGGCTAGTCATCTAACTAATTTGAGCTCACTGTTCACCACATGTCCATTTTCTAGTAAAGAGATGACAAGATAGTATTGGTTCCTAATAAAAAGGCAAACTTCTCTGATCCATAACTTATGCCCTCAGTGAGATCACATTTTCTGGGTTTCCCTGGTTGGGCAGAGTTATCTTCAGTCCAGATCAGAGTCTAGTCTTTGGGATGAGATGCCAGGAGTCATGTGGAACAAAAAAGCAGGCATCTTACTTATACAGATAAGCTTCAGGTCCTTTCCCCAACTCAATCAAAGGCTGGGGGTGAGACCATAATGGATTTTCAAAATTTGTTTTTAGAAAAGTAAGATTTGGTAATTCCCATAGTGGTTTTTAAAAATTGGATTGTTTTTTCCTGTTATTTTTTATCTTGGCTTTGCAGTGTCTGTGTAAGTATTGGGCACAAGAAATGGTTAGATTCTTTTCTTCTTTCTCTCACAGGAATATTAGGAAGAACAAAGTGTTTTGCATCATAACAGGTTCAGTTAAATAACTTCCTAATTCCTAAATTCCTAGACATCAATAACATCCTTGGAGTCTGCCCAAGGAAAGGATATTTTTCTACTTGGTTTGATTGCCAAGGGATGGAAATCACTTTCCATCTAAAGAAAATCATCCTTTTTATAGTATTAGAAAAAATTATGGTGAAGGATGGGGGCCTAGCAGTAACAGATCTTAAACTGTGCTACAAAGCAGTGGTCATCAAAACACTGCAACTTTATTTTTGTCTGCAACTTGGACAAAGTTGTAAGAACACAGTATTGGCTAAGAGACTGAAGGGAGGATCAATGTAGTAGACTCAGCAAGATAGTATTTGATAAACCCAAAGATACCAGCTTTTGGGACAAGAGCTCACTCTTTGACCAAAACTGTTGGGGAAATTAGAAAACAGTGTGGGGAAAATTAGGTTTAGATCAACATTTTATGCCCTATACTGAGAAATATTCAAAATGGGTAAATGACTTAAATATAAAGAGTGAAATAATAAATGTTAGATAAACATAGAATAGTATACCTGTCAGATCTGTGGGAAAGTAAGGAATTTAAGACCAAGCAAGAAATAGAGAATATTACAAAATGTAAAATAAGTGGTTTTGACTATATCAAATTAAAACAAACAAAACTAATGTTACCAAAATTAGAAGGGAAGCAACAAAGCAGGAAAAAGTTTTTATAATAAAATTCTTTGACAAAGGCTTAATTTCCCAAATATATTTAGGCAACTAAGTCAATTTACAAAAAATCAAGCCATTCCCAAATAGACAAATGGTCAAGGGTCCTGAATGTGCAGTTTTCACATGAAGAAATCAAAACTATCAATAATTACTTAAAAAGTGTTCAAAATCCCTCTGGAATAGAAAAATGCAAATAAAAACAACTCTAAAACTTTACACCTATCAGACTGGCCAATATGGCAGCAAAGGAAAGTGACAAATATTGGAGGTCATGTAGCAAAATTGGAACACTAATACACTGCTGGTGGAGTTGCAAATTGTTCTAACCATTCTGGAAGGCAATTTGGAACTGTGCAAAAAGGGCTTTAAAAGAATCTCTACCCTTTGATCCAGCCATAGCACTGCTGGGTTTGTACTCCAAAAAGATAATAAGGAAAAAGATTTGTACAAAAATATTAATAGCCGTGCTCTTTATGGTGGTAAAAAAAATGGAAAATGAAAAGGCGTCCATTAATTGGGGAATGGCTGACGAAATTGTGGTATATGATGGTGATGAAATACTATTGTGCTCAAAGGAATAATGAACTGGAGGAATTCCATGTGAACTAGAAAGAGCTCTAGGAATGAATGCAGAGCAAAAGTACAAAATTAGAACATTGTACACAGAGACTGATACACTGTGGTGAAATTGAATGTAATGGACTTTTCTACTAGCAGCAATGCAATGATCCAGGACAATCCAGGGGAATTTATGAGAAAGAAGACTATCCACATTCAGAGAAAGAACTGTGGGAACAGAAACGCAGAAGAAAAGCATGTGATTGATCACATGGTTCGATGAGGATATGATTGGGGTTTTTAAAAATTACTCTACTACAAATATGAATAACATGAAAATGGGTTTTGAACAATGATACATAAGTAATCCAGTGGAACTGCTTGTCATCTATGGGAGGGGAAGAGCACAGGAGGGAAGGGGGATCATCAATCATATAACCATGGAAAAATAATCTTAATTAATTATTTTTTAAAAAGAAAATCATCCCTACTGACATTCCATGACATTGAACTTTCATCAATTTTAAAAATAATCATTTTGATAAAAAAATTTCCATGAATATTCAACTTGTTAAATGAATATATGCCCCACAGAAGGGAAATACATGATGGTAAACATCATTAATGACATAAACAAGAATTGGTTTACCATATTAAAAGGCATTGAGCAATTGGGAGCATTAGTTAAATGTAAAAAGGAAGGGACGACTGAAGAGGGGAAAAAGTAGAATCTGATTTAGAGCTTGATACACTGTTTTTGAAAGGGCAAGTCTGAGATGAAGTGGAAGGAGTTTTATAAAAAATCTGAAAAGACAAATAAAATATGTGACATTTATCACTTCCCTCCAATGGATAGAAATGAAAAATGACTAATGCATCCCCCTCCTCTAATGTCCCTTTGGCCTGACTGTCCCCCCTCCTTGGAAAAGGTTTTCAAACATGTAGAGAATTCTTTTTTTTTTTTTAATTAATTAAATAAGTTTATTTATTTATTTATTTATTTATTTATTTATTTTAATATATTTTATTTGATCATTTCCAAGCATTATTCGTTAAAGACATAGATCATTTTCTTTTCCTCCCCCCCACCCCCCATAGCCGACGCGTAAGTCCACTGGGCATTAGATGTTTTCTTGATTTGAACCCATTGCTTTGTTGATAGTATTTGCATTAGAGTGTTCATTTAGAGTCTGTCCTCTGTCATGTCCCCTCAACCTCTGTATTCAGGCAGTTGCTTTTTCTCGGTGTTTCCACTCCCGTAGTTTATCCTTTGCTTATGAATGGTGTTTTTTTCTCCTGGATCCCTGCAAGTTGTTCAGGGACATTACACCGCCACTAATGGAGAAGTCCATTACGTTCGATTATACCACAGTGTATCAGTCTCTGTGTACAATGTTCTCCTGGTTCTGCTCCTCTCGCTCTGCATCACATCCTGGAGGTTGTTCCAGTCTCCATGGAACTCCTCCACTTTATTATTCCTTTTAGCACAATAGTATTCCATCACCAACATATACCACAATTTGTTCAGCCATTCCCCAATTGATGGGCATCCCCTCGTTTTCCAGTTTTTGGCCACCACAAAGAGCGCAGCTATGAATATTTTTGTACAAGTCTTTGTGTCCATTATCTCTTTGGGGTACAGACCCAGCAGTGCTATGGCTGGGTCAAAGGGTAGATATTCTTTTAGCACCCTTTGGGCATAGTTCCAAATTGCCCTCCAGAATGGTTGGATCAGTTCACAGCTCCACCAGCAATGAATTAATGTCCCTACTTTGCCACATCCCCTCCAGCATTCATTACTCTCCTTTGCTGTTATGTTAGCCAATCTGCTAGGTGTGAGGTGATACCTCAGAGTTGTTTTGATTTGCATCTCTCTGATTATAAGAGATGTAGAACACTTCTTCATGTGCTTGTTGATAGTTTTGATTTCTTTATCTGAGAACTGCCTATCCATGTCCCTTGCCCATTTATCAATTGGAGAATGGCTTGATTTTTTGTACAATTGATTTAGCTCTTTGTAAATTTGAGTAATTAAACCTTTGTCAGAGGTTTCTATGAAGATTTTTTCCCAATTTGTTGTTTCCCTTCTGATTTTAGTTATATTGGTTTTGTTTGTACAAAAGCTTTTTAGTTTGATGTAGTCAAAATTATTTATTTTACATTTTGTGATTCTTTCTATATCTTGCTTGGTTTTAAAGCCTTTCCCCTCCCAAAGGTCTGACATGTATACTATTCTGTGTTTACCCAATTTACTTATGGTTTCCTTCTTTATGTTTAAGTCACTCACCCATTTTGAATTTATCTTGGTGTAGGGTGTGAGGTGTTGATCTATTCCTAGTCTCTCCCACACTGTCTTCCAATTTTCCCAGCAGTTTTTATCGAATAGTGGATTTTTGTCCCAAAAGCTGGGATCTTTGGGTTTATCGTATACTGTCTTGCTGAGGTCGCTTTCCCCCAGTCTATTCCACTGATCTTCCTTTCTGTTTCTTAGCCAGTACCAAATTGTTTTGATGACTGCTGCTTTGTAATATAGTTTTAGGTCAGGGACTGCTAGGCCCCCCTCATTTGTGTTTTTTTTCATTATTTCCCTGGATATCCTTGATCTTTTGTTCTTCCAAATGAACTTTGTTATGGTTTTTTCTAAATCAGTGAAGAAGTATTTTGGTAGTTCAATGGGTATGGCACTAAATAGATAAATAAGTTTGGGTAGGATGGTCATTTTTATTATATTGGCTCGTCCTATCCATGAGCAGTTAATGTTTTTCCATTTGTTCAAGTCTAGTTTTAGTTGTGTGGCAAGTGTTTTGTAGTTGTGTTCATATAGTTCCTGTGTTTGTCTTGGGAGGTAGATTCCTAGGTATTTTATTTTGTCTAAGGTGATTTTGAATGGGATTTCTCTTTCTAGTTCTTGCTGCTGAGCTGTGTTGGAGATATATAGAAAAGCTGATGATTTATGTGGGTTTATTTTGTATCCTGCAACTTTGCTAAAGTTGTTGATTATTTCAATTAGCTTTTTGGTTGAATCTCTAGGATTCTTTAAGTAGACCATCATGTCATCCGCAAAGAGTGATAACTTGGTCTCCTCCTTGCCTATTTTGATGCCTTCAATTCCTTTATCTTCTCTAATTGCTACTGCTAGTGTTTCTAGTACAATGTCAAATAGTAGAGGTGATAATGGGCATCCTTGTTTCACTCCTGATCTTATTGGGAATGCATCTAGTTTATCCCCATTGCAGATGATATTAGCTGTTGGTTTTAGATATATACTGTTTATTATTTTTAGGAATGACCCTTCTATTCCTATGCTTTCTAGTGTTTTTAATAGGAATGGGTGTTGTATTTTATCAAAGGCTTTTTCTGCATCTATTGAGATAATCATGTGGTTCTTGCTAGTTTGCTTGTTGATGTGGTCAATTATGTGGATGGTTTTCCTAATGTTGAACCAGCCCTGCATCCCTGGTATGAATCCTACTTGATCATGGTGAATGACCCTTCTGATCACTTGCTGGAGTCTTTTTGCTAGTATCCTATTTAAGATTTTTGCATCTATATTCATTAGGGAGATTGGCCTATAGTTTTCTTTCTCTGATTTTGACCTGCCTGGTTTTGGAATCAGTACCATGTTTGTGTCGTAAAAGGAGTTTGGTAGAACTCCCTCTTTGCTTATTATGTCAAATAGTTTGTATAGTATTGGGATTAACTGTTCTCTGAATGTTTGATAGAATTCACAGGTGAATCCATCAGGCCCTGGGGATTTTTTCTTAGGAAGTTCTTTGATGGCTTGATGGATTTCAATTTCTGATATGGGATTATTTAAGAATTCTATTTCCTCTTCTGTTAGTCTAGGCAGTTTGTATTTTTGTATATATTGATCCATTTCTCCTAAATTGGTGTATTTATTGCCATATAATTGGGCAAAGTAATTTCTAATGATTGCCTTAATTTCCTCCTCATTGGAGGTGCTGTCCCCCTTTTCATCTTTAATGCTGTGAATTTGCTTTTCTTCCTTCCTTTTCTTAATTAGATTGACCAGTACTTTGTCTATTTTGTTTGTTTTTTCAAAGTACCAGCTTCTTGTCTTATTTATTAAATCAATAGTTCTATCACTTTTGATTTTATTAATTTCTCCCTTAATTTTTAGGATTTCTAATTTGGTTTTCTGCTGGGGGGTTTTAATTTGATCGCTTTCGAGTTTTTTCAATTGCATTTCCAATTGATTGATCTCTGCTCTCCCTTGTATGTTAATATAAGCTTTCAGGGATATGAATTTGCCTCTGATTACCGCTTTGGCTGCATCCCAAAAGGTTTGAAAGGATGTTTCGCCATTGTCATTTTCCTTGATGAAATTATTAATTGTTTCTATGATTTCTTCTTTAACTAAACGGTTTTGGAGTATCATATTGTTTAATTTCCAATTGGTTTTAGATTTGGTTTTCCATGTACCATTACTAATCATTATTTTTATTGCCTTGTGATCTGAGAAGGCTGCATTCATTATTTCTGCTTTTTTGCATTTGTGTGCTATGTTTCTGTGACCTAATGTATGGTCAATTTTTGTGAATGTGCCATGTGGTGCTGAGAAGAAGGTGTATTCCTTTTTATCCCTATTTATTTTTCTCCATATGTCTATTAATTCTAATTTTTCTAAGATTTCATTCACTTCTTTTACCTCTTTCTTATTTATTTTTTGCAGGTAGAGAATTCTTGGGAATTAAAACTCTTTTTTTACAATGGAGACCTATAATTTTCTACAGTTAGAGTTAGGGAATTGCCTTACAGTGTTCTAGATTGTAAATGGGAATATTCTGAACCAAATGTTCTTCCTATATCATGTCTTGCCTTTGACATAAGTTAATACTATATACCAGAGTGTTAATGAGCTACGTACCAGTGGTGGCTCATGAGCTATAGCATTAGATTATAATCTCTAGAAGATTAATCATAGAAACCTAAGCATAATCTGTTACAAATACCAGTTGGGTGAATAGTACCAATGGGTTTTCTATATATACAAATATATTTTTAAAACATCTCCTACTCTATAAGCTCTAGGGGGATGTGGATTTCCTATTATCTAAATTTAACCTCTTTCCTGGGTTTAGGATTAACACAGTACTGTTCACAATGTGAATACAACAAAGTGTTTGTTCAATGTATGAATAGTAAATAATTTAGACAATAGGAGAAAGAGGAACAACAATTTGGGTTGGTGAAAAGGCACCAAGAATCAAATTGAAATCCTCTGTAATTTTATCTAGGGCCATCCTTAAATCTATTTTTCACATTTAGTACTGACTTGTTTGTGAGTTTAAAATTCATAGTATCCTGAGAGTATTCTCCCTGAGGACATCAAATCTCCAGGTCTGATGCATGAGAATCCTACCTCATGAAGAATTGTTAATATTTCCATTTCATGAACTAGGGAAGTAACTGAAGACCAGATGTATTTCTCAGAATAAATGAATTGGCATTGCAGTTTATCATCAGTCTCTTGAGAGTTTGGTCAGCAGGAATCAGTTCAACAGAACCTGGTCAACCCTGGGGGAGTTAATGAAATTGAGTTTCTAAAAATGCAGAACTGGATTTGGACCTGAAAGCAAAGATAAGTAGCAAAATTTGAGCCCCTCCCCTCTACTAAATTATTTTAAATGGAAAATCTACTCATTTTTCTGTTTATTCAACAAACATTAATTATTACTACCTATTAATATACACAGGCTTGGATTAGGTGCTAGGGAGGATACAAAGATGGAGACATGGTCATATCCTATTATCAAAGAGTTTATAATTCCATATAACATCAGTGGAGGAGAAGATAATTCACAGACTTAACAGAGTAGAATTCCTCTGGTCAAGCCTTAATACTGTCTATGATATATACCTAATATTTTTTTCTCATCAAAATGAATTGAGGTGTAGGGTATAAGAACATTCTCTTGGATTATTTTTATTAGACTTGAATATTCTTTAAAGGAGGATTCTTAACCTAAGGTAAATTTCTTGGTATTTTTTATTATACTTTCAATAACTTTACTTAAATATAATTGATTTCTTTTGCAATACCACATAATTGTATACATTTAAAAACATCCTTCTGAAAAGGAATCAATAGACAGAGCCAGGCTACCAAATGATTCCTTCTCTCTCTCTCTCTCTCTCTCTCTCTCTCTCTCTCTCTCTCTCTCTCTCTCTCTCTCTCTCTCTCTCTCTCTCTCTATCTCTCTCTCTCTTTCTCTCCCTCTTATACACACACACACACACACACACACACACACACACACAGAGAAAGAGAGAAATTTAAGAATCCATGCTCTAGTCTAGAACACTAGGTGGCTTTGTAATAAATCACTTTCTTATAGCTCATTCTTTGTGAGTAAAGATCATTATTGGGAGTCTCAAATCTGGAAACAATTTTGATATAACCCTCCTATAATTGTGGCTTACCAGGAGTTGAGTGAATTTCCTAAGGAATTGGATATATACTCTGTCTTTTGGGGGAGAAGCACTCTGGTTCCTAGTTGATTCTTGGTACTAGGGGCTGATTGAAAGATGATTTTTCACAAAGTTGGGAAGTACCACTTACTCAATAGGAAAATGAGAAATCATTTTTCCACTTTTGGGACATCTGGGCTTTCAAGAAGCAAGGAGAAAACATCTCTCCTACCCAATAGTGACAGTTGTACTGTTTTTGTTTTTGGATTTAGATTGGGGTGTTGAAAGGGTGTCACTGGAGAGAAATGACCAAATTGCAAGGTCTACACATTGCTAAAGAAAGGGTCATGTTTCTATTCCAGGTTATGTCCAGACCTCCTTTTCCTCCCTTTCCATTTCATCCTGTCTTATTTTTGTATTATGGTTCAACCCAGCATTTAAAGATTAAGCTCCTGCAATAATTAGATTAATCTCCTAAAACTGTAGAAGTCACCTAATTTGCAGCTTGAGATATAAAAAGGACTATAGAAAAGGTTCTTGAGATTTTTGTGTGTTATAGGTTCTTTGGGCAGTCCAGGGAAAATGACGGACTTTTCAGAATGAAATTTCCAAATGAATAAAATGTGTAGAATTATAAAGAAAACTAGTTACACTGAACTGTCATTTTTTTAAATTCACAGATTCCAGATTAAGAATTCTTAATACTATCAGAGGTTATTCATATATTCTAACTGCCTGAAGGTCACTTTCCTAAATTCATAACAGTGACTGTTGAGAGGAGTAGCATTTCATATTGCTTTAATTTTTAGGTACAATCTTTAATATTTCATTTGTAGAGTTTGTTTTCAATGGTTCTTATGGTTCAAGAGTAGTTATTGCCTCATATAAGCCTGTCCCAAAAGAGAATATTTACCACCCCTTTTCTATTTCTAATGGCAATTATAAATATATACCCACTAGAATTTATAATTCAAATAAAATGGCAACTGATTGTGCTAGGTCTGAAAGTCATATAGGAATGGATAGGAATTTTACTAAACTCCCCAAACCAAATTGCCTAAGACTTTTGTGTCTCAAAAATCAATAATCAAACCAATGGTAATCTCACAAATATTCTTCCTTGTCTCTTAAAGGGAAATCAACAAAAACTACACATATCCTATGCTACTCTTTTTCATGCTCCCAATGCTTCCCACTTTCCATATGTGAGGCAGTGTGGCTGTCTGTGAGGGTCTTTCTATATATGTCTCACAATAGGAAAATAATAGCTATCTCTAGAGTATCTTACTCCTACAATTTTCAAGAGAGAATTTGATTCTTGCCAGGAGGGGAAATAGGAAGCTAAGACTAACCATAATGCTCTCTTCAGGAAGAAGACTTACGTGCTAGAACTATATTTATCTGTTCTCTTTAATAGTATTGGTCTAGGGGAAATAAATTTCCAGTTCCAGATGTACTCCTAATTGCTATCTCTTAATAAAGAAGGTATGGTCAAAAGTTTGACTTGCTTCTTTTTAGAAGATAAGCCTACAATAAATTCACATAGTGAACAGCAAATAAAACTATATATTCAAACAATTAACCAACATGAATCAGAGAAAGTATAAAAAGGAGATTATCAAACAATAAATGAAGTGAAGTAGCACCTTTTCTGGGAATGAGATAATCAGCTAAAACAAGAGAGACAGTCCAAGATCTTACCCAAGAGGAAATTTTCTAAAGTTGTTAGGGTAGAGAGAAGGGGACAGGAATGTGGTCAAACTGCTGGTTCCTCTACCTCTCAGCATCATCACAGGGTCCTTCTGTCCCTTCAGTGTCTTGAAGACAGTCTATAACTAGATGACTTCTCTCTCAAAGCAGTAAGCCAGAAAACCAGGATCTGTCTTCTCTCAACTTCTAATAAGCTCCATTCCTTACTCAACATGGAGTAATTGATCTCTACCAATGAAGAGAGTCTCATACAAATATACTTTTAGCCACTCAATTGCATATAAGTAGAAAATGTATCTCTTATTTTAAGTATTCTCTGTGTCTTTTCTTCCATCGAAAATCAATGTCTTGTAGAGACATGTTTGCTTGCAGTGGAGTTTACCATTAAATTACCATGCTGTGTGACAGCTGGAATACTGTTTGCTCAGATTTAAGAATAGACAAGAAAGGAGTTTTCAGAAAGATGCCTCTTTCTTTGGAAAGGCAGCAACTCAATGCAAATGTTTCTCCCAGTAGACTGGGGCTGGCAGAGTCAAGTATTTTGACTAAAGAGGATAGTGCCTACAAGTTAACCTTGACAGGAAGAAGAAAGGAGACATGTTATTTAAATTTGTTTGAATTCTTTTTCAAGTTTTGAAAATCATTCCTTAATTTATCACATATAGATAGAGGTGCAGCACCTAAAACTATCAAAAGAGTATTAACAGGAAGTTTTTGAATGAAGAAATTCAAACTATTAGCTATATTTAAAAAGGAAACTATAACTTATTAATAATCTGAGATATGCTCAGTAAAACACTTTTGAGTTTTCACCTCATATCTATCAGATTGGTAAACATGACAAAATAGCACAATAAAAAGTGTTGTAGGGATTTCAGTGAAAGAGACACCCTAGTGCACTATTTGTTAGTGGAGTTGTGAATTGGTCCAGAACATGACCTACTATTAAAGAAATCAAGGAAAAAGAGAAAAGTCTATTGTAAAAAACATGTTTATAACTCTTTTGTAATAGCTCTGAGCTGCAAATTAAGAGACCGCCCACCTATTTTGAGAGTGACTAAAGAAATTATGACATATAAATGTAATGGAGTATTATTGTAATATGATTATAATGATGAAATAGACAGTTTCAGGGTAAAATAAGAATACCTCTAAGAAATGATGCAGAATGAAGTGAGCAGAATAGAAAAATTTATACAATAACATCAGTATAGAGAAAAACAGCTTTGAAAGACTTTTAAAAAATTGATCAGTGTAATGAAGAGTTATGAGTTCAAGGGACTGAAGATGAAACATGTTTCCTTATATACTATAGAAATGAAAAATAGAAGATAGGGAGATGGATAGACAGGTAGAGAAAGAGAGGGAGACAGAAAGGTTTTTTTTTGTTGGAATATGCACATTTGTTATGCAATTTTTATTTTTCACTTGGTAATGACAATGTTGGAAGAGCTTCAATAAATTTCTATATAGATAAATGAAAAATTTAAAAAAAAAAGAAACATTTCTGAAATGCTCCAAAAAGGCAAGTCACAATTTTTTTTCTTTTAATGAGAAACTCTTATTTTGCAGGAAGGGTGGGAATCCACAAACAATTCACTTTTGCACTTCAGGCTGCTTAATATCTTCCTCTTTCTCTTCATGAGGAATGTTGAGATGGCAAAGGAGGAAGTTCAATAGATTAGCAATTTTAAGTACTTTTTTTTTTCTTTTTTGTTATAGCCCTTCTAGTCTGGTGACTTAATCTGAACTATTCTCATGGGTTGAATCCCCAGAATATAGTTGATGCCTCAAAATTAAAGGGAAGTTCCTTGTATGTGTATGAGGAAAATTAATATTGAATTGTATTATTAATTAGTAATATTTATATGTGAAATAATTTTCCCTTTAACCTTTTAAGGTCAAGTTGAAATAGCCTGCTTCTTAGCTAAGTTACTTCCAAACCCCAATCTATCAAATTGGGCTGAGGTCTTATGTCCTTTGTTAAGACCTTGAAAGGATTAAAAACATTTAAAAACAGGCCCAATCAGTAATGCTGGACTTTGACCTATATAAAAGTTAGTCAAACACTTATCCTTGGTGTTTTCCTAATTTAGGCAAAGACTCACTTTCCCTCTGATGAAATAATGAGGGGGAAGTTGAAATCTCTAGTTCAATCTCCTCATTAGTTATTTAATAATTAGAGATATCTTGGAATGTTCTAAGGAGAGACTTAATAATGAGCTCCCTAAATGTTTTTATAGACCTGTGTGAAGGAAGTTGATGATCATTGATCACTGAAAGGAATGTTGACTGTTTTATTTATTGGTTAAATGCTAGCCTAATCAATAAATTGTTATTCTCACTTAAAATATCTCTTGCATATTTTTCAGTATAAAACAGGTATCTACTCCTGAAGATGTATTGCTCACAATGCCCCACCAAAGGACTTCTTATGAAAAATAGCAAAAAATACAATTAGCTATTAGCCAAAGCATTTACTCAGATGTCATACTAAAAACAATACATGTAAAACTTCTACCCATAATCCTGAGGTCACTCTCCCACAAAGACATAGTCCATGGTATGAGAATTTAAGTTTAGGTTTTATCTAAATATGACAATTCTAAAGTCATATTGTGGTCATCGATTTAAGAATATTACAGATTAAGTCAAAATGACTTTTAGCAGCTTTATTGACAAGAGATGGAAAGAGTGAATGGGGAAAAAATATAAGTAGACAGAAAGTACTGACTAGCTACAAAATACCCTGAGTTTCATCCTAATATCTCCAGACTGCAAATGAGAATCCAAAAGCATCCAAAGTCCTAATTAGGAAACCAAAATCCAGAGAGGTTGAAGAATCCACTGAGAAACTTCAGGGCACAGGAGGTTAAGACCTCCAAGAATCTCACCAGAACTCACACTGAAGGGAGTGTCCCACTGAAGTGCCAGAGAACAGAGAGAGTCTCCTCATCCACATAGAATGAGTGACTGAATCCTCGAGCTGGTCTTTTTAAAGCATTTTTCTTGAGGTCACTTCCTGTCACTCCCCCAACTTATGAGAACCAATCACAGTCTTGCAATTCTCCTAGCACTGGGGGGTGGTGGGGGGGGGAGGGGACCTCTGCGGTTGTCACCCACTCTAACAAGTGACTTGTGAACTCTCATACCTAATGACTGGTAAGGAACTCAGTAGACATACTCAAGTTTTTGATTGATTAACTTCAAAATTGCTGGTTAATAGACAAAGAGTTTGACTCATTTTTTACAATGGGAAGAGAGGCTTCAAGTGTAAGAATACTGTGGTAGTGAGACATAGATTTTTCAGTGAAATTCACAATTCCTTATCTCTATAGATTATAAAATTCTTTATTTCTCTGTAAATTCTTATATAGCTTCCTGTGAGTTCAGCATCTAGTGAACACATTCCTCACCTGGGATCCCAGGATCTGCTCCTACCCATAGGTCAGGTCTTGAATTCGAAGTAATTCTTTAGTCCATCATTACCTCTCTTCTCTGCTATCTGAGGACCTGCTTCTCAAAGCTGTTTTGTTGTTGTTGTCCTTTGTTTGTTTGTTTGTTTGTTTGTTTGTAAATTATTCTCTAGCCTCCATGGAACATTGGCTTAGCCTTTTGAAATCCCTAGGTGCATAACTAAATTGTTTACTGAGTCAGTCTTGTTTTCTTTTCTAACTCAGGAATTCATACTTTGTAAAGGAGTCACCCAGTGTGACTGAAATTTTACACTTAGCTTAACGCTTTGTTTCCATGGAAAACTTCATAATTATGACTAAAACCTGCAATACTGAACTGAGTTTAGAAGGTCACATCTCCCCTTCTTCACATCATCATTTTGTAGTAGGTATTTCCTTTGCAAAGTTACATTGCATTCACCCTAAAATAATTGTGAGAAGGAATTTTGGTAGCCCTCCTCCCTTTTTTCCCAAAAAATACCGAGAATAACAGTACCTATTTCTCAAGAAATAAACCAAACAAACAAAACAAAAACTATTGGCAAGGATCATTTACAAGAATACAAAGGGTAGTGACTTAAGAGCTAGGAGAAAATTTCGCTCAATTTTTCTTTCAGGAGCCTGTAATGGATGGAAGAATGGAGTCACCCACTCTTACAATCCTCAAATAAATTTTTCACATTCTCAAAGCAGCAAGATTTGATGAATAAAATAGACTTTGCTATTTTATCAATAGCACATCTGATTGAGATATGACATATGGCAAGATACAGAAAATTAAACTCCCAAGTGTGATCTACTCTCAGGCTAGATTAGAAATAAGTGTTATAGTGGCCAAATACCAAGTCTGGGGAAAAAAAAAAAAGTTATTCTGTGCCTTTTTCTTGGCATTATGTTTGTTTTGCTGCCTGAGCCATTCTTTGAACTAGCCTAAATTTCCAAAACTGAGACAAAACTCCAAAATAATAAATGTCCACATTGATTCAGGAAAAAGAACCTGAGACAGGCTAATATTTTTCACAACTGTGAACAAAAACACAAACTTTGTTTCTGAGGCAGAGCAGTACAAACCAGTTTCCTCTCTCAGTTAAAAAAGCAAACAAAGCTGAATTATTGAAAAGCAATTAATTATCTCTAGGTAATTCTTTCTAGTCCTTCCTTGTCTCATTAGCCCATTTCATTCCATATGATTCCTGCAGAATAATAATCTCTTATAACCTTTACTGCTTGGGGTTCTTTGATTAATTCATGTGTTTACATAATTTGGCCTAACCAACCTCCAAAGGACTTTCAAGTTTGTGGTGATAATTAAAAAATTTACACAGTTAAAGTATTTTTTAAAACTTAAAAGTCTATATAAATGTAAGTTATTATTATTGTTATTTTATTCACTTCTTTTAGTCATGTCTGACACTTCCTTTTGGATTTTCTTGGCAGAAATAATGGAATTGTTTACAATTTCCTTCTCAAACTCCTTTTACAGATGAGGAAAAGTAAGGACACAGCCAGGAATTTTCTGAGGTCAGATTTGAACTCAGGAATCTGAGTCTTCCTGACTCCAGGTTTAGCACTCTATCCCTTGTACCACCTCAGTATCCCATTATTATGATAATATCCTTCTATTAAACACATTACATAAAATCTTTAAGCTAAAAAATATATTACAGAAAATCTAGACTAAACCCTTCATTTTATAGATGTGAAATATCAGGTCCAGGGAAAAAGAATTTGCCCAGTGTCAGAAGTCTAGGAAGAAGAAAGACCTGGATTAAAATTTAGTTTACTCACAGTCCATTGTTCCTCCCCTTGTGCCAGAAAATCTCTAGCCAAGTTTACTTCTTTGATTTTTAGAATCCAATTTTTGTTATATTTCCAGACAGATCTTAGAAATCAGATAATTACAGTGACTAAACAAGACAGATTTTTAAAAAATGAACTAAAAAACCACTGATTTTATTTAGTTTTAACATGTCAGTTTCTTCCTTCCTATAAATATGCTATTATCACCTATTTCAGAAAAGGCTGATTTTCCCCAATGAAACAAAAAAAATTTAAGACTGTTTATTTGTTTTTAATTAATTATTATCTTGGTCACCGAGAGACTACTACTTAATTAATATCTAGACAATAACATAGAATCAAAAAGGAAGACTCAAATCAGCATTAAGCTAAGGGTTCTCAGCCAATACAAATACCCTAACATACTGCCTTTTCATACTTGCCACATACTTTTCAAGAAATCAGAGGGAAGGGGACCAGGTAGGCATTTCAGGAGATTTGGGGGAGATAGAGGTCCTGGGTTCAAATTTGACCTCAGACAATTCCTAGCTATATGACTGACTCTCCAGAAGTCACTTAATCTCCATTGCCTAGCCTTTACCACTCTTCTGTCTTATAACCAACACACAGTATTGATTCTAAGATGGAAGGTAAGAGTTAAAAAAAAAAATGGATGGGTAGGGAGTGATAATTTGCCCAGGACATTTTAACCTAAAGGTAGTTGCCCAAGCAACTCGCTTTGCTTAATTTTTTCCTTGTTGCTTTGGGAGGTAGATGAAGATTAGAAACTGAGTTAACAATTTTTACAGGAAAAATGCCAAAGTATGTCGGACATGGGAAGTCATACCAAAGACATTGAGTAGAATATTGAAGAAAGTACTGTAAAGTAAATTCCTGTGGTAGCTGATTAAAGTGTAAACTAGATGGAGAGTTGACAGAAAGGACTTCTGGAGGGTCAGAAGTGAAGAATTTTTCTGGTTTTGTCCTCTAGTAGTCGAGAAGATGGTCAGATTTTTCTCCTTTTCCTCTGAGGCTTTGAAAGCTGGAAAATACTCCCTGAAAAGTCATTAGGGTTACATATGGGAAATAAGAGAAGGGAAAAAGTTGGGACTTCATATTTAGGAGAAGTGGAGAGGGGTTTCTTAGAATCAGAAAGCTGACATTTATCAACATAATTTTTACTACACCGACAGGGATTTAAACCTCCCCGGAAGGTTCTGTTGGTCACTTCTTCAAATTTCTAACACTGTACTTTTAGCTTTATCATTTCATTGAATAATGTGTACATTATAGATGAGTGGTTAAGCCACTTTAAAGTCCTATAAGTCTGAGGATGAAACAAACTAAATTATGAATGAGTATTAGAAATTTTTCTATCTTAAATCTGACCACAGACACTTCCTAATGTAATCCTGGACTAGTCCCTTAACTTTTGTTTGTCTCAGTTTCTTCAACTGTAAAATGGGCTTAATATCACATAATTTCCAACATTGTTGTAAGAATTAAATGGCTAATATTGGTGAAAAACCACCTAGCATGATGTATGGCATAAAGAAAACACTTTATTATTGTCTTTTCTTTCCCTCAAACTTGATTAAATCAATCTCAGGAATAGCCAGACAAATCTCTCATATGTATACTCAGGGGACTGAAAGTGAACTTAGGTGAAGGCTAACAGTACCTGAACAAAGGAAAGGAACCGGAGCAGCCACTCTGTTGGCTTCAACAGATATAGTAAACTGACTAACTATTCCAACCTTATTCCACACTACTCTAGTTTCCACTTTTTTAGGTGGACACTTTTTAGGTAGACACTTTTGCACCGTTTTAGAGACACACTTTCTGCTTTCCCTTACAGACCTACATTTCTCCTGCCTAATGCCAACATTAAAAAAAAATGTTTCTAGGAGATATGCAATTTTGCCTTGAATGTATTACACCCTAATGCTTCACATTCCTCCAATAACCTTAAAGCTTCTCAAAAGTTCTTAGTATAACCTCCTCATGCACAGATGAGGAAACATACCAGAGAGGGGAATGAAATGATTTGCTCAGGGTCACACAAGTATCAATCAAGCAACCAAACAATTGACTAACATTAAGCAGTTTCTATATGTCAGGCACTAGGCTATATTCTGAAAATACAAAGATATAGAAATGGAGTATTCCTTCTTACCTATTTTATATTCTATCCTGGGAGAAAGGTACATATTTTAAGTACTAAATGGGGAGTTAGCATAAGCCTAGGCTACCTAAAATGGCATAATAACTGTTGAATCTAAGAACCTTCTTTTAGGAACCTAGAAAATTGGATCATGGATGGAGTTCTACACTGTCCTACCACAGGATTGGGAGCAGCTTTTTCCCATTGGTTTTGTAGACAGCATGTTTTTAATTGTTGCATCTTAGCAAGGGTCAAAGCTTTTATATTATACATGAGGTTCTAAGCCTAAAGGACTCCATCAACTTGTATCAGGAGACACCACAAAGCAAATGGAAAAGACTTAAACGTCAGCAACAGGCCAGGAGTTGGGCCTTTTCCTTCATCCTTTTTCATTCCGGGTGCAAAGTTTAATGTCTCTGATTTAGCAGCCTAACTGTTAAATTTCTAGGAGGCCAGGTCTTTCAGGAAGCTTGCTGATCAATAATGGTTTAGAGCATTTTTTTCAGATGACTGTAGATAACTTTGATTTCTTCATCTAAAACCTACCTGTTCACATCCTTTGACCATTTATCAATTGGGCAATGATTTCAATTCGTATAATTTGACTCCTTTGTCTACATATTTGAGGAATAAGGTCTTCATCAGAAAAACACTATAAAAATTTTTAACAGCATAATCACTATTTCCCTCCATCCTATTTTTTTCTCCATTTATCCTTCTCTCTCCTTTTACCCTGTCCCTCCGCAAAAGTATTTTGCTTCTGACCACAGTCTCCCTTAATCCACCCTCCCTCCTATCAGCCCTCTCTCTTCTGTTATGGCTCTTCCCCTCCTATTTTCTTGCATGGTAAGATAGATTTCTAAACCCAACTAAGAGCACATATTATTCATTCTGTGAGATTTCTATAAGAGAAAAATTCAAGCAGTGGCTATCACCGCCCATCTTCTCCTCTACTATAAAGATTCATCTTTGTGTGCCTTTTTATGAGAGATAATTTACTCCAATCTACCTCTCCCTTCCCACTTATCCTCATGCATCCCTTCATCCAACCACTTTACCTTTCATTATTTTAAATACCATTCGATCATTATCTCTCTTTCTCAAACATTTTTAAAAATCTTGTAGCTGTCATCCCACCATAGTCAACTTATGTCTGTGTCCTATGTCTATATATACTTTATTTAACTGTCCTGATAGTGATAAAGTCCTTAGGAGTTAGGTGTATTATCTTTCCATATAGCAATATAGATAATTTAATCTTATTAAATCTCTTTGTCTTTCATATTTATCTTTATGATAGGAGATAGAAGTTTTGTCATGGTATAGCTAGCTGAATCAAAGGGCATACACAGTTTAGTAAGTTTTGGGATAGTTACAAAAGTAACTACACCATTTTAGGAGTTCAAATATTAGTATCTTTGTTAATATCTGCCAGTCTAAATGGTGTTCAGTAGAACTTCAGAGTCACTTCAGTTTTCATTTCTCCATATTAGTGATTTCAATATTTTTTTATATGGTTGCTCTCTTTCTCTTTTTCTGTTTCTCTGTCTTTATCTCTCCTCCTCCCTCCCACACTGTTTTTTTTTACAGTTTTTTTTGACATTATTTTTTTTATTTGGTCAATTTCAAACATTATTCCTTGGCTACACAAATCATTTTCTATTCCTCCCTTCCCCCCCCCCCCCCCCCGCATCCCTCCCAGAGCCAACACGCAATTCCATTGGGTATTACATATGTCTTTGATCAGAACCCATTTCCATGTTCTTGGAATTTGCACTAGGATGTTCATTTAGAGTCTCCATCCCCAATCATATTCCCTTCGACCCATGTCATTAAACAGTTGTTTTTCTTTGGTATTTTTACTCCCACAGTTTTTCCTCTGAATGTGGATAGTGTTCTTTCTCATAGATCCCTCCAAGTTGTCCAGGATCACTGCATTGCCACTAATGGAGAAGTCCATTACATTCGATTGTACCACAGTGTATCTGTCTCTGTGTACATTGTTCTGGTTCTGCTCCTTTCACTCTGCATCACTTCCTGGAGGTTGTTCCAGTCTCCATGGAATTCCTCCACTTTATTATTCCTTTTAGCACAATAGTATTCCATCACCAACATATACCACAATTTGTTCAGCCATTCCCCAATTGAAGGGCATCCCCTCATTTTCCAATTTTTTTGCCACCACAAAGAGTGCAGGTATGAATATTCTTGTACATGTCTTTTTCCTTATTATCTCTTTGAGGTACAAATCTATCATGCTATGGCTGGGTCAAAAGGCAGACAGTCTTTTAGCCCCCTTTGGCAATAGTTCCAAATTGCCCTCCAGAATGGTTGGATCAATTCACAACTCCACTAGCAATGCAATAATGTCCCAACTTTGCCACATCCCCTCTAGCATTCATTCATGTTAGCCAATCTGCTAGGCATGAGGTGATACCTCAGAGTTGTTTTGATTTGCATCTCTCTGATTATCAGAGATTTAAAACACTTTTTTAGGTGCTTATTAATGGTTTTGATTTCTTTGACTGAAAATTGCCTATTCAAGTTCAGGGCCACATTTTATGTCTGCTTTTTCCTTTAAATATGATCCTCCCTCTATGATTGTTATTTTTTTCAATATTCCCAATATCATTTCCAGAAATTAGTTAGCAAAGTTCCATTTAGCATCAATTGCTTTAGTGCAAATAATATTTTGCGTATTTCATTTTAATAAAATCAAAAAGAGTATTTATTTAAAAGTATTGAGAACTAAATAGGTGTATTTGTGTTTGTGTATAAATATAATTTTAAATTCTATGGAGAGAAAGCAGGAGCTTTGGAAGGAATGGTATGGAGAAGTCAGAGTACCTGCTTCAATTTTTGGCTCTGACTGAAGAATTTGCTTGCTCCTTGATGAGAAGGAATTGCCATTTTATCACTTCTGAGTGGAGTTTGCATTGAGAGAGGATCAGATATTGGAGGTCCGAAGAGCTTTAGGTCAATGAGAGATAGGAGGAACAGACAGGAGATACTATTTGGGGGAGACCTAATGTGCATTGATGGCATCCAGTCACTGGCCACCTAATTCCATACTTTGCCCTACATAAACATCTCTGATTGGCTGAGCAGATGAGAGTCTGAGACTGCTTCTTTGACCACTCTTCGCTCTTCTCTTTTCCCATTTGGAGATTTTCTTTCCCCTAGAATTTTCTATCCATCATCCTGGGAATATTTCCCCTGACAGTTTTTATTGTTAATCTTAATTCTTTTACCTAGGGAGTTTGTTTTATTTGTCATATTAAAAGGACTGCAAGTGCTGCTCTGATGTGCTTAAGGGGGTGCAACTCTGAATAGGTTTTTATATTTTACAGAATATATGTTGGCATTTCACTCCTGGTTTGATGGTCAAAAAGATCCCTGGGGGATATGATTGGGGATGTAGACTCTAAACGATCACCCTAGTGCAAATGTCAATAATATGGAAATAGGTCTTGATCAATGATACTTGTAAAACCCAGTGGAATTGTTCATTGACTATGGGTGGGAGGAGGGAAAGAATATGAATCATGTAACCATGGAAAAATATTCTTTTTTTTAAATTTCAAACATTGTTCCTTGGTTACAAAAATAATTTTATTTCCCTCCCTCCATCCCCTCTCCCACCCCTCCCATAGCCAATGCACAGTTTGACTGGGTATTGCCTGTGTTCTTGATCAGAACCTCTTTCCATGTTGTTGGTAATTGCAATAGGATGTTCATTTGGAGTCTATTTCCCATTCATATTCCCTTCGACCCATGTTTTCATGGTTCTGGTCCTCTTGCTATGCATCACTTCCTGGAGGTTGTTCCAGTCTCCCCCACCCCACCTATGGAGCCAGAGTCAGAGCCAGCCCATGCCAGAATCAGCAAGTGAGCAAGGGGAGCCACTAGAGTGAGCAAGGGGCACCTCCAAGTCCTTGGGAGTCAACTAGAATCACCAGGGACATATCCCTGAGTGCAGTTACACCTGAAACCCTGGCAAGCTGGGGAGCACAGGCCTTGGGTGCTCTCACAAACAGTGGAGGCTGTGGAGTTTTAAGAGCTTGCCTCAGGCAAAAAAAAAAAAAAACTTGCTTCTTAACTCCATAAACAGAGAACCTGCCCATATCACTTAGATTTCTAACTAAAAGGGGAGAGAAAACCACCACAGTAATGAATCATTGTGCCCAGGACCAACAAACACCCTCCAAGAAAAACAGGAAGAAGGAATTGACCCTGCAAAATTTTTACTGAGAGAAAACCCAGGCTACAGAGGAAATAGAGGAGGAAACTCAAATAAAGTCAAAACTTTCCCCCCAAAAATGGAAATTGTCCACAAGCTCTGGAAGAATTTAAATTGGAGCTTATCAAAAAGATGGAAGCCTTCTGACAAGAAAAGTGGGAAATAATTCAAAGAGAAAACAAGAGCTTAAAGGACAAGAACTTCCAATCAAAGAAACAGCTGGAAGCCAAAAAAAAAAAAAGCAGGATAGACCAAATTGAAAAAGAAAACCAGTCTTTAAAGACCAGAATTAGGCAACTAGAAGACAATGATCTTGCAAAACAGCAAGAATTAATAAAGCAAAGTCAAAAGACTGACAAAATAGAAGAAAACATAAAATATATCACTGACAAGGTGACAGATCAGGAAAACAGAGGAAGGAAAGACAATTTGAGAATCATTGGTCTACCTGAAAAAATAGAAATAAACAGAAATATTGACATCATACTATAAGAAATCATCCAAGAAAACTGCCCTGATGTTCTTGAACAAGAGGGGAAAATAGACATTGAAAGAGTTCATAGAACACCCTCTACAATAAATCCCCAAAAAACAATTCCCAGAAATGTAATTGCCAAATTCCAGAGCTTTCAAGCTAAGGAGAAAATTCTACAAGAAGCCAAAAAGAGACAATTCAGACACTAAGGAGCACCAATCAGGATCACACAAGACCTGGAAGCTTCCACAATAAAGGACTACAAGGCCTGGAACATGATATTCAGAAAGGTAAGAGAACTGGTTCTTCAACCAAGAATCACCTATTCATCAGAACTGACTATATACTAGAAGCCTGAAAATTAAGGGAGAAATTAATAAAATCAAAAATCATAGAACTATTGAACTAATTAATAAGACTAGAAGTATTTTAGTATTTTGAAAAAACAAACAAAATAGACAAAATACTGATCAATCTAATTAAAAAAAGGAAAGAAGAAAACCAAATTAACAGTATCATAGACAAAAATGGAAACCTTACCTCCAATGATGAGGAAATTAAGACATTCATTAAAAACAATTTTGCCCAATTATATGGCAATAAATATGCCAATCTAGGTGATATGGATGAATATTTATAAAAATATAAATTGACTAGATTAACAGAAGAAGAAATAGAACTCTTAAATAATCCCTTATCAGAAAAAGAAATCAAACAGACCATCAAAGAACTGCCTAAGAAAAAATCCCCAGGGCCTGATGAATTCAGAAGTGAATTCTATCAAACATTCAAAGAATAGCTAATGCCAATACTATAGAAACTATTTGACAGAATAAGCAAAGAGGGAGTTCTACCAAATTCCTTTTATGACACAAATATTGTAATGATTCCAAAGCTGGGCAGGTCAAAAACTGAGAAAGAAAATTATAAACCAATCTCCTCAATGAACAAAGATGCAACAATCTTAAATAGGATACTAGCAAAAAGACTCCAGCTAGTGATCAGGAGGGTTATTCGCTATGATCAGGTAGAATTTATACCAGGAATGCAAGGATGGTTCAATATTAGGAAAACCATACACATAATTGACTATATCAATGAGGAAACCAATAAAAATCATATGATTATCTCAATAGACACAGAAAAAGCTTTTGACAAAATACAACATTCATTCCTATTGAAAACAGTAGAAAGTATTGGAATAGAAGGATCTTTCCTAGAAATAATAAACAGTATCTATCTAAAACCATCAGCCAACATCATCTGCAATGGGGATAAACTAGATGCATTCCCAAAAATATCAGGAGTGAAACAAAGATGCCCATTATGAACTCTATTATTTAACATTGTCCTAGAAACACTAGCAGTAGCAATTAGAGAAGAAAAAGAAATTGAAGGTATTAAAATTGGCAATGAAGAGACCAAGCTATCACTCTTTGTGGATGATATGATATTCTATTTAAAGAATCCTAGAGAATCAACTAAAAAGCTAATCGAAATACTCAAGAACTTTAGCAAAGTTGCAGTATACAAAATAAACCCACATAAGTCATCAGCATTTCTATATATCTCCAACACAGCTCAGCAGCAGGTATTAGAAAGAGAAATTCCATTCATTAGACAAGATAAAATTCTTAGTAATCTATCTCCCGAGACAAACACAGGAAATATATGAACACAACTACAAAACACTTTCCACACAATGAAAACTAGATCTGAGCAATTGGAAAAACATTAACTGCTCATGGGTTGGACAAGCTAACATAATAAAGATGACCATCCTACCCAAACTTAACTATTTATTTAGTGCCATACCTATCAAACTTCCAAAAAACTTTTTTACTGAATTAGAAAAAAACATAACAAAGTTTATTTGGCAGAAAAAAAGATCAAAGATATTCTGGGAAATTATGAAAAAAATACAAAGGAAGGTGGTCTTGCAGTACCAGATCTCAAACTATACTATAAAGCAGTGGTCATCAAAACAATTTGGTAGACATAACATTTGGTAGACAAAACATTTGGTACACATAAAGGAGGATCAGTGGAATAGACTTGGGGTAAGTGACCTCAGGAGACAGTCTATGACAAGTCCAAAGACCCCAGCTTTTAGGACAAAAATTCAGTATTTGATAGAAACTGCTGGGAAAATTGGAAGACAGTGTGGGAGAGATTAGGTTTGGATCAACACCTCAAACCCTACACCAAGATAAACTCAGAATGGGTGAATGACTTGAACATAAAGAAGGAAACTATAAATAAATTATGTGAACACAGAACAGTATACATGTCAGACCTTTGGGAAGAGAAAGATTTTAAAACCAAGCAAGACTTAGAAAGAGTCACAAAATGTGAAATAAATAACTTTGACTACATCAAATTAAAAAGTTTTTGTACAAACAAAATTAATGTAACCAAAATCAGAAGGGAAATAACAAACTGGGAAACAATCTTCATGAGAAAAACCTCTAACAAAGGTCTAATTACTCAAATTTATAAAGAGCTAAATCAATTGTACAAAAAATCAAGACATTCTCCAGTTGATAAGTAGGCAACGGACATGAATAGGCAATTTTCATTTAAATAAATCAAAACTATCAATAAGCACATGAAAAAATGTTCTAAATCTCTTATAATAAGAGAAACGCAAATCAAAACAACTCTGAGGTACCGCCTCATACCCAACAGATTGGCTAACATGACAGCAAAGGAAAGTAATGAATGTTGGAGGGGATGTGGCAAAGTTGGGACACTAATTCATTGCTGGTGGAGTTGTGAATTAATCCAACCATTCTGGACAGCAATTTGGAACTATGCCCAAAGGGCGATAAAAGACTGTCTGCCCTTTGATCCAGCCATAGCACTGCTGGTTTTGTACCCCAAAGAGATAATAAGGAAAAAGACTTGTACAAGAATATTCATAGCTGTGCTCTTTGTGGTGGCAAAAAAAAAATTGGAAAATGAGGGGATGCCCTTCAATTGGGGAATGGCTGAAGAATTTGTGGCATATGTTGGTGATGGAATACTATTGTGCTCAATGGAACAATAAAGTGGAGGAATTCCATGTGAACTAGAATAACCTCCAAGAATTGATGCATAGCGAAAGGAGCAGAGCCAGGAGAACATTGGACACAGAGACTGATACAATCGAATGTAATGATCTCCTCCCTTAGTGGCAATGCAGTGAGTGACCCTAAACAACCCAGAGGGATCTATGAGAAAGAACACTATCCACATCCAGAGGAAAAACTGTGGGAGTAAAAACACCAAAGAAAAACAACTGCTTTATTGCATGGTTTAAAGGGATATGATTGGGGATGTAGACTCTGAATGAACATTCTAGTGCAAATTCCAAGAACATGGAAATGGGTTCTGAATAAGGACATATGTAATACCCAATGGAATTGCATGTCATCTATGTGAGGGGTGGGAGGAGGGGAGGGAGAAATAGAAAGTGATTTTTGTAACCAAGTACTAATGTTTGAAATTGACCAAATTAAAAATAATAATAATAATGTTAAAAAAAAGTGGCCCTTAGACTTTTTTTCTTTCTTTCTTTTTTTTTTTGGTAATTTCAATTGCATGGCTAAGGTCTAGTTCAAGGGTCACTGAGTATGATGAATAAATCCATTAAGAAATTGTCAATGGAAGAAATGTTTTATTCACTTTACTTTGAGCCTGTAGAAGAGAGAGCTTTGATTATCACTGAATAAGCTAATGGGCTACTATCTGATACCCATAGAACAAATGACTTAATCGTTACAACAGATGCTTCTGAGCTCTCAGTCAGAGATTTAAATTCCCTTAGGAATTCACTTTTAGCCCTGTCATTAGCATATATTGATTACTCTGATTAGCTAATCACTTAATTAGGAAATAGATAGCCCTTGGAATTGATCCATTTTTGGTCACAGTTTCCCAAATTTCAGAAGAGGATTTTTGGTCAAATTGCATTGCTACAGGTAGAAATGGATTTATTTTTGGCTATATACATATTTGTCATTAATATTTTTCTTTTGTTTTGTTTTAATAATTCACATAAGAATGCAGAGTGGCACAATAATATGATGGACAAAGAGAGGACTGGTCTCCAAGTGAGAAAGAATTAGGTTCATGTTCTCCCTCTAACTCATACTCACTCATTGCTCCTCTTTGGGCTTTTCTCTCCTCCTCTGTAAAATGAGTGATTTAAATTAAATGATACCAAAGCTGCTTTGCAGTTAATTCTAAATCTATGATAAGATGATGCCTTAATCTTGTTTAAATGGTTCATGATTTTCAGTTCCTCAAGGCAATTCTCTAAGGTTTTAAATCAAGAAATACTTCTGAAACAGCATTGGTAAACGCTATTCTTTAGCCTAGAACTTCCTAAACAAATGAAATTACATGTGAACAGACCCCATCTCATAAATGAATGTGTATGTATAAACACTTGTATTTATTATACAGGTGTAGACATATGCATTTCAGGTGTGAGCATACATGTGTATATATATTTATATATTGCATATGCACACATGTGTATTTGTATAATCATATGTATGTAAATGTAAGAAAGGGAATAGAGGAGAAATTCAGAGAGACAGAGATATAGAAAGAACAGACAAAGAAGGAATAGAGAAGAGGGGAGAGAGAGAGGGAGAGGTGGAGGGAGAAAGAGAGGGAGAGGGAGAGAGAGAAAGAGAGGGAGGGAAAAGTTAGATTCAAGGCTTTACTGAAGATACAGTCTCGTGGGCAAGCCAGTTAACTCTTCTCCCATTGAACAGACTAATGCTTTGAGCTGGTGTTCTAGGCAAGCTTTTAAGAGCCCTCAAGGTACAGAGAAGGTACTAATCTACACTGATCAAGGGCACTTCTTCCTCCAGGAAGGTCCTTGTAGCCAAAAAAATGACAGATTCATTTTTATCTTTTTAAGTCTGGGTTTTGTAACAAACTGATAGAATGAGATTTTCTAAATATCAAATTTGAAAAAAGGACCCAGAAGAGTTTATTTTAGTGCTGTTTCCTCTACTGACTCTGACTTTATTGTTAATCAGATTTTAAAATGTGGAGAAATTGAAATTACTTTTGTTTCTGCTGGACTTCTTTAACAAAAGTGAAATATACAGTTTACTACTCCAATGCAGAAATATTTTCCTGAAGTACAATGAAAGAGGCCTTGAGTTACATTGCTCCCTAGAACAATTAAACTATCATTTGTATTCCCCAAAGGGCCTCCTCTTTTTCAAATAACACTGACACAAGGGGAGGGGATGAACATCCTAGTTCAAAGATAATGGATGGCACATTATGTAATGCTGTAATGTATGAATAAGATATAAGGAAATGGTTTCCCTCGCCAGCCTGATGTTTGTGCATCAAACCCAGAGGCCTTTCTCTCCCAGTGAGCTCCATCAACCTCTTTGCTCCATGGCATTACCAAGCAACTGGTTTAAAACAGCACTTCAAGAGCTCTTTATAAACAAGAATTAAGTGAGTCTGTTTCATTTAATTTCATTTAATGTAAGTGAGCTTCTAAAATTGCTGCGTGCCTTAGCTCTAATGCGGAGATTGAAGTCAGGTTGGCTGATTCATGGCTCACTGTTTGAAGTGGGCTCTTTCCTTATCTGGCACCGTGCAGGCTTCAGAACAGCCTGGGGAGACAGCCGTGCTCACAAGGCAGAGCTACTGGGAGATTTTTGTCTGCTCTTCTCAGAGGGGAATGGAATTCTGATAAGCAGCATGGCATGGACCAGAAAACAAAGCCAGGACTTATTGCCAATTTCAAGGAAGTCTATGGGACAGGAAAGTCCCAATGTTGCTTCATCGGCAAATCTGACTTTTTCTTCCCTCATCTATTTTTAATTGAAAATTATCCAAATATACCTTATCCTAAAAACAAGCATTCCCTTAATGATTTCATTGTTAGTTCCAGATTTTTTAAACATTAAATAAGCATAAATTGCAAACAGAAAATAAAAGAAACTGGGAATATTTAGTCATAAGGGCAGCCATAAGAACCCTTGCCTCTTTTCTTTTATCTCTCTCTTGTCTCTTCTCTTTCTCTCTTGTGCGTGTTCTTTGCTATTCCTCCCTCTTTGCCTCCCTTCTCCTTCCTCCCCTCACTATGTATACAACAAGGGAAAATGTAGGAAGCAAGCTCAGAATTAGGAAGACCTGGGTACAAGTTTAGCATCAGACATTTTAGCATCAGACAATGTGACCCTAACCAAATTACTGAGGTAGACTCATTATTACTATAAATTGTAAAACATGTGCATTGGGAGTGGAATTTCTTCCTTTAAAATTATTGTTTTCCTAATTTAATCCTAGCTTTGGACAAAAACAGAAACTAATTCTTTTTGGCTAATCTGTTTTGCTATTCTTCATAATCTCTTACTATGATTGTCTAAGTTTTTAAGAAATACTAAAATAGTTATCAGACTTGGGGGAGGGTCTAATAAGGTACCATTTCTCTCTTGAGAAATATTTATTGTTTTTCTTAATCTAATCAGATACTGGGCTATTGAACACCAACCAAGCAGGTAAACTAAGGAATTAAAAGCTTTTCCCCAGCTCTCCCATGCCCCATTCACTATGGCAATATGCCCAAGCCATGGTATCAGAACCCAGCAGTGCAGGTCCTTTTAGAAAGGAAGCACAGAGCAGAAGTAATAAACAATAAATGAGAAACTTTGCCAATGTACTCAAGAGAGGACATCTGAATGGCTTAAACACTTGAGAGAGCAACACTATTAAAAATAAGTTGGCTGAAAGTACACTTCTCTCCCTGTGCTATTATGTTTTGCCCAAAGAACCCTCTAAAACACAGAAAGAAAATAAAGCAAAACACCCAAGGAAATGAAACAGAGAATTGAACTGTCCTTTGAACAATTTTGTTACTTTTGGAGAGTTTAAGAGCTCTAATTATTATACTTAGAAAACAAAATTAATATATTAATAATAGGTGGGCATCAAAAAATAGCATCAAGGTTTTCATAAATTAGCCATGATTTAGTAGAAAGATCAAGGGACTTGGAGTCCAAAGTCACAAACTTTGAAGAATTCAATATATTGATCTAGATGTAATTTTAGAAATCGTCAATTCAAGCCCCTCATTTATTTAGAAAAAGAACAAAACAAAAAACCTAAATCCAGAGTTGGAAATGTCTTGCTCAAATTAGGAAGTAAAAGAACTGAGATTTGGACCCAGGCTCTCTAATTCCAAAACTAGTTCATTCATTTTTGATTAAAGCAGTTCTTTGTGCCCCTCATGATGTTTCTTGTTCATGTGTACAGGAATCCGTCTTAGATCCACCTTCCTAACTTTCATCTTCCAGTGACCAAGTGCTCACAGTCTCATTCTTTCAGTGTTGTTGACCTTAGCTTAGTATTCAGAGAAAAGTTACTTATTTTGCCTGTTTTGTAGAATCTTTCCCCATACTCCATTTTGATCTCACAAATTTTATGCTAATTTAGACAACTCACTGACCAGAAACAATAGGGAAGAAAATAAATTAGGCAAATAATACAAGAAAAGGTGAAACCATTTATATTTGGATATGGCATGATGTTTCATTTAGAACAAAAGCCTACTAAAATTAATTGGAAATTATTAAATGAACTATGTAAAAATGCCCCAAATTACTAATAATTAGATAAATACAAATTAAACAAATCTTAGGTTCTTTCTCACATGTTTAAGATTGGCAAATATGACAAGAATGAAATGTAGAATATTGAAAGGGCTTTGTGAAAACAAGCACATTAGTGGATTACTGGTGGAACTATGTATTGGTTTAACCATTCTAGAAATCTTTGTAAATGTTTCCCCAAAATATATCTCAAAAGTTTCTATTTGCAAATCCTTTGTTGTTGAGTTGTTGAGTTCAATAGTAACATATCCAAAAGTGAGCAAATTAAAAAGAAAGTATATGTATAGAAGTATCAATAATAACTTTTGGTAATACCAAAAATGAGAAACTAAGGAGGTGCCTATCTATTAGGAAATGATTAAACAAATTTTAATGTATGCATATAGCAAACATTATTGTGCTATAAGAAATAATGAAATGAAGAATTTAAAGGAAACTAGCAATCTATGAAATGATGCGCACTAAAGTAAGCATGACTAGGAGAATAAATTAGATAATGACAACATAGAAAAGAAAATCAAATGTGAAAGAAAGACTTTGAACTTTGATCAACGAAATGATTAACAATAATTCCAGAGTATTAGAGATGATGCAAATCAGCAATTTCCTCCTACTTGAGAGGTAATGGACTTTGTTGTTTTACCTTTTGTGATTTCTTCTAGCTCTTGCTTACAAAGGTCACCTTTCTTTGCATTTTTTTCCACTATTTCCCTGGATATCCTCGATTTTTTGTTTTTCCAAATGAACTTTGTTATGTTTTTTTTTTTTTCTAATTCAGTAAAAAAGTTCTTTCGTAGTTTGGTGGGTATGGCACTAAATAAGGAAATAAGTTTAGGTAGGATGGTCATTTTTATTATGTTAGCTTATCCTACCATTGAGCAGTTAATGTTTTTCCAGTTGTTTAGATCTAGTTTTAACTGTGTGGAAAGTGTTTTGTACTTGTGATCATATAGCTCCTGTGTTTGTCTTGGCAGATAGATTCCTAAGTATTTTATATTGTCTAAGTTGATTTTAAATAGAATTTCTCTTTCTAATTCTTGCTGCTGAGATGTGTTTGGAGATAGATATAAAAGCTGATGACTTATGTGGGTTTATTTTGTATACTGCAACTTTGCTAAAGTTCTTGATTATTTCCAGTAGCTTTTAAGTTGATTCTCTAGGATTCTTGAAGTAGACCATCATATCATCCACAAAGAGTGATAACTTGGTCTCCTCATTGCCAATTTTAATACCTTCAATTACTTTTTCTTCTCTAATTGCTACTGCTAGTGTTTCTAGGACAATGTTAAATAATAGAGTTGATAATGGGCATCCTTGTTTCACTCCTGATCTTATTGGGAATGCATCTAGTTTATCCCCATTGCAGATGATGTTAGCTGATGGTTTTAGATAAATATTGTTTATTATTTTTAGGAAAGGACCTTCTATTCCTCTATTTTCTAGTGTTTTCAATAGGAATAAATGTTGTGTTTTGTCTAAGGCTTTTTTTGGATCTATTGAGATAATCATGTGATATTTGTTGGTTTGCTTGTTGATATGGTCAATTATGTAGATGGCTTTCCTAATATTGAACCATCTTTGTATTCCTGGTATAAATCCCACTTGATCATAATGAATGACCCTCGTGATAAGTTGCTGAAGTCTTTTTGCTAGTGTTCTGTTTAAGATTTTTGCATCTATGTTCATTAAGGAGGTTGGTCTATAGTTACTTTCTCTGTTTTGGACCTGCCTGGCTTTGGGATCAGTACCATATTTGTGTTGTAAAAGGAATTTGGTAGAACTCCCCTTTTGCTTATTATGTCAAAAATAGTTTGTATACTATTGGGATTAGCTGTTCTTTGAATGTTTGATAGAATTCACTTATGAATTCATCAGGCACTGGGGATTTTTTCTTAGGGAGTACTTTGATGGCCTGTTTGATTTCTTTTTCTGTTATGGGATTATTTAAGAGTTCTATTTCTTCTTCTGTTAAACTAGGCTATTTATATTTTTGTAAATGTTCATCCATATCACCTAGATTGGCATATTTATTGCCATGTAATTGGGCAAAAATAGTTTTTAATGATTGCTTTAATTTCCTTATCATTGGAGGTGACGTCTTCCTTTTCATCTATGATACTGCTAATTTGTTTTTCTTTTTTCCATTTTTATTAGATTGACCAGTACTTTGTCTATTTTGTTTGTATTTTCAAAATACCCCCTTTCTAGTCTTATTTATTAGTTCAAGAGTTCTTTCACTTTCAATTTTATTAATTTCTCCCTTAATTTATAAGATATCTAATTTAGTTTTCATCTGGGGATTTTTGATTTGTTCACTTTCAAGTTTTTTGATTTGCATGTCTAATTCATTGAACTCTGCCCTCCCTAATTTGTTAAAATATGAAGTCAAGCATATAAATTTCCACCTGATTACTGCTTTGACTGTATCCCATAGATTTTAAAAGAATGTCTCATCATTGTCATTTTCTTCAATGAAATTATTGTTTCTATGATTTGTTCTCTAACCGATTTTGGAAAATCATATTATTTAACTTCCAATAAATTTTAGATTTGACTCTCCATGTACCCTTAGTGATCATTATTTTCATTGCATTATGATCTGAAAAGGTTGCATTTATTATTTCTGCTTTTCTGCATGTTTGCCATGTTTTTATGCCCTAATAAATGGCAATCTTTGTGAATGTATCATGTGCTGCTAAAAAGATGTATTCCTTTTTGTCCCTATTAATTTTTCTCCATATAGCTATTAACTCTAATTTTTCTAAGATTTCATTCACATCTCTTACTTCTTTCTTATTTATTTTTTTATTTGATTTATCTAAATTTGATAGTGGTAAGTTCAAGTGTTCCATTAGTATAGCATATGATAGGGTTTTGGTTTCTAATCCACTCTATTATTCGCTTGTGTTTTATGAGTGAGTTCACTTCATTCACAATCAGCATCATGATTACCAGCTGTATATTTCCCAGCATATTGATTTCCACTCCTACTCCTGCCTTTTCTTCTTTCACTATTTCCTTCTACACCAATGTTTTGTTTTTAATCAGTCCCCCTAATTCCCATCCTTATTTTACTTCCCTTTCTACCCCCTTCTTTCATATTCCCCTCTTATTTTCATTATCCATTTTATATGCACCTCACCCTCTCCTTCCCTTGTACTGCTTCCTTCCCCACCAGTCTATTTGTTAGCCTTCTATTTCCCTATAGGGTGCAAATCAATTCTCTGCCCTAATGGTTTGGATTGTTCTTCCCTCTTTCAGTCAATTTCATGCATGTAAGAGTTTAGTATTTCCTAACTCCAACCTCTTTACACTTCCAGTATATTAATGTTCTCCGCACTCCTGCCATGAGCTTCTTTGTGACATATAAATTTACCACCTTCTGTTTCTTTCCCCATTTCTTTTAGTATTAATCTCTTTTCTTAGCTCTAGTTGTATATATATATATACATATATACAGAAATATGTGTATTTATTCATACATATATCTATATACTTATTTATGTCTTGTCCTTTCATCCTATACAGTTTGTCATTGTTCCCTTTAAGTGTAATTCTTCTAGCTGCCCAGGTGATAATAACAAATTTTAAGAGTTACCAATGACCTCTTTTCTTATAGAGATACATATCATTTTAACTTATTGAGTCTCTTAAAAAAAAGTGTTGTTTTTTTTTGTTTTTGTATTTTGGTTTTGTTTTCCTTTTTTCCCCTCTTTCTTAATTATCTTTTGATGATTCTCTTGAGTTCTGTGCCTGGACATCAAATTTGCTGTTCAGGTCTGATCTTTTCTTTATAAATGCTTGGAATTCTTCTATTTTTTTTAAATGACTATACTTTCCCCTGTAAGAATATAGTGATTCGGGGGCAGCTGGGTAGCTCAGTGGATTGAGAACCAGGCCTAGAGACGGGAGGTCCTAGGTTCAAATCCGGCCTCAGCCACTTCCTAGCTGTGTGACCCTGGGCAAGTCACTTGACCCCCATTGCCTAGCCCTTACCACTCTTCTGCCTTGGAGGCAATATACAGTATTGACTCCAAGACGGAAGGTAAGGGTTTAAAAAAAAAAGAATATAGTGATTCTTGGTTATAAACCTAGTTCCCTTCCTTCCTTTCCAGAATATCATATTCCATGCCTTTCGGTCCTTCAGTGTAGATGCAGCCAGATCCTGTGTTATTCTCACTGTGGTTCCATGTTATCTGAATGACTTCTTTTTAGCAGCTTGTATTACTTTTTCCTTTTTCTGACAGTTCTTGAATTTGGATATAACATTCCTGGGTGTTGTTAGTTGGGGGTTAAGTACAGGAGGTGATCTGTGGATTCTTTCAATCTCCACTTTTCTGTCTTGTTCTAGAGTATCGGGGCAGTTTTCTCTCCTGGAACAATTTTCTAAATCTTCTGTTTTGTGAATGAGACACTTCATATTTTCCCCAAGTCTATTCCACTGATTCTGCTTTCTCTCTATTAGCCAGTAACAAATTGTTTGATAACCACTGCTTTATAGTATAGTTTGAGATATGGTACTGCAAGGCCACCTTCCTCACTTTTGGGTGGAAGCTTTTTCTCCCCCTTATGGTTTGGAAATGCCCAAATTCCATGTACCTTCAAGGCTGCACCCTACTGTAGAGTCTCTTTGTTCTCATGATTTCATTTATTTTTTGTCTTTTGAGGTAGTCTATATTGGTGGGTGCTGAGGAGAGGAAAAGTCCCATGTCTAGACTGCTGCCATGCTTACTCAGAAGTCCTATTCTGGATTTTAAAGAGTGGGTTTTATCCCTGGATTTTTGGTCATCCTTCTCCTTCTGGTCTGTTTTTGTTTGGAGGTCATCTTTAATCTCCTTTGCCTCATTTTCAGGCTTGCTAATTTTGTCTTTCAAGACATTATTTTCTCATTTTAGTTCAAGTGTCTCTGTTTCCAAATGACTTATCTTACTTTCTAAGTTCTTTTCCCAGTTGTCTTCAGCCTCTCTTAATTGAGTTTTAAATTGTATTTTGAGTTCTTCCAGAGCCTGAATCCAATTTCATTGTTCTTTTGCTTCTCTGTTCCTTTTGCTCTTTGTTCATTGCCTGTATAGAAGCTTTTGATTGTAACTTCTTTTTTCTTTTTCTGTCATTTGCTCATATTTACCCCTTCTTTACCCCCTGCAGTTGCCTGCATTCTTCATTCTTGCTCCTTTCATTTTTTTTTTGGTGGTTTTGGGCTTTTCTGTTAGTCTTTACCCTTGAATCTTAGTCAGCAAATCTCTCAGAGCAGTCTGTGGGAGAGGGGTGTTGGAGCTTGAGCTTCTCTTCCCCCTGAAGGCTTTGATGGGATTAAGTCCAGCTGGGTTGAGCTGGATATGCCCTGAGGCCAAAACCTCTGGAAGGGGGGCAATATGGAGTGTCTCCACTGCTGCAACTAGGCTGCCTACTCTGAGTTCTGTGCTTCCTCTCTAACTGCTTCCTTTCCACCTGCGTCCGATGCTCTGAGCCTGGCCCAGCTTTGCCCTCAAGGTACTCCCTCCAGACCAGCAACTTTGCCCACCTAGAGGTTCCAGCTGCTGCTGGAGGCTTAGAGCTCTAAGTGGGGGAGTGGTCCCAGGACCTTCCTTCTTCCTTCCCCTTAAACTTGAGTGTACTCTATTTCAAGCTTTTGGGGGCATATCTTTTAAGTTGAGTACAGAAGGAGGGTTCCTTGTCTCTGTCTTGTTGTTAGGTTTGATTCTCAGTCTCCTAGGAGCATTTAGTTTGTAATCATTAAGAAAGGATTTCCCAAGTTCTGAACTTTCACTGCCTCTATGCTGCCATCTTAACTCCACCTCTCTGAACTATTTTAAAAGAATAAACAACTCTGCCAAAATATCCAATGTGCATAACTGGGTTGCACCAATGTAGAAAACATAGTAAAATTGCTCATGCAAATGAAATAGATTTAATGCAATAATAATAAAATTCTTCTTAAGATCAGATAAATTAATTTTGAAAGAAAGAAGAGGGGAAAAGTGTAAAGAAAAGGGACAGCTATGTGCGTCAATAGATTGAGGGCCAGGACTAGAAATGGGAAGTCCTAACTTTAAATTTGTCCTCAGACAGTTTATGCTCAGCTTTATGCTCTGGGCAAGTAACTTAACACCAACTACTTAGCCCTTATCACTATCCTGCCATGGAAACAAAGCTTTATATTGATCGTATGGGTTTTTTTGTTTTGTTTTGTTTTGTTTTTAAAAAGACTATCAGGGATGATTCAATTTGTTTTGCCTTTGTTTTTGTTTACTTTTTGAGAATGGAAATTCTCATGTGCTGTCAAATTGCAAATCATTTCATAAATAAGTAATATCAAATTATTTACTGTAAGATTTTTTAAAAATAATAAATCAAGGAGCCAGCATGAATAATTCAGAGTTAGAAACAACAACATTTAAAACAATAGTATTTGGTACACACAAGATTATATCGATTTATGGCAGGGAATTCAACAAAGAATTTGGGAAAAATTGATTAGCAGTGTGGTGAAAAAAATGGTATTGGATACCTATCTCACACTGTGTGTTGTAATGACTTCCAAAAATATCAGCTCAAAAATATCTTTTAAAAAGGAAATTAAATATTTATAAGTTACTATGTATTGAATAAATAGAAGAAATTACTGAAGACAAAATATGTAGATTTGATTATATGAAAGTGAGAACATATTCAACAAACAGTGCTTTTAAAATAAGGAACAAGGGAGAAAGGACACTTAGAGTAAATTTATCAAGTAAAGCATGACATATACCTGGCCTTGCATTCAAGTACCTGGGTTCATGTAGCCTCTGACACACAACAAATCTGTTCACCTGACCAAGTTACATAAAACCTTGCTTGTTAGGTCAGATTTGAAAGACTACAGGTTGCTGAAAAAGTGTCAGTCTGTTTTCATGAAGTATTTCCTCCTTTGGAAATTCCCCATCATAGGTCAAGTCTCCATCTCTATGGCAAAAAAACAAACAGACCAAAAAAAAAAAAAACAGAACCAAAACTGGAATCCATCTCCTATAAAAAAACTGAAAGAAATGTATTTGTGAGATCAATTTTTTACTAGATAGTCAAAATATTTAAACAGAAAAATCTCGCTAAAATAAACACATATTCTAAATGCTGATATGGAATTTCTTTCTAATTGTCAAATAAAGGACAAAATGCCAAGGGAAGCAATTCTGAATTATCACCTTATGCCAATTCATTTAGTCAAGATAGTTTAAAATAGCCCAGCCTAATGTTGTTGGGTCATAGAGAAATATTCACACTATTATCCATGGGGAAGATCAATATGTTGATGCAATTTTCTTTTAGAAGGTATGGTGTCATTTCATAAAATGAACTACAAAGAAGTTCATATATCTTGACCCAGTGATTCCACTAAAAGCATGATATCCTAATGGTGTCATTTAAAAGAAAAATAAAATGAAAATATTTTAAAAATCAATAACAGTTTTTTTCATAATAGCAAAAATAACTTGAAACAAACTATGCCCTTATTTTATCAATCAATTAGCTTATAGTTACTAAGCCTCTGTGTGACAGTCACTGTGTCAGGTGTTAGGCTACAAATGCAAAGAATGAAGCTATTTTTACTCCCAAGGAAATTACATTCCACTGAAGGAAACATTACTATACATTTAGTTATAGATAGATAAATGTAGATATAAATATAATTATAGATAGATATTAAAGATACATGATATCTATGTATGTTATATAAGTAGATATAGAGCATAAATATAAAACACATTCATATAAGTATATAAATATAAGGTAATTTGATAGCAAGGGCATTATGAGACAGAAAGATAAAGAAAGTCTTCATGCAGAAAAGGGGCACTTCATCTTAAATGAAGAAAGGAAGACTCTGGGAACCAGAATTAAGTAGTGAGTGCATTCCAGTTACATTGAATCACCAGTTTGCAGAGTATACAGTATACAATATTTGGTATACAGTATATAGGTTCATTAGCTGGGAATGTCATGAATTGAAGGATAGAGGGAAGATCAAACTAGTTGAGGCCAGGATGTGGAGAAAACTTTAAAATCTAAGCAAATGAGATGCATTTTATTCCAAGCATTCTAGAGAGCCAGCCACTAGTTGCTAGAGTAGGGGAATTAAATGGCAATACTTTAAAAATCTGACACAAAGATCATAGTATGTTAGAGTTCATCTAGTCTAAATTTCCCATTTACCAGTGAATAAACTGAAGAAAAGGGGATAAATGACTTCACCAAAGGCATCATAATCAAATAATGGCCTAAAAAAAAGATGGACTTTCATAAACTCATCCAATTTTACTTCCACTTAATATCGCGTACCAGGATCCAGATGACTAACATAAGAACAAGTTAAGTTGATGGTGAATAAAAACATATAGGCAACAAGAATATTGGGTCATATGTGTTTTCTGAGATATGAAAATTTTGAGTTTGTTGCTATATTGAATGGTATTTCTCAGTTGCTGACTCAATGGATGGAGCTTTGGATCTGGAGTTAAGAAGATCTGAGTTCAAATCCAGCCTCAGACTTTTATTAGTTGTGAGACCCTGGGTAAATCATGTAACCTCCATTTGTTTTAATCTACTAGAGAAGGAAATTGTTAACCAGTCCAGTATCTGTGGATAGTATGATAGTGGATAGTATGATCCATGGGATCATGAAGAATTGGGTACAATTTAACAAGTGAACCACAGAATATTTCTGACAAAGACCTTGAGTAGTTACCATGATGTTATCCTTCTGTAAAAGAGAAGCATATGTGTACTATGACCTTAATCCTTAGAACAATTGCTTGAAAGGTGTAGAATGGTGGGGGAGAGAGGATGTGAAATGTCGCTCTGCACAGCTTTGCAGTCAGGAATGGGATAACAGATTAATTCAATATTCTTCCTCTAGGAAAGCCTGATATGCTTTGAATCTGAGATGGAATTTAATCAAAAGGAAGAGAAAGGAAGCAGCATTTATATTGTGTCTAGAAGGTGCCAGGTATTGTCCTAAGCACTTTGCAAATATCTCATTTGATCCTACAAACAATGTAAATGATATTATTAGCCTTTTTTTGCATACAATTCAGGAAACTGAATCAAGGCAGAATTTAGTGACTTTCCCACAGTCACACAACTATGATGTGTCTGAGACTAGATTTAAACTTGTGTTCCTGATTCCCAGTGCAATGATTCCTCATCCACTTCACCACTTGTTTCTTCTTTGGAATTCAAACTGCTGGTCAGCCTTTCTGTTAGTATCACAAATATTAGGAAAATGTATAGAACTATAGTAAGCTATTTGTTTTTAGAGCCATCTTTCCTTGCTGTTATGATGGTACCTCACAGTAACAAATAATTCAACAAGTAGGTAAAAAAAATTTCCTGGCCTCTAACCCCTTTCCCATTGAATTTGCATATTGGGTACTAAGTATTATATTTCTCTATTTTCTTCCTCTTTTTTCCTAACTCATTCTCTCATTGGGGTATAGGTAACAAGTACGTGTCTTTATTCATCCACATTTAGATATGTCTCATCACATCAGATAACGAGGGACGTCAGATAATGGAGACATTTTTCTTCTGCAAGTAAATAACCTGTTAAGAAAGTCATATTAAGTACAGGAAAGTATTTCTTCACTCTGACCACAGACACCTCCTTCTTGTAACCTTGACTCCATCTAGAATACCTACCATTAATATCTCATTAAGCACTTTATCAGAAATAAGATATGAAGTAGTTGACTTAGAGGATCAATTTTCATTTGGTTTGGAGGAAGCTGAAGCTCTATGAACCAACATCAAGAAAACAACCAGAGGTACAAGGCTCAAGATTGCTGTCAAAGATTTGAAGACAAAATTTTGTTGATAGACTTTAATATTCAGAGGGAATTATATAATTAGAAATATGAATTATATACAGAGATATAATAACCAAGCAGGTAAATGTAAACAGAAGATAGCTCAGCAGAAGGAGAAATTTGAGAGGTAGAGAACAGAAAATGAAATGTCATCATCTCAGTTTAAAAGTACTATTAAAAGGTATTAAAAAAGAAAATGTTAAATTGAAACAACATATCAAGAATATTGATATGATTGTGTCACTGCAGAGAAAAATTCTGAGAAAGATATTGCTTCAAGTAAAGCAGATAGCAATTTGTCTATGACTGAATAGTATCTCATTTAACAGAAGAGACCATAACTTCCTTGCCCTAGAACCTTTGAAGTTGAGTCCCCTAGAGAAAATAAATAATCTATAAAGTTAAGAAATATTGGTGTTCAACCAATTTAAGGCCATAAAAATTAGAACAATTATATTTTAAATAAATTAAATTGTGATGTGGTAGAACTGCTAATGCCTTCAGTTGCATGAAGCACTTTCATGCTTTTTAGTCTACTTTCTTATATGGTTTTAATATCATTTATACAACATGTATTTTACATGATGATACATATCAGATATATTTTGATATTAATGTAATTTGATTGAATGTAATTTTATATTAATGTAATATTAATATGTAATTAATGCATTCCAAATGATTTTGAGGATACCAGAAATTTTTTCCTTCAGCAAAATGAAATTTGTTAAAAATGGGTTTCTGCACAGATGATAGGTACTGTTACTATAACTTAGAAACATGATGAATTATAATAATTTGAGATTTTGAGGGGTAGGTTTTTGGGGAAGCTAAGAAGAGAGGTTTAATGAAGAACAATGTTTTTTCATAATTTTAGTTTTAAGAAAGAAACTATTTTCTATTCATGATTGGAGAGATTCTTGAGAACATAGAGAGACTTTTTAATGGAGATTTTTTTTATCTTTGTCTTATGAAAAGAATGAAAAATAATTCTTATGATTTGACTAGGTTACCTTGATTTAACTAAGTGGTATAACTATGTTTCCACAATTAAAGTAAAGTCGTCTGTAGTCACAGTGTCGGTTATAAGCGAGTCTATATATAAATTGAAATTTTAATATTTTCAAAATCCAGAGAGATAGAGATGTTTGTATTATGTTGCATAGATGTAAATGAATGCATATGTACATATATGTCTACATACCTGTGGAGTGAGAGAAATAACTACTATTGAGAAAGTTTTTCTACTTTATTAAATAAATCATATTTGATACAATTTGGTGGAGATAGTTTAGTTGACAGATATGTTGAAATGTTATTAATTAGTGAGCACACATAAATATATACTCATGTATATTTCTTTAAGATTATGAGAACGAATATAGTAATGTGTCAACTGGAAGACTAAGAATCTTCTCATAAATAACTTAATAACTTTGCTATTCATTATATTATGAAAATTGCTCATATTTAAAAATTAGAGCTGGTTATTTAAATACTTATATTTTTTGCTTTTTTGAGGAGGAAACTGCCCAAGCATAAGCATATATTTTTAATACTGTTCATTTTTGATAATATTGTATAAATCTCATGATAATAATTTTAAGCATCTGAAAATATTTATAGAATTAGTTCTTTAGTTCCCTAACATTTCAAATATTTGTTCTAGTGACTCCTAAAATTCTCATTGTTTTAATTTAGATTATCACTTTCATTAATGTTATTTTGCATTCTTTGCACTGATAAAACTAGAGATATGTCGAAAATGATAGTTTGAACTTCTTCAAAGTCTATTGAGGAGTTTAGAATTAGCAACAAGTTTCCTTTTACTTGGTTTCCATGTTTAAGAAAAAAATCCAAGGACTGCTATTAACTGTAGCTAGTCAAAAGATATCCATTCTGTATTATACCATTTACTAATCATTAGAGGTTATAGATGAATCTTCTAAGATTCTGTTTAGGTCTGTAACTTCTTTCCTGTTGATCTTTTTTTATTAGATTTGTATAGTTATCCCATAGATGTTATAATTTTTATATTTATATCTTTTTAAACAATTAGCCTTAACTTGAAAATCTTAATGTTTATAGTCATTAATTATATGTTTCATCTATCCTGTTCTGTTATATTTAATCTCTCTTTACCCAGCCACATTTTTATTAGTGAAAAAGTAGGAAAAGAAAGACAATGTGATCAGGACGTGTAATTTATAATTGCTGTGAACTGATTCTAATTCTCTACTCTTCCTTTATTCAATCAACCCAAACCCAAAGTATAGATTCTTATACTGTATTCCTCTTAAAACACCTCCCCCTTTATTATCAGCCTTCTTTGTTGAAGATTGTTTTCCTTTTGTCTATCCACTTCCCCTTCTCACTGTCCTCACTTATTTCCCTACTTAATAGAATGAACTTCCAAATAAATTTATATGCCTGCACAATCTTGTTTTGCTCAGTTCTTATAAGTATGAAGAAGTTCATGATATGCTCATTTTGCAACAACTCCTCTTTTATTTTTATGTACACTTCTTCTAACATTTCTCAATTATGATGAACAATAAATTCTTCCTTCATCTTCCTAACTTGCTCTCTAGAGTATTTTTTTTCTTTCATTCTTTTTCTTTCCTTTTAAAAAATGAAATAAACAGAAAAAAAAAACATATCAAAATCTTGGGTTTATCTGCTTTTTTTAAAATTTCCACTGTGATCCTTGAAAAGAGTAATATATTGAAGATACAGTTTTCTTTATTTTTCCTATTACTACTTAATTGTCATTAAACTCTTTGCAATTGTACAAATGTATTTACTCATGATCATAAAATCACAAGACCATACATTTACTGTAGTATTATTATACTTTATTGACTTAAATAACTTTATAACTTTTTGATTTTTTTAATTTAAAAAATAAGTAGTTTTCCTTTAATTTCTATCATTTTTATATTATTTTGCATTGCTGATAGTATTTTGACCCATATTCTTTAAATTTCTATAATGAACTATACTTCTATTATGTTGAACATTAAATAATCCTGTTACAAACAGTACACTTTTCTCATTTAATCTTAAGACTAGCCCATTGATTCATACTAGTATTCAAAGCAGTCAAATTCATAGGAACACTGAAATATGTTTATTGCCATTTCTTTCATAAATTTCTTTCCTTTTTTCAGTGTTTTCATAATCTCTTGTATCAAATTTCTCTGCTTGGCTTCCAAAGTTCCTCATGTCCTGGGCATTTCTGTCCTAACTTTCTATATTTCTTATTCTTTACTTCCTTCCCATATAGCTACCATCCAGTTACACCAGACTACTTCCCGTTCTTCCAATGGAATATTTCACCTCTGTGTCTTTGAACTGGATAGTCCTTATACCCTTCCCTTAGGTTTTTTCCTTGTATTCTTTCAGAACTCAACTTAAATCCTTACTTTGGTAAGAATTTATTACTGTTCATCTCAACTGCTAACCTATTTACTTTTCAAACTACTTTCCTCTATTCTTTATATCTTGGTCATACCTTGGTATTTACATATTGTCTCCCCTAAGAGAATATATGTTCTTTGAGAACCAGGCCAAGAGGTTCTTGTTTTTTTTGTTTTTGTCTTCATCTTTTCTCTATTTCCTCAGTGTTCAACAAACTGTCAGGCACATATTTAGTATCTAATAAATATTTATTGTTGACTGAATAATATATGGCCCAGCACAATTTCAAGTTTCTGTATTTCAGATCCATGAGAGAATTTCTGAAAGACCAGAAAAATTCAGCTTCTCTGGGTGTTAATAGATCCTTTGGGATTCATCATGTCCTTAATAAGGATAAGATTTCCAGGCCCATTAAAACTTTAAAAATCCATAAAACATTAGAGTTTTGACTGTTTTACACTCAGATGAAGACACCCAGGTTTCATGGGTTGAGCTGAATATCTTTTCCCAATATTTTGAGTATAGCTTTATATAGAAAAAGTTGTTTTAGTAAAAATCAGTTGCCTAATATTCAGTCTTCATCTTTACATATGATAAGTATATACTATTCATAGCAAGTTACTATTTTTTGTCTTGTTTTCTTTTTTTGTTTGTTTGTTTGTTTTCTCAGTATTCTTTCAACCTCAAGAAACCCAAATCACATATAGAGGAATCAATTCAGTAACAACCAACTGTAAGATTCCCTCTGCAGTTTCTTGCTTTTTATTTTTATTTTTTTATTTTCCTGAAGAGTAATTATTTTGTTTCACAGCAGTAGATTTTCACTTTCTATTTTTCATTTGTTTTTGACAATACTTTCCTTTCTGGTTTGGTAAAATCCATCCTTCAAGATGGGCTTAATTTGAGATTCTGGAAATCCTTGACTTTACCATAGCAACAATCTCTACTGTATCTCCAACACTGAAATGTGCTCTTTAGAAATTACATTTTAACATACTTAGTAATCTTAGGTTTTAGACTTTAAGAGTTTAAAACTGCACTAAGATTTTGGGACCACATTGCATGTAATATAAAATCCAACAGTTAATTGTCAAAGAATTAATTTAAGGTAAAAACAAAAATAAATAAACAAAAAATAGATTTTGAATAAGGCACAAAAAGAAATAGGAGTGTTCAAGAATCACAAGTCAAGCCTCCACTTTGATCTAGCCATACCACTGCTGGGTTTGTACCCTAAAGAAATAATAAGGAAAAAGACTTGTACAAAAATATTTATAGCTGAGCTCTTTGTAGTGGCAAAAAAAAATGGAAAACAAGGGAATGTCCATTGATTGGGGAATGGCTGAAAAATTGTGGTATCTGATGGTGATGGAATACTCTCATGCTGATAGGAATAAGGAACTGGAGGAATTCCATGTCACCTTGAGTGATCTTCAGGAATTGATGTAGAACGAAAGGAGCAGAACCAGGAGAACATCGTACACAGACATTATGGCACAATCAAACATAATGGATTTCTCTACTAACAGCAATGCAATGACCCTGGACAATTCTGAGGGATTTATGAGAAAGAACACTATCCACATTCAGTGAAAGAACTGTGGGAGCAGAAATGCAGAAGAAAAACAACTGCTTAATCACATGGGTCAATGGAGGTATGATTGGGGATGTAGACTCTAAATGATCACTCTAGTGCAAATATGAATAATATGGAAATAGACTTGATCTAGACATGAAACAGACATGTAAAACCCAGTGGAATTGTTCATTGACTTCGGGAGGGAGGTGGGAGGAGGGGAGGGAAGGAACATAAATCATGTAACCATGGAAAAATTATCTTAATCAATTAAATAAAATTTAAAAAAAAGAATCACAAATCAAACAATTTATTATAATTCTATCATGTGGCTTCTCAGACTTTTGTTCCTATAGGCAAATACCAGTAGTAGCATGGACATAAGGGTAAATGCATATTCCTTGGTGGAGAGCACAAAACTTAGAGTATCTATCATCATATCTGAATGTTGTAGCTGGATAGAATCAGAGAGACCAAGTGTAAAAGGGACTTAAGGGAAACTCAATCAGTAAGTGGTCTAGACTATAGCTTTCTTTGTCAATTATTTGGACATTGTGATTAGGAAAGTTTGTTAACCTTGAATATATGGATTAGATAAAGTTTTCTGCACGGATAATTCCTTGAATAAGTAAAATTTATTGAACTAGTTATTGGAAAAAGAGGAACTTCCTGATACACAGGCCAGCTCAGTCAGTGATCAAGTGTGGTAGTACTTCTGTCAGCAAGAGACTGGTTAGTCCTCACAGGAAACAGCACATTCTGGATTCCCATGGTCAAGATCAAGGTCAGATGTTCTGACCCTAACTAAGGTCAACAGAAACACACACACACATACACACCTATTACTGTCACAGAATAAAGCCATATCAATATTATTACTTGTCCCATGTAATTCACTTAGCACTAGAAAACTATAAGGGACCTCAGAATACATCAAATCCAAATCTATCATTTTAAAGATTAGGAAATTGAAGACCAAAGTAAGTGAAATAAATTGGGCAAAGTCTGACTAGCAATAATTATCAGAGCTAAGATCTGATCGATTCTTTTTTTTTTCAGCTTTGAAATTCATTTTTATTCCATATTTCTCTTTTATTAAGGATATTAAAGTTAAAGATTGCTGATTTATTTTATTTTTTAAACATTATTTTATTTGGTCATTTCCAAACATTATTCATTGGAAACAAAAATCATTTTCTTTTCCTCCCCCCCCCCCCACCTCTCCTCTTGACTCGAACCCATTTCCGTGTTGTTGGTATTTGCTCTAGAGTATTCATTTAGAGTCTCTCCTCAGTCATATCCCCTCAACCTCTGTAGTCAAGCAGTTGCTTTTCTTTGGTGTTTTTACTCTCACAGTTTATCCTCTGCTTGTGGATAGTGTTTTTTAGATCCCTGCAGATTGTTCAGGGAGATTGCATTGTCCGGAATGGAGAAGTCCATTACCTTCGATTTTACCACAGTGTATCAGTCTCTGTGTATAATGATTTCCTGGTTCTGCTCCTTTAGCTCTGCATCACTTCCTGGGGGTTGTTCCAGACTCCATGGAATTTCTCCACTTTATTATTCCTTTTAGCACAATAGTATTCCATCACCAACATATACCACAATTTGTTCAGCCATTCCTCAATTGAAGGGCATCCTCTCATTTTCTAATTTTTGGCCACCACAAAGAGTGTAGCTATGAATATTCTTGTACAAGTTTTTTTTTTCCTTATGATCTCTTTGGGGTACAAACCCAGCAGTGCTATGGCTGGATTAAAGGACAGACAGTCTTTTCTCGCCCTTTGGGCATGATCTGATCGATTCTTACTCTAGACTGGGCTCTTCCACAGTACCAACTTTACTTTCTCATTTCTCTTACTCACTTTCTTCTTTTAGAACCCTGCAAAATACAGGGTTAGGACTAAAAAGGAAAACAAGGGGAAAGTGGTGAGATTAAAAGATTAAAAATTTGATAATTTTGCTCTATAAAAGAATAAATTAGATTATTTTAAAATGAGGATGAATTTATGCTCATATTCTATATCTCACCTTTTCTCTCTCCTCTTTCCCCCTATCTCTTTCTCTCCCTGTCTTCCATTTTTAAAAAGTTCTCCTTATCTCCCCTTTCTGTAATTTTAGTCTTCTTCCATATAACCTTGGGATCAAATTATACAGAAAATATTTCTGATCCATAACAAGAGATTTCATATGGTAGTACCTGTAGTATACAAGCAGAGCAGAGCTTTTTATAGTCTCAAGATCTTCTAGTTGTATTTTCAGGATTAATCAGAATAGCAATCTGTACATGAAACCTAATCCAAATGTACATTCTTCTTGGTTAACCTTCATCTGACAGTTTTCCTTCCAAGATCTATTCATCCCTTCTCAGAGAAAAGAAATGCAACAGGATCCAAGGGATCATATCCAAGAAAATCAATGATGACTTGCAGTTTTTAACCATATTATTATCAATTATGCTTTTACTGTGCTGCATATTTAAGGTAATGCCAAGTATTACACTTGTAGTATTAATACAGTTCAAAAGAGTAAGAAATTTCCCTCATATTTTAAAGCTGTTTCACTCTAAGCTTCATAAATAGATAGATATACATATTCATAGAAGGAGTAAGTTTGGGTGAAATTTGCATATTGTATATTTTAATATAAGTAGAGAGCAATAGTACTCCATTGGTTCTTTTTTGATGTAGGGGGTGGGGAGGGAGTGAGGTAAGGTGGTAAACTGAAGGAGCATTTGAATGAGTCTGGAAGTTCTTCAATGTAGATATTCTTTCCAGTGGTTGATATTAAAATCCATCCAAACTTGGCCATGCTGTGAGAATTTTGTTCAGATCTTCTGTGGCAGGTAAAAGGTGAAATGACTTAGGAACAAAGATTCAAATTTCTAAGCATATTGATTTATCAAGCAATGCATGCCAGTTGCACAACAAATAAGGGCCAGTAGTCTTTTTCAACTTTGGCACTGGACTCTGAATGGAGAGGAGACAGATTTTTATACATTAATCAAATTAATAGAATTAATCAAATTAATTAAAAGGAAAAAAATTAACCAAGGTTACAACATTAGGTCATCTGATTTCTAATTGTAGGAAAGATTAAAGACTTTCCCAATTTGGAGGAGGAGAGTAAATAGGTACAAATCCCTAAAATCAGAAAAAGCAATATCCCATTCTCCCAAAATGTCTCTAAACTATCAAAGGAATAGAAATAATAACTGATTGTTCAGAATAGGACCAGTTTCCAGATGTGATATATGGTTTGATTTGAAATGTATAATTATGAGAATTTTTCTTGCATCAGTCTTTTGGTCTGACCATATCTCTGGTCGGCATAACCTAGATTCTTTGTAAAGGGGAACTAAGTAGTAGGTGGAGGTATTTCAGTATTCCAGCCACACAGACATAGACTCAAACAATGCAATAAAGTATTCTTTCAGTTCTCATAATTGAAAAAGTTTTCTCATAAGACTTAACAGAAAGGGAATTGAGATGAATCCCTTATTGAGTCACAAGATGGAGTCAATGTGGTTCACTCAGATCTCACTATCATTTACTTTTTTAATTTCTTCACTTCCCATTAGTTTACCATAGGTGAGTATGATAATCTAGCTTCTTTTGGGTCATCATTTTAAAGTAATCAAATGATTTAAATTACTTTTCATTGACTTTTTTATCAACTGCTTTTAATAGTTGATATAATTTATACTTACCATGTTTTGATTTTGTTCTTATAATTCTTATCTCATAATGATTCAATTCTTTTATTTAGGTCTATTAAAATTTTCAGGAAATACGCTACTTGGAAGAGGTTATTTATAACCTATTATAACCTATTTTCTTTCCAATTTTTTATCATTTAGAGTTTTTTAGTTTATTTGTTAAACTTTTATTTAATTCCTTTAAGATACTTTCATAATCCTTGTAGTCAAGCCATCCCATTTCCCAACCTCCAAAAACCCTACTTTAACTTGGGTTTTACTCTCTTTTTGTTTTACTTCTTGGGCATTTCTTAACAACCCATATTTCTCATGGTGTGTAGAGCTTTCCTCTGTTTACTCATATTTGCAACCTTATTTTCTGATTTAGTGCTAAATGCTAGGCCAAGGTTCTCCCCTCCCCAAACTCATGAATAAAGTAATGAGATTTTTTTTTCCCTTTGACTTTAATTTCTTGGGTTCCTACCATTTGTTTCCATTTCCCTTTATGTATCTTTACTCAAAATACTAAGAGATTTCAGTGTCCCACTCAGAGGTTTTTAGTCATCTCTCCCTGTTCAGGGTACTATCATGTGTTTCTATTTTGTGCCTTCTATATTCAAGATGCTTCTTTCACTTTCTTTTTGATTTAAGGGCTACATGCAATACACACATGTGCACACAGAAATATATGTATAATTATATATGGGTATATAGATATATCCTCTATTACCTTTCATGTCACCATTGTTAGCATTATTAAATATTATTTATTTTCATATGATCATAGAATTAGTGGCCTAAGCTCTGTTTATAATTAGGAAACTATGGCCCAGAGACATTATGTACCTTGTTCAAGGTCACACAGTAAGTAAATAGTAGGATTAGAATTACTTCTCTTTTTTCATCCTTCTCAAAATTTTGTCCAAAGCTCATAGAGTATGGGCATGTAGAAATATTATGATCTATGATGATCAAGTCATAAACATTGCTAAAGTAGTTAATTTTTTGTATCACAAAAGGGAGACTTCTGGGGTTTCCCCCAAATGATTATTCCTTATTCCAATTTTCAAGCTATTTATATTGAACAAGTAAAAATATGTAAAAGAATAAAGGAGCATCTTTTTAAAATTAATATTTCATAGTCACTAGAGATTAAACAACCAACTTTGTCACTGCAATCAAAACAATCAATTAAAATATTACCAGTAGTCAATTATTGGTTTGTTAAAAATTCCAAAGATATACTATCTAATCCAATACATTTACTATCTTTGTTTTTTATGCTCATTACCATATGCCTGCTATTAGTTCTATTTCACTTCTGCTCAAGTTGGGGCAAGGCAAGTTAACATATGTCACTATGTGCTGAATTTCAAAAGGATGAAGCTCTAGGCTGACAAGCTGATCAAAATTATGGCCTCAGGGGAGAACACCTAAAGTCAGTCCATTTCTCACAACACTGGCTTAGTTCCCACGGATAGCACACACAAGTCCCAACAAGCATGAGAAACAGCTGACAGCTACAGCAAAACCAGACTTGAGCTCCACAGGAATCAGGCACAGAAAGCCAGAGTGGCTTTGAAAGAGCCTCTGGTGGGAATTTTTAGACAAAAGCCCCAAACAGCTTGCAATGTTCTCATTATCTCCAAAACAAAAGTGTGGTAATAAGTGTGCCTAAGTACTTACTGATCCCCAAGTCTGTGGGTTATAAAATTTTCCTCTTCAAGTCACGTAGAATTAGAATAAATCACCATCTTTAAAGGAAAACAGACAGGAAAACATGTCACCCCAACATCTCTAATTATATATGAGTTTCTTGCAATAGCTATTTCCCCAGATCACATCATTACCATGTTTGAAAGAGTTTCAGAGTGTTAGAAGATATAATTACAAAACTTCCATCAAAACTTTTTACTAGTCTGATAAATATGACTATTCTGTAGTTTGTATTAATCACAATGCAGTTTGATCTTAAAATTAAATATAACTATGTAGAATTTAACCTAATAATATAAAGGAAATGTGAATATGTGAATGTTTTCACTGGAAGTAGTCTGATAATGATAAAGTGGGGAAGTGGAAGAAGCTAAACTTCCCTCTTTTTTTTTTTTTTTGAGAGCACCACCATTCTTCCACTCTCCCAGGTTCACAGCTTCTTGTTAGCATTTTCCTTGATTGCTCATTATCTGGCCCTGTGCTGATTCAAAAATTGCCACATTTAGCCATTTGTACCTTCAACAACATCCCTTGCATCAACCCATTTCTACTCATTCAATCACCACCTTAAGTACATTCAGGACATCATTCTTTTTCATGTGGATTATTATAATGTTCCATTAAATGGTTCTTTATTTCTTTCCAAGCCATCTTCCATCCAGATCCAAAAACAAACTTCTCTGCTCCACAGATTCCACTAATTCTCAACTGCTTCAGGACAAAGCATCAACTCTTTTGTTTGACTTTAAAAGCCCTGCAGAACCCATCTTTTTATAGCCATCCAGACTCCTTGCATATTACTTTCCTTTCCTTACTCTTTGGTTCAGAAAAACAAGACTTCTTTTTTTTTGTCATATAGCATTCTTTATCTCCCATCTCCACACTGATGTACCTATAGTTTACTCCCTCCTCACCTGTCTCCTAAAATTACTAACTTCCTTGAAAACACAGCTCATATATACCACCTTCTACAGGAGACTTTCCTCACCTCCCAACTACTGGTCATTGCTGTCACTAATTACTTTATATTAGCAGATATATGTGTTTACACACATTTGGAGAAAGAAAAAGAGAGAATGAGAGAGAGATGTGCATATATATGTATGTATATACATCAACACAAATATGAATGTGTATTCTGCATATATCTAGTATGTATACACATGTGTGTTGTAATAGAGGAATTAGTTGATGGTAAAAGGAGAGAGGAAGAATGGATATCTTCTTTCTCAAATCAGGGTCCAGGTGGGACAGCTGAATGTTGAAATGGGACAAGAGAGAGGAGAGAGGAAGTGAGTAGTTTTCCCCTTCAGCCTTTCGTCAGCTATGGCTGCTCTCCCCAAAACTGGCTCTTGTCTTCCTCTACTACTAATGTCTACAGCTTTCCTCCTCAAGGAGATTAATCTTCCTCTCAAGCTAGCCCACTCACACTTAAGTCAATTTGGGAACAACAACTAAATCAGTTGGGGATAACACAGGGAAATGGCTGCGGGGGGAAAAGTTGGTGAGGAAAGAGGGAAATGGTTACCCTATTCTAGCTACCCCTTTTCCTCCCTCCTCAAGTTGGGGAGCCCAGGCCTTATCAGCCTTGGACCCCCCAAGAGTCAGGCTTGGCTAGCCCTGGTCTTGGCCCAGCTGGCATAGATCAGACTCAGGGCACTAGGATCTGAGAAGTGATCTTGCTAGCTGCTTTGTTTCTCAGGTTGGTCAGTTGGGAAATCAGTGGGAGATAATGTTCAGGCACCAAGAGAAGGATTTGAATCTTTCCCTCAGCACCCAGGCAATACAAGACTTTCCCATTTGGCTGTCTCAAGGCTGAGAGAGCAAACTACCTCTCAGTCAGAACCTTCTGGCTTCTCAAGATTCCAGACCTCTTAGGGCCACTCTCCTGTCAAGGTGAGAAGATTCAGCAGCACTTCAGCCTGTCACTTTTTTTTTAGTTCAGACCTCTGTCAGTGTACAAACTGTATTGATAAGTATTTATTGTGAGAAGTTCTTTTTCTTTTATTTGTCACCTTACTCAATTGTCTAGTAGTATGTGGCACATATAGAAGATGTATACATTTTTAAAGAAAGATTGATTGTTCTGAGTTCAAGCTCTGGCTCTGACAAATAATACTAGTATGACCATTGGCAAGTCATTTTAGTGCTCAATGTCTCAGGTAACTCTTTATGAATATTTTATAAAGTATGTTTTAATTAGCATTGACAAAGGAAATTCCCTCACTGAGAGTTCCTTATATCAAGGAAATCATGGGGGTTAGACCAAAAGAAAAGAAGACTATTGGGAAAATATTGTAGTGATTCATCCAACTTGACACTCAGAAGGTGATGGAGATTAAAGATGAGTTGTCAATTTAGAGCTCTTAAAATTACAAATCTAATGAATTTTTAAAAAATCTTACATATCTGGTAGCTAAGACTGAGAGACTCCAAATAACAAATCAAATAGGACTATCATATGCAAAGACAAAATAAAAAAGGCTATCCTGGTTTAATTTTTATCTACTTGGATTTATTTGTTTAGTTACTAAAGTACTTGTCATTTCTGAGCCACTAAGTAAAGAGAGAAGAACACTGCCTCTGTAATCAGAAGACCTATGTTAACAGCAGAAGCTCCTTACTACATGGATGATCTTGAGAAAGACGAATTCGTCTCCATTCTTCGCTTTCATTTTTTAATGAGAATTAGAATAAATGATCTCCAAAATTCCTTTTAGCTCTATATCTGGGAACCTATGAGTCTGTCTTCATGAGAAGATCTTATATTCCACAGAGAACACACATTTCTCTTTATGTGAAATCCTTCCTGAGTATTATTTCATCCACCGCCTACATTGCTATTCTAGGCTCTCCAAAAAAGTCATACCATTTCAATCAACATTTGAGATAATAAGCTGTGATAATGCCAATTTGTAAACAGAGCTGTTTGGTAGGCGTTTTTTTTTTTAAAGAGAACACTAACTTTCTTTTCAAAAACAAGATTTTTAAATTATTGTTTTCAGAAAACCTCCTGGCTTCATTTCCTTAAAAAGATAGTAGCTCCCTCATATTCAAACCATCCACTGTAGTTCTCTCTCATTTTTGTAAAACAGATTACCACATTGTTCATTCTATGGTCTTTCCTCTGTTATTTTTTTTTTAATCTTTTACGGCTTCCTCTGTTTGAGTGTTGTCTCCCTTAAGCTCCTTGAAGGCAAGAACTTGCTTTTGTCTCTTTTTGTATCCCTAGTGCTTATTAAAGTGTCAAGCACTCAGTAAGCACTGAGAACATTTTTCTGGAAAAGCAAAGCAAACTATGTGAAGGGGATCAAAACCAGTCTATTATGGATGTCTCAGAGATTTAAAATTCCACTACAAATTTAGCTAATATATGGCATACAACAGGAAGTTCAGTGGTGAAGTGAATAGAGGGCCAGACCTAGAGTCAGAAGACATCTTTCTGAGTTCAAATCCAACCTCAGAACTTACGAACTCTTTGACCCTGGGCAAGTCACTGAACCATTTTTGCCTCCGTTTCCTCATCTATAAAATGAGCATGGAAAGAAAATGGAAAACTACTTCAGTATCTTTGCCAAGAAAACCCCAAATGGAGTCATAGTTAGTCACAACAAATGGCTGAATTATATGCTACATTTTTTTTTTGTTGTTATAGCCCCCAAAGAAAAAATAAAGCATATATGGAGGAAGCACATTTCATCAGCTGAATCATCCCTGAGTTCTATTAATCTCTTACCACAAGTTTTCTCAGTTTAAATTTTGAAGTTCCAGAGAATTGGTTGAAAGAATTGTGCTAATGTGCTAATGACCCTTGAAGAAAGAAATTTCACATTTTCTCGCTTCACAACACTGATTGGGTTTTCTTGCTGTTTACTTCTCCAGTTCATTTTATAGATTGAGGAAATTGAGGCAAATAGAATTAACTGACTTAAGTATGAGATTGAATCTGAACTCAGGACTTCCTACTTCCAGGCTGAACCATCTCTATCCACTGTACTACCTTGCTGACAGATATGAGGAAGCAATAAAAAGTGAGAATCAACTAACTCCCCCAGGCCTATCCAAATTTTTTGTTCACTTTTGTTTTCATTTAAAAGTATGCTTAAAATTTCATTTAAATTTATGTTCATCTTAATTTCCAAATATGTCAGATATTTCCTTTAACAAATTAAGTATTTTTTAACCCTTTATCTTCTGTCTTAGAATGGATACTAAATAGTTCTAGTGCAGAAGAGTAGTAAGAGCTGGGCAATTGAGGTTAAGTGATATGCCCAGGCATACAAGGTAGGAAGTGTCTGAGGCCAGATTTTAACCCAGTATCTCCTGTCGTCAGGCCTGGTACTCTATCCATTGAGTCACCTATCTGCCCCCCTCCCCCCATGAATTATTTCTTGGAAAAAAAAAAGTTAAAAAGGAGGATGAGGGAAAGGAGTTCTGCAAATCCAATCAAATTATTAAGCAATTTTGACAGTATATGCAATAATCTAAAGAATCATTACTGTTTTCTAAACAAATATTTCATCTATTCTTTCTTTGTAGTAATCAGTGGGTACTATTGAAAGCTTTGGAGTCTCCTCTTCAAGTAAAGATCATAACATTTTTAGAGTTGCCTAACGTGAGATATGACATAAAGCCACACAAAGTCATAATCACAATACTCTAAACATTCTATTCACAGATTCATATCCTTGGATAATCTTTCTAGGTGTAAGGTCTGTCCATCTATAATGTACCAAGAAATTATCAAATTTTAAAACATCTTTAATCAATTAGTTGCACCCACTTTCCTTTTCATCTTCTGACTTTTGCCATCTTTATGCCAAATCTGAAAAGAAAAGGCATAGAGTTAAATAAAAATTACTTTTAATCACCACTTTATTTAGTGGTAGTTAATACCCAGACAGTAAAACAAGCAATATAAATGAGATTCTGATATAAGTTGTGCATGGATTTGAATTTCTTTTTTATCTATCTGTTCCCAATTCATGGATCCATAGTATCTTTTCTCACTTTCACTTCTCTTTTTCCTTCAGCCGGTTCATTCACATTTTACTATGGTCTTTTGCTCTAGTCAGCACCATACTTCTCCCAGTTTGACTGACTCCTGCTGTTCCAGCCTTCAGAAGCAGAAGGGTAGTGTACCCATCCCCAAGTCTCTGCCCAGTTAGGCAAAGGAAGCACAGAAGTAGACATGAGCATACTTTGCCTTCTTCCAGATCCCAGGTGGCTACTACTCCCTCTGAAGGATGATTTCCCAAGGTCAAAATTCTGAAAATCCTTGGAACACATTTTAGAATACCTAAGCAGGATGAGTATCTCCAAAGAGAAAAGAATACTATGTTAACGAATTAATCTATCATTCCTATTTCTCTTCTTTTTTGTTCTTTTGATTCTCTTCACATCAAAGCATATCGTGCTAAAGATTTCTTTTTCTTTTCTTTTCTTTTCTTTTCTTTTGTATATATTAGATTTAAAAATTTCTCTAGTATACAACTAGAGCCAGAATCTGTAAGGGCTTCGGCAAGTTAAATAGTTTTGTTTTATGGAAATGCTTTCTGTTGAGAAAGTTCCTTTTATTTGTTTCAGATGTCATAGAGTAGATCACTAGAAATACCATTGGTGTACTCCCATCCCTCCCACCTCACATAAAAATAATAGCATTTATAAAGTGCTTACTAATGCCAGTGACTGTGGTAAACACTTTACAATCACTTCCTCTTTTGATCCTCACAATAACCCTGGGAAGTAGGTACTTTTATTATCCCTATTTCAGAGATGAAGAAAATGAAGTTAAATGACTTGATCAGTATCATACAGCTAGTATCTGAAAGCAGATTTGAACTAATTGTCTTCCCAAATCAAAGCATAGTTTTCTACCTGCTATACCACCTAATTGCCTCTACTATGTCTACTGCTTCCCCAAACATAGAAGTTTGATATTTTCCCCTAAGTGTATTTAGTACTCCTACCCCTTCCTAGGTTGTTATAACCAGGTAAATGGGGGTAGGAGTGCTTTTGAAACTCCCTGTTAGCAACTTCTTCCAACTTATTACTACAATTGTTTCATATTAAGAGTTTGATGGAGGATGACCCTGTATGGAACACATCACTGGTAACATTTTGGGAAGTAAAGCCTGGGGAGGGAGAAAAGGGAGAGATCTACATGCTTAATTAAGAATTGTTTTTATAAATAGCTCAGGTATATATGGTTACTTTAGGTTTCAATCTGGAGATTCATCCTCTTTTATGCTTTTTCTAGCTATAAAATACACACTCATTGAGGAAAAGGTAGTTTCCTTTTATCTTTGAATAATGGTATGTGTGTGGGATTGTACTTTGCCCGAGTTGGATATGGATATCCAAACAGGTCTGTCTAGATATACTCATTTGTACTTTCAGGAAACCATGTGGCATCCAAAATAGAAATAGACAGAGGCAGCAGCTGAGGCAAGGACTTCCTGTGCCAAAATGTAGACATGTGTACTATGGTTTTATGATTCTAGGATTTCATGAAGTATGGAGTGGAGAATAGAGATAAGAGAAACTGGTTTTACATATATATATATATATATATATATATAATTAAGAGATTTTTGAAATATTCTAGGTGAGAGATTATGAGGTTTTGAACCAATATGGTACCCATATAAATGAAAAAATAGATACAAGAGATGTTTTTTGGGGAATAATAAAAAAAAAACTTGGCAACTTACATATGGGACATGAAGGAGTGTGGAATAAGATTTTTGAGGGAGATATAATAAGCACTGATTGGACATGTTAAATTTGAGATGCTTAGGAGATTTCCCTTTGGAAATGCCCATCACACAATTGGTGGAATAGGATTGAACTGTAGGAGAGGAGACTAGAGGGGGAAATAGAAATCTGGAAACCAGGAACATAGATATGGTCTTTTAACCCATGGAAGCTGATGAGGTTACTTAGAGAAAATAGAGAGAAAGGGGAGGAGGGCCCTGGATATAGTCTAAGGTGGCACCCATTCTCCAAGTTCTCTGTAAATGTAAGTAACGGAACAGGGTACTTAAAGTTCCTGAGCTCCCATTCTGCTACTTTGTTCATTGAGCCATCTGGCCTATTTAATTCCCACCTACTACTTGAAATATGTTATTGCAAAAATAAATGGGAAATTGAAACTAAGCAACATGAAAGCTGTAAACATAAAAACATGGTGTTGAGAAATACAAGTTCAGGCTCTGCAAACAATTCCCTCCACATGGCATAAACTTAAGGTGCTTGTTTAATGAAGTCAAATAATACAAATTTACAAATGAGTAATTCAGTACATCTATGAGCAAAAATCAATAATAAATGTAAATTTGTATTTCTTATGAACATATTGAACCTGTGACACATTCATTACTATACATTCTTGGCAATTTGTCCACTAGTTTTTATGGATTCTGGGATTCTCCATCAGGTCACATGACATTTAAAAAAAGAAATGGTAATTTGATTTCCACTATTAAATTGATTGAATTGCCCTGTCTAAAGTATGAACATGGGCACAGTTGTTTATTTTCACATAAAATACAGATAGTTGAATATATAGAGGACAGGTTCCATGGACAGAGAGCCATCTCATTTAGTTGAAGCATAATATCTGTGGAGAAAAATAGAATGAGATATTAATCTTCAATGCAATAAGCAGCTCCTGAAGAATTTTGAGTAGTGGAGTGACATGATTAGATCCCTTCATAAAGAAGTTTATTCTGGTAGCTACGCGGAAAATGGTTTGGAAAAGAAAAGTGTTGAGAGGTGATATATGAGAAGCACATTGAAATAGCTCAGGTCATTAGGGATGAGCCAATTAATAATGAGCAGTTCATGAGAGGAACAGGATTATTCTGCCTAATGGGCATTCTTCTACCTTCCACCCTCAGCATTAGAAGTCTGGCTCACCTGCTCTGTCCCTTACTCCCTTTCCTGCCCAAAGCAAAAGCTCCCAAGCTGTCAGCATGTAGCATTATTGTTTTCAGTACCCTCTTCCAAGACATCTTCCCACTGAGGTTGAGAAGAGTAGACCTGCTATGGAAACTTGCCAATTGGCCTGGAGATCTGTACCAATTCCAATACAGGTTTGGGAAATAGTGACAAAGGTAATATTCACTGATACTTCAGTTCCCCCATCACTCACATTTAAGTTAACTCTATCTTCTTCTACTTCCCATACTTCTATGCTCTCCATTTCCTATGCCCTTTCTGTAATTCACCTCTGTCCTGCAGTAACTAAAAGATTACTGCATTTAGAATCAGAAGATGTGAGTACAAGTCTCCACATCATCACTGTGCAACTATACAGAAATTCTCAATGAACTATGTCCGAAATTCTCTATCTCATCCTTTTGCCCCCTTTCTCCCCCCACCCCAAGAAGATATAATTACATCTCAATATATTTACCTAAATCATATGATCTGCCTTCCATCTTTTTAATGTTCATTGAAAAACTAAACTAATAGATTTAGAGCTAGAAGGGATTTTAGAGATTTAGAGGCCATTGCGTTCCCTCCTCCACAATCCACACACACACACACACACACACACACACACACACACACACACATTTTACAGAAGAAGAAACTGAAAAATTAAACTACTATCCCAGAGTCAGAGGACTATGAAGTATATTGGAAAGAATTTGAACTTGGGTCTTCCTGACTTCAAATCCAGAGTTTTACTACAGCTGTTAGCCACCTCTCCATGTTCCTTCTTTCACTCTTCCTGACACATAAAGCCAGGGAATGGAGTAGTAATACTATTTGCTCCCCAATTTTAGACTTTCCCTTTACCATCATAACTCAACAACCACTTTACCTCTCTTTCTTTGAAGTTTATTCTCTCATTTATTTCCAGAATCTCTAAAGTTGCATAACATTCTTAAAACTCTTTGAAAACTATAAAGCATGATATAAATATTAATTATTACTAGGATCCCTATTACTATCATCTCTGAAAATCTTGATTATTCTCCCTCCCCTTTATAATTTTAATCTTATTCTTTTTTCTCTATCTCCAAACTCCTGCCTATTTCAGACATCCTCCTTCTTTCTGGGGTTCTCAAACTCTCCAATACATTTGTCATACCTAGTGCATATCACCAAAACAGAAGTAGACAGAGGTTAATATATTCCTTAACCCCTCCCATTCCTGAATGGTCACCTTGACAACTAATTTTTTCTAATTGATGAAAGTTCAAATGATAGTGATAGTTAAAGATGCTTAAGGAAAAAAAAAACTGGACAGGATTTGAAATTTTTTTTGTTTTTATTTCTGTGTTTTTATTCCAAGTTACTCACAAAAATAATAATATCAGAGGATTCTATATACATTTTTCAATTCCCACTTCAAGCTACTTACGTATTTTTAAAATTAATTAACTTATTGATTTAGAATATTTTATATGATTACACGATTCATGTCCCTCCCCTTTTCTCTCCCCCTCCCTGAACTGATGAGCAATTCCACTGTTCATTGTTCTAAAGCTATTTCCATGTTATTCCTATTATCCCCTTTAGATTCTGCTCTATTCCCTTTCTCTCTGTTCTTCCTCACCAGTATTTTGCTTTTTGTCACCTTCCCATTTTCCCCTCCTCTAGTTACCTCCCTCTTCCCTTGTCTTATTCCCCTTCTACTTCTCTGTAGGGTAATAGAATTCTATACCCCACTGAGTATACTTGTTGTTTCACTTTATTTTCTTGTTGGTTCTTTTACTCATGCATTCATTTTAAGGCAATATTTTAATCTTCGTCAGAGTGGATTCTCGTGGTGACAGAGTAGCTCTGGTTCTCTCCTCCATCTTGACTCTGCCCTGGAAGTCCCTTGCCTTCCCATGCTACTTACATGTTAAGAGGCAAAAAGCAAAAGGATTGGGGGCAGCTGGATAGCTCAGTGGATTGAGAACCAGCCCTAAATACGGGGCATTCTAGGTTCAAATCTGGCCTCAGACACTTCCCAGCTGTGTGACCCTGGGCAAGTCACTTGACCCCCATTGCCTAGCCCTTACCACTCTTCTGCCTTGGAGCCTCCAAGACAGAAGGTAAGGGTTTAAAAAAAAAAAGGATACAGTGTACATGCATTCTTGAATTATTTGAGATTTAAAACCTTATGGTAGGTTTAAGCTTTAACAGCTTTAATAGCAAAGTCTTTTGGGATACTTTCTATAATAAATTCTACATTTTTCTTTCCAAATTATCCATCTTGTATATACCTCCTTTAGAATTTCCTTCTCTTCTACATATAAAAATGTTTAAAATGGTCATTTTTGTGGGGTTTGTCACTATTGCAACCTGGTTCTTCTCATTTTTATCTTTCCCCCCAATTAACTGAGAAAAAGAAAGAGGGAAATGTTATATTAACAAATATAGTTAGAAGCAGAATCTTACAGTGACAAATGTTACTGTAAATAAAACTATATATCTCTGCAGACTTGATAGAAATTAAATAATTGACTAAGAGAGATGAGGCAATTAAGAATTTGGTGCCATGCTAGAAACAAAAATAAAGTTAGAAGGATGAAAATGTTTAAGAGGAAGAACTACCAGAATTATTTGGGATATAGCATAGTATAGGATTGAAACACAGAAGGATTCCCTCATTCACAGGGTTTAAAGTTGGGAGGATTAAAGGTAATCCAATCCTACTTCCTTATTTTATAGATAAAGAAATTGAATTTCTATTTCATTGGTTCAGCCTTTTACTATCAAGTCTAAGGTAAATACCATACCCTAGAGCAATCTTTGGGTGAATTAATATCATTAATAGACAAATTTAGAACTTAAAATTTTACAAAACATGACATTATTTCATTTGAGCTTCATAAAAGTATTGTAAAAATAGATACTGGTGATGTTATCACCATTTTTAGGGGGAGGAAAAGTGGCACTTGTGGGATTTGAGCCCAGATTATTTCTGAATTCAAATATGGTATCCTAGGTACTATGGCAAGCCAACTTTCAAATCAAGTCAATATTCAGGCCTGGAGATACTATGATCCTGCTGTACTCTTGGTACTAGATATGTTGTGATATATTGTACTCAGTACTAAGCAGGGCATTTGATAAATTGCATCTGCATGATTGCAGATGCAAGGCAACTGGATTGGTGAATGACTTGGAGTCATATTACAATTACATAACTACACATTGAAGGAACTGAAGTTAAACTGGAGAAGGTAAGCCAATGAGGATAAGGTTCTTCAATTCTTCAATTCTCTAAATATGTATATATCAAAGGGGAATTAGAAATGTTGCATTTGAAACTAAAGGGGAAAGCCTTGAAGATGCAGAGAGGACTTTAACCAAAAAGCAAAATTAAATCCTGACAATTAGATAAAAGGTCAAAAGATATAAACAAGCAGTTTCCAGACAAAAACAACAAAACTATCATATGAAATATGGATTTTTTTGGTTAATCACTATTTCTTAGATAAATTGAAATTAAAACAACTCTGAGGTATCACCTCACATCTATAAGATTGGTTACTATGAGAGAAAAGGAAAATAGGTACTTGGAGGCAATGCGGGAAAATTGGGACACTGATAGACTATTGGTAGAGTTGTTTGATTGAACCAGTCTAGAGAGAAGTTTAGAACTATGCCTGAAAGGCTATAAGGCTGTGCATACTGCTACTGGGTCTGTATACTAAAGAGATTTCCTTTATTTAAAAAAAAAGGAAAATGATTCTGGGGGGCAGTTTGGAACTATGCCCAAAGTACTATAAAACTGTACCTTGGATTCTGTAATACCACTACTGGGTCTTCATCCCAAAGACATAAAAAAGGGGGGAAGGAAAATATTTATAGCAACTCTTTTTGTAGTGGCAAGAATTGGAAATTGGTGTGGGTGTGTCCATCAATTGGGGAATGACTGAACAAATTGTGGTACATGTTGGTGACATGTACAGGACTACCACTAATCACACACACACACACACACACACACACACACACACACACACACACTCACTACCCTACTCCTACAATTCCACTGTAAGCTACATGTGTTTTAGGCATGAATCTGACCTTTCAATTTTATGAATCTGACCTTTCAATGTATTAGTAAGAGGACAATGTAGTGAAGCAGTTTTGCATGGCTGCTATCTCACACCTCAGTACTGCCAACTTACACTACCTGATTTACATGCTTTTTATGCTGGCTTTCATTTCTCCTTAGTGAGGTTGGTCATATGTTTGTCAAATTTTTACAATCTAAAATGTAATAAAAACAAAGAATACAAATAATTGCTGGCTCCCTATACAGAAGATGCTAAATGATTTTAATAAGTATTTTACCCCCGCATTAGGAAATAGCTTAGTATCATAAAGATGACAACATCCCAAAGTAGTTTATATTAGTTTTTACTCTAAGAACTGAACTTTTCTTACTAAATGACAAAAGTATAAGGAAGATAAAAAATTATGGATAAGCATTTCTAGAAAATATACGTGGCATTTCTGGAGTGGTATTGATAATTAGTTCATTAATTTGACTGTCCAAATTGAGTATGTCAGTATAATTCTCTTATAACAATGAAAAAAATAACTATTATTCCTCATTAAACAGTTCAGCAAATCCATTAGATTTGAATTATAATTTAATTACGCATAGTAACAGGTCAAATATCTGTTTCTGATTATTCTATAACAAGATCTACATTAAAGGCTTATTGAAAGAGAATTCCATCTTGCCCTTAGACAGTTAAGTAAAACTTTGACGTGAAGTATGTTTAAGACATCCTATAAAGGAAAAGGTCTTTTTTTAAACAAGTCAAAGACTGAATAAATGAATAAATTTATTAAAAATATTGTATATATCTCGAGAAAAAAACTATGGGAGTAGAAATCCAGAAGAAAAAGTTATCTTTCACTTGTATATATGGGTTTATGATTTAGGGTATTGGTTTTAAAAAACTGCTTTATTACCAAAGCATATAAGAAAATAAAAAAGAATATTGTATACAATACCAGGACCTCATAAGGTTCTGCTATATGTGCCAAATATACTTGTCAATAAGTGGAGTCAAGTCCATACTAGAATAGCTCCTCTTAATTCTACCCAGGGACATATCTCTGTAACTCACAATGTACATGCAGAAGCAATTTAGTGTCACTTATAAGAACTATTGAGATAGAAAGATCATTTAGATTTACATTTCTCAATGCTAGCAAGGAAACTTTATTAACCAAATGCATACACATAGTTTATATCATTTCTCATACAATATGAACTTTTATCTTATTAGGAAAAAAGAGTCTGATTTACTAGGGCTTCTCAATAAACAAAATCCTAGTAATATTCAAACACAAAGTTCCCTCTCTGTCCTCAGGCAGTATGTGTGACTTCCCTACAGGTGACTGCCTGGCAAGTAAGCAAATCTGTGTCAGTCAGATTTAGAGAACACGCATGCAATTGTTCAACTGTACAAATCAAGGTCTTCATATTATGGGAAAATGCCTTACATAAAAACAACTCAGTCACAAAATGAGGCTTGAAACAAATTAGAGACATTTGTGTCAAGGCAACAAAATTATTATCGTTATAATCCTCCAATTTATACTCTAACTTGTGGGTTGATTCCAAAGAGGGCAGCTGCTACTCACAGGTTCAAGGATATCCTGGGGATGGGGGGGGGGTGGCAATCTATGGTCCTAAAATTATAATTTGCCAGTGGCAACTTGTAAGTTCTCCTTAACAGCAAACAAATAAGCATAATTAACTCAAAGCCAAAGCATTTATTAAAATAGTATAGTAACTGCAGTTGTTACAAAATCCGTTTCTGTAAACCACTGCACACTCTCCCACAAATATATACAAATTAGATTACAATGGTGGTGAAACACAAATGTAAGGAGCATATGTATCGCAGCGAGGCAACTATACATTTACACCTGGAAATCTTCCATGCACTGCCTCATCATGGAGAATTCATGCACCTGGCATCTTCTCTTGGGCTGCTCAGCTGTGCTGCTACATGTGCTCCCTTCCAGTCAGTCATTCAATCAAAAATTTTTATTGTGATGATTATGTTCCAGGCAATGAATGTATAGACTGATGAGGCTAAAGAAAAGCAAACTGTAGTCCATGTCGTCAAAGAGCTCAAAAATTTACTTGGACAGATTTTATCAGAAGAAAGTTTCAGGCAGGATATTGCTTTGGTCTCCTGGTAGCACACACCAGGGACATCACATCTACACCAAGTGCTGCAATGGCAGCTGCAGCTGCCCATGTGCCAAATCTCGCCAGTCAGCCACCCTCCATAGCAAGGCTCCAGAGAAGGGTGTGACATCAATCTCAACTCCCACATCCACCCCCAACCCCTAGCCTGACCAAGATAAGAGATCTGGGCAGCCTCATATAAAGTGCCCCCAATCCTCAGCCTCTTTCCTAAGCCAAACTTTCTCAGCTAATGGCATTGTCTTTTTCAGTTCAATGGAAGAGAAACTCCTTCACATTTGTAAAAGGATAATAGTATATTAACTTTAGTTTAACATGCTAATAGCTAATGTATAAACATGCCATTATTAGGTGCCCCTTATTTCCTACACAAACTTGCTTGGAATCAATTGCTCAATGATAAATTGCACCTTATTTATAATAGAGGTTGTTGAAATATTTTTTTCTTTATTTTCAAAAGGCACTGTTGCAAATGAAATTCCCAAGCTGTGAAGTATCTTTTTTACTCTCTTACCAGTGACTCAGACAGACTCAGGAGAGCTCTGATTCTTCTGGGAGTGACAACTTCATAAGAAATTGTCAGATGATTTTTTTCCTATTAAATATTTTATTTTTCCAATTAAATGTAACAACAATTTTAACATGATTTTTTAAAATTTGAGTTCCATATTCTCTCTCTCTTTCCCTTTCTCTCTTTCCACCTCCCTAACATGGAAAAGAATTTGATATAGTTTATACATGTGCAATCATGTAAAACATATTTCAATATTAGTCATATTGTGAAAGAAAAACAAGATCAAAGAAAAATAAATAAAATTTTTAAAAGTATGTTTTAATCTCCACTCAGACTCCATCAGGTTTTCTCTGGAGGTGCATAGCATTTTTCATCATAACTCTTTTGAAATTTTTTTGGATGTGGTATTGCTGAAAATTGCTAACTCATTCATCCTTGATCTTATCACATTTTTTTAATGAGCTTGATAAATCAAGATCCCTATGCAAAGACTTACTAAGTAACATTTTACAGATCTCTCCTTCTCCTTTTCCTTTTTGTTCTCCTCCTTTCCTTCTTCCTTCTCCAACTATTCCTCTTCTTTTTGCCTTGTCCTTCTCATTTTCCTTATTATCCTAGTCCTCCACCCCCTCCTTCTCCTTCTCCGATTACTCCTCATAATGATTGTCATTGTCCTCCTGCCTTGTAGTCATTATCAAGGTAGTTGTTCCTCTCCTCCTCCTCCTCTTCCTCCTCCTTTTCCTCCTCCTCCTCTTCTTCCTCCTCCTCCTCTTCCTCCTCCTCTTCTTCTCCTTCTTCTCCTTCTTCTTCGTCTTCCTCCTTGTACTCTTCCTTCTCTTTCCCCTACCTCTTCTTTTACTATTTATTTTACTTCCATGCCTGCAATAAACATATATTAGTATCAATCGAGAGCAAAGTTGACTTGTTTCACAGATATATTAAATTCCTCATTTTGATACATAAATGTATATAAGTATCAAAAATAAGGATTTTGATGGCTTTCTTGCTTAGAAATAACTTTCAGAAATAAAGAATTGTAATAATTTGGTTCATTCATGTAAAAATTCAGCCTTTTAAATAAACACTTTTCATTATTAATCAAATATATGGCTAATATAGAAAATTCAATGGTGATTAATTTTTAAAAGAAGATTATATTCAATATAAATCTTATTTTTCAAAGGTGTTATAGTGAATAAAGAGCAGATCTCAGAGATAGGAAGTCCTGTGTTCTAGTTCCATCTCTGAATTATACAAGTTTTGTGACCCTAGGCAAGTCCCTTATTTTCTCAATGCCTGATGCATGTCTCTAAATAAGGTAAGATAGAGAGCTGGTATTCTTTTGCATAGACAGAGAAAGAGTCCTCACAAAGAATTTTCTCTAACAATGAAATCAGAGATCCAGGCTACATCTTATTCTTATTAAAATAATTTGACTCATTTGACTTTTCTATCATGGTACTTTTCTTACTCTTAGTAAGTTCCTTTTATTGAATAATAAACCTATTTTGTTTTTGCCTTATGACTTGAAGGAATTCCTTCTTCTGAGTTCTTAAAGGTTGTCTAATTTCAATATTTTTCATCATTTCCAGTTTTCTCATTGGTAGTAAGTGGTATTTTTAAGGCTTTTCCCCAGTGTCCAAAGAGGAACACAATAGGTTGTACTATATTTTTTCCCCAGGTGTTCTTTGTGTTAATAAATATGAAAATAAAGTCATTGTAGCTATTCCCTTTAATAAAGCATTAATTGAATGTTAGATGAACATCAATGGAAACACTCAAAGTGTTGATGCATGAAACAATGGAAATTTAATTTCCCTTTGTTATTTGTTAAATACCCATAGAATTACGGTAATTGGATTAAATAAAAATGTTAAACTTTAGACTTTGCTTTTTAAATTATATATAATTATAGAAAGGTACAGCATAATGGATGGAAAACTGCTCACAGAATCAGAGAGACCAATCATCTCCATAATCAGCTCAATGCATATACTCGTAGGTCTGGAATCAAGATCTCAGATTAGCTTTGTGTTCATGACAGAGGCTGCTACAAGAGAAAAAGTGCCAGGCTGAAGAGTATGTGAAATTGATCACCTCAATGGGGGAGGAGCCCCAGGAGTGGAATCCAGAGGAGAAGTCTCTAGTTGGGAGAGCAATGAGGGTCTCTCGGCCTTGAGAAGCCAAAGAGAGAAGTTGGGGAAAAGACTTTCTCCTGAGGGTTACCCATTTTTCTTCCTGGTGACTGGAAATCTTTCCTCCAACATTTCCCAATTGAAGGGACTTCTGAAGAGAAACTTGAGCAGACTTTACCTCAGCTCTTGTTGCCCAGGGGTGAGTCAACTTGACCTTCTCTCAGGGGGCTCAGGCTGCCAAGGCCTGAGTTCCCCCCCAAACTCAAGGAGGGAGTAGAAAGGGTTTAGATAGAGATAGGGATCCCCTTTTCCCACATTCCTTTTCCCATTCTTCACTGACCGTTATTTCCTTTTGTATTACCTGATTTAATTGACATTAAAAGTTTTCTGTTCCCCAAGCTGTGTGTGAGTGAACAGATCAAGGAAAGACCCTTTGGTCTCGAGTAGTGGAGGGGGGACAAGAGAGACAGGAGCAAATCTGGGAGAGTGGCTTTAGCTAAAGAGGGAAGGCAGAAGGGGAGAAATCTTCAAATCCCCTCTCCTCTCTCTGAGCCAACTCATTGCATCTGCTGTCTCCCCTGTACCCCGCTTTGTGGAAGGAGGTCTCCTCTCTTTCCCTCTGTCATATACTGAAAGTCCAAACTTCCCTCAGGGTACAAACTTCCCTCTTTTATCTTTTTTTAAAATACAGTAAGCCACGTAACTTCTGTGTGTTTCAGTTTCTTCACTGATAAAATGGGGATAGTAATAATCCTTATTTTCCAGCATTGTTGAGAAGATCAAATGAGGTATTATTTACAGTACCTAGAAAATATTTCCTTCCTTACTAGATGATGTGTGATGTTACCTTAAGACAAAAATTAAAATTAAATTACTGATCTGAATTAGTGCAAGAAGTTCTTTATGCTGATAAAAGCATATCGATATCCTTGCCTTCTCTACACCCCCCAAAGGAAAACATTGTAGGGCACAGTACAAAAATGGGAAAAAAATTGGTGCTCCTCTTATAAAGACAAGAATATAGAATAAAGGCAATGCCTAAAAGCTTTTTCACCTAAATTGGATTTTACTAATATATCTTCTTTCCCCCAGACCCATTCATTTGTAGAGGAAAGCAAAATAATTCCTGGCTTAAGGAAAGTGGTATAAGCCTCAGAAAACCTTTGGCTATTTTTCAGTAGTGCAAGTCTTAAAATCATGTTCCTGGACTAGTTTTTGTCAATCTGAAGGGTTAGCAGAGATAAAAGAACTTTGAAACCCAAAGTCAGGTAAAGTCTTGGGACAAAGACCTTGTCTTTGGTGAGTAACAAGTACAGGTAAAAAAAAAATAAAATTATTAATGAGACAGAGAGGTAGCACAGTGATAGAGAACCAAACCTGGCGTTGGAAGAGCCTGGGTTCAAATTTTGACTCAAATACTTGCTAGCTGTTTGAACCTAGGCAAATCACTTAATCCCAGTTGTCTAGCTCTTCTGTCTTAAGATTGATACTAAGATAGAAAGTGAGGATTAAAAAAAACCAAAAACCTGGTGCTTCTTAAAGGACTTATCAGTCTATGTTCCCTTGAATGCATGGATCCTACAGAGAATCTTATTCCCCTGTTGGAGAAAAAAAATATTACCATATCCTAACTTCTGAAAATGGATCATCATTTTTGGATGAGAAAATAAACAGATAAGGACTTTATCCTATGCTAAATAAGTTTCATGAATCTGGTGTTTTAAGTGAAAAAAGAATAGATCTCACAGCCAACTATTATTCCTTTGAGGAAGAAAATACTGGGTTCTTTAGTTGCAGCCAGAAATAGAGAAAATATTCATTTCTGGGAGGAAATAGAGCATTGCCTAACATGGACCCCTTCAGGAATAGTGGGATGATCTCTTGGTAATGTCAGGAATACACTATATACCATGATTTCATTATATCCAGCAGAGAATATATCCATGACAGACAATTCACACCCTTGAAAAAAATGGTAGTAGTGTGATGACTATCATCATTGATGAAAATGGAATCAACCCTGAAATTCACACCTCCTCAGGACTGCTTACATCAGTGGTCCCTCCTCTTATTGGAGAGAATGGAGGATGGACATTGAAGAACACCTCCCATATCCTCTATCATTTAAAGACTGGACCCAGAGAACTCACCTCATCATTTCTCATATGGCCACTTTCTTGAACTTCATGATCTGTAGAAACTCATCATTCTGCAAGGTGAAATAAACTCTAAAATTTTAGATAACTTTATAACATAATTTTCCACTCCACCATCTCCAGTTGTTGAGCTCCTTCCAAAAACTTTATTTAGGGAAATTCAAAGGCCAATCATGCTTCATTCCCTACTAAACTGTGTTTCCAACTCTCTTGACTTTGTCATGCTCTCATGCTTTCTCCTAGGTCCTGCTTTTTAGCTCTCTTTTATGTGCAGTATTCCCTCACTAGAATGTGAGGTACTCAAGGTCAGGGATTTGTGTGTGTGTGTGTGTGTGTGTGTGTGTGTGTACTCATTCCCATGATTTAGAACTATCAAGTTGGAATGCCCTATAGTAGACACATCACTAAGTTGCAGATTTATCCATAAAATTCTAATATAGAGAAACAAAATCCCTAGATGATAAATACTCACTGGGAATCATGCAATTTAAAACATTGACTCTAATAACTGCATGCCTGATTTTTATGCTATGTGAAATCAATCAATTTTTATTATTAACCTTATTTACAAAGTTATAGGGACACTGAGTTTTATTTTTGAGATTTATTTCTGCCATAATAGTTGTAATTGCTTCAAATCATGCTACTATTATACTGGCCTTCCTCATTATCTCATCACATCACATCTAAAGTTCTGAGAAGTGAGCTATCACACTATCTTTCCTGGAATCAGGTCACCATATCATTTTTTGGCAGTCTACAAATCATGCCAAACCCTCTCTCAGATAGCAGAGTTGGGGCCTCTAGCTCCAAACTCTTACTTATTCTTCTGGCAGGAATAAAAGTCTCCCTTGGAAAGTATTGAGACACTGGAGGCATCAATCCTGCTTCTTTTCAAGTCACATGAGAGACTCTAATTTTCACTACACTACACCAATATACCAAGTCCTCAATGAATGAAGTAACTAACATGACTAGAATTTGAACCAAGGTCTTTGATCTCCAGATTTAGTTTCGTTTTCATTAAACTATGATAATTTCACTGTTAACTATACTGGATGTCATTTATTTAGAGGTATTTCCTAATGTTACATTTTGGATATTTACATTCACAATAAGCATTTTCAAATTGAAACTTTCTAAATCATTTTTTCTATTATGAATCATACTTTCTCTGACTTCACATCACATAAAATAACTTCCTAAACTTGGCATCTGTTTAAATATGCCATTTCTAAAATATCATTTTGAAGGAAGTGATTTGGTAGGGCTATTTTTTTCAGAACATTTCTCTAGTATATGAATGGAAGGATCAGAATATGTTGCATTAATAGCTCACATTTATGTAACATTTTAAAACTTGAAAAGGGTTTTTATGTGTAATTTTATTCACTCCTCACCCCAACCCTGTGAAATAGTTGCTATCATATTCCCTATTGTACAACTGAGCAAACTATGCAGTTGATATACTTTATAGGGTCACTTCAGCTAGTATCTGAGGCTGGACTTGAATCCAGGTCTTTCTTATTAAGTACAGCTTTTACCCAACATGCCAAACCACCCATTTAGCTTTATTGTAGTTACTTTGGGAGAATAAAATGTATGAATCATAGATGGCCTCTTAAGATCCCATTATGGATCTCAGCCCAAACTTGAGTTTATACTTTAGCTGAATTAAATCATACCATTAACTTCATATTTATTCTATAGGGAGTCTTAAGATTCCCAGTAATATTCTATTACATTTGTATGTAAAAATGTATTCAGTCATTCCCCATTTAAAGGGCATGTACTTTGTATTAAGTAGTTTTTTTTGTTGTTGGTTTTTTTTTGCTACCACAAAATATTTTTGTCTACATGGGGCTTTTCTAAAAAATGTCATTGACCTCTTTATGGTCTATGCATAGAAGAGGAATTTTTATGGTATGGGAATTTGGTATGGGAATTTTTAGTTAATCTCTTTGAATAATTCCAAATTGCTTTTCTAAATGATTGAAGTACTTCATAGTAACATTAGAAGTGCATTAATTTTCCGATCTTTCTAATATATATGTACACACACACATATACATATATATATACATATATATATAATATGAGAGAGTTTAGATATATAGGGTCCTTTCAGAGATATTTGATACAAATATATTTTCCAGTCCATGATGTCCATTTTATCCTAGTTGCATTAATTTTCTTAATTCAAAGCTTTTCAAATTAATATAGTTCAAATTGTTCCACTTATTTTCTTTAATTTTTGTGTCCCTTGTTTGATAAGAATTCACCCTACCCATAGCCTTAAAATATATACAATAAATTTCTCTTCTAATTTGTTAAGTGACGTGGTCTTTAATGACACTAGGTTGAAAGAAAAACCAACAAGTTTTTAGTTCAAAATCCATTACTGCCATCTACTACTTGGTCAAGAGACCTTGAGTAAGTCGCTTAACATGTTTCTTTGTTTTAAGTAATTCTCTAATACTATAAATTACAGAGATGGTGTATAAGTTACATTTATAGAGGAAATTTCTTATCTGTAAATAATCTATATCAATGAAACTATAGGTGCATTCCTATTCTTGTGATTTTTATCATTCAAATTAGGTTGTTCATTTTTTTTTCAGTCCCTCAGTCCTGTTTATCTCTTTATGACCCTATGGATGTGTCCATGAGATTTTCTTCACAAAAATACTGGGGTGGTTTGCCATTTCCTTATCTACATTTTGTCTCCATTTTATAGTTAAGAACTGAGGCAAATAGGGGTTAGTTAAGTTACTTGTCCAGGATAAATATTATGGTATAGCTAGTAAATAATTGAGTCAGGATTTGAACCCAAATATTCCTAATTCCAAGTGGTGCTCTATCCACTGGGCTACTTAGCTGTCTCTCAAATCAGCTAGTCCTCTTTCTAACATTTTCCAGTATTTCATGTAAGTTATGAGTTTTGTTCATGAATTTTAAGTCACATTATCAACAATTTCTCCTTAACTTTAATACAAGAGTACCTTCTGTTTCTTCAACCAACATAGTAAAGACTTTATTAATAAATGAGGGGACATTGAATATAAAAATTCAATATAAAAATATTGTCCAAATATTAATGAAAAATCCCTTTTGTCCATTGCCCTGACTGCAAGACTGCAGAAGATCTTTTCTCCTAATTTATAAAATATATCTTAAAGTACAACCTGGACATTAACAGGATTTCACAGCCCCAAGGAATTAATGGAAACTGAGAACTAGAAATGTGAATGGATTTCCAATTGCATAGTATCTCAACATTAGTTCTAGAACTGCTAAAAGAGATGGACACCATTCAAAGTTTGCACAATTTGTACTGACTCTAACAGATGAGTTGCTAATAATATAATGAACTGAAGAAAAAAATTCAGAGATTTCAAAGTTAAAGAATTCTGATTAATACTCCTATTAGAAATGAATAAGCTGAGAATTGTCCAGTCAATCAAATAAGTGTGGCAGGCTCCCCTCGAGAATTGCACAAAAAAAAGATCACGACTAGAAAAGAGAAGAAACGTTCTAAAGACTGATACATGAAGGGAATGTTCAATGCATTATTGATTCTGAAGGGAAGTACATGAAGCTTTCGTCGATTTTCACCTATGTACAGGACTATGCATTCTTTGACAGTTAACCACTGGCAAATAGATATGGTTTATCTAGTAGATATATCAGGTATTTACTCCTAATGTAAAGGGTATCCTGGGTAGATCAAGAAAGAAATATGACAGAAGTATAGAATAGTGCACAGGGCACTGAACTACAGTTCAAGAATGCTTGGGTTTAAGGAAAGCTAGTTAACTCAGTGGATTGAAAGTCAGACCTGAAAATGGAAAGTTCTGGGTTCTAATTTGGTCTCAGACATGTCTTAGCCATGTGTCCCTATGCAGATCATTTAACCCAATTGCCTAGCCCTTGTTGCTCTTCTGACCTGTAACCAATGCATAGTATTGATTCTAAAACAGAAAGAAATGTTTTTTTTAAGAAAACCCAGGTTTAAATCTTGCCTTAACTAGCTGTGTGATCCTAGACAAGTCATTTAATTTCTCTGTACTTCCATTTCATATCTATAAAATAAGATTTGGACTGTGTGGCTCTAAACATCACTCTAGCACAATGATCTTTTTATATTATAGCATATCTTTTATCTTATATCTTAGATAGACAGCCTACTGAATTAGTAGAGAGATAGTAAAATAGATGCATAAATACATATATATATATATATGCATAGCCATCAATATATACTCTTTAGTTTTTTCTCTCATATTCCATGGATGTAATAGTTCACAACTTAGTATAACTGTTATTCATCAGTCTTACTACTTAACCAGCACAATTCTTTTTCCAATCATGTGATTCATATATAAAATATTTTAAATCTGTCCCACCCCCAAGCTGTTGTTGGAATATGCTGCAGTCAACTCAAGATCACCTTATTTTTTCTATTGCTCTATGGATCACTTGTAATTGTAATTATGGATAAACATGACCATGACTGTCAGTGTCTTCACATTCTGTGGAAGTACCAATACAAAATTCAGTTTCTCTTTTATCTCTCAATCTTACTATATAGCATATTTCTTTTTTTTCTAAATATACATTTCTTTAATCACTACAGAGACTTGGATTGCATATATTGACCTTAAAGTCATCTGCTTTAAAATAAATGACCCATCAGTTTTGCTGATGTCACCAAGGAGAAAAAGGCATATAGAGATAGAATATTAGAAACCCTGCATCTTTACAGGTTGGGACATTGATTCTGATCCAGAAAAGGATGAGAGGAAAAGCAGTTAGTAAAAGCATCTTGAATAGACAGAGTATAGAATATCCATGAGAAGATCAACATGGCAAACAATTCAGAGAACTCAGTGAAGATGAAGGGACAATTTTTTAGCAGTTAAAAGATCAGTGTAGAACTTGAAAAGAACATTTTTATTTGATTTCAAAGCTAGATTCCAAGGAATAAAGAAAGTGAGTGGGAGGAAAGCAAATGGAAGATAGGATTGCAGATATCATTTTACCCAGAATTTGAATGAGATAAGAAAGAGAGATATAGAATGAAATTTAATTGACAATAGAGTCAAGTAAACATCCCCCCACAGGCAGTAAAGAAAATCCAGTGGATAAGTATAGATTGAAAAGATTAAAAATCAAAGTATTTTAAGGAATAGAAGGGGATAGCATCAATGACAAAAGTACAAAGACATCCTTGGTGGAATCCAGGAACATTTTGTTATAACTTAAAAAAGGAAAATGGAGGAAGATGTCACAAGGTTTTGAAGTTCCAAACAAGATTCATTAGAGAATTTAGAAATGATAGTCCAAGTGATAAGGTTAGGACTTCTACTAAAGACTGAGTAGAGGTGTTCTAGGAGGGTTGAGGAGAAAACACTTTGGGAATAGCTGTTGACTTAATAATTTTAAAAGAATTTTAAAATGTCTTGCCATAATGGTTGAGAATAAATAACAAATCTGTATTTGATTAAGTTGAACATGTGACATCCTTTAGTGCTATTTAGTGGCACCCAAGTACTATCAGAAACTCCCCTTGCATTTAAAAGCACATTGCTAATGCCCTTCAGGCAACTACACATCTAATTATCAGTGATTTCAATGGAGTATATATTGCCTTTTCCAAGGCAGACCACAACTCTTTCATACCTTTACAGAAAGTTCATTCATTATAGTCCAAACAAAATCTATCACATGAAAGCCATGTTTCTAATGATGAATCCTTCTGACCTTAAGCTAGTCTTCAGTTGACAGGTGCACAATCTGTTGCCACTCCCTTTGACTAAATCTCTTCAACTTGGGAAGGCCCATCATAGAGTTTATTTTTGTTGTCTTAACCTTTGAGAACTTAGAATAAATTCTATGCACTAACAAGCAATCAGAATAGTGTGAAGATTGGATTTAGCTATCTCCTGATTGTAACAATGAAGATACTTAGCTCTTCCTTTATTGTGAAGATTAAATTGTAACCCCCTGGTTGTAACAATGAAGGTACTTAGCTCTTCCTTTATTAGGAAGATTGAATTGTAATCCACAATCTATTTTTAGATTTTAATCCCTAAAAGGTGATATAAGTAGATCTACCCATTTTAACTACAAAAAGGTGTTAAGTAACTATAAAAGGTGAACTAACCAAAAAAGGTGTTAAGTAACCCAAAAGGTATAATCTAACCAAAGAAGGTATGAACTAAAGAGTGGGCAGTCCTGGGGGGAGGTGACAGGAGAGAAAAAGATCTTTAAAAAGAGGACCAGAGGCCAGAAGGAGATATTCGATTCGAGATTCGAGTTGGAGGGAGGATTTCCAGTTGGACTTGGAGTTGGACTGGATCCCTGGAGGAACTTGTGCAGGAGAACTCAGACTGCTCTTTCCATTTTAGATGGTCACCATTGGTGAGTGAAAGGCTGACTTAGTGATCCTGCCTTTCTTGGAGGTCATCTTGAGACTTCCCCCCCCAACCCCCCAACCCCCCAACCCCCTCCACCCCACCCCCACCCCCAGCTAGGGCTTAGAAATTCTAATTGATATCAGAAGAAGCCACAGATCTATCTCTCTCTCTCTCTCTTCCCCCTCCTTTTCTCTCTTCCTTAATATCTTCTCTCTATTGTAAATAAGCTACCATAAATTACATTTACTTTAGTAATTCATTTTGGGATTTAGAAATTAAATCCCTGGTGACCACATAATTAATATATTTCAGTCTCCACCACAAATAAATTTAATAATAGGATGTATAGAATAGAAAATGTGACTTAAAATGATTAGTTATTATTTAATTCAAAACAAGTAAAATTGAAAGAATTTATTTAAAACCTAACATCAATTTAAATATGAATGAAAATTTAAAGCTTCAGGAATCATAGACTGAAAAAAAAAAAACTCATGAGCCCTGCTCATTTCATCTCTATCAAGTCAAAGAGAATGTAAATAAAATAATTTCCAAGTTGAAGTCAGTTCATCCATGGTTTCTGGATTTTTCCCCATCGAATCTTCTTCCAAACTTTTAGATTTAAAAAACTGTCATTTAGAGAAGAGTTAAGAAATGATATTATTCAGAGCTTTCTGGTGCAGGGTATAAAATTCCAGAAGTTGGCAGCCTGACAGGGAAAAAAAGAATTAATTTATCCCTATCTGCAGTGTATATGCTTTATATGTGAAAAGCACAGATAAAAATATATAAAGTATAATTATTAAGTTAATAAATATATATGTATATAGTATTAATGTGTACATATAATTTAATAAATATGCATCTACATACATATAAAGTAGCTAAATAGTATCAAGAATGCAAGGACATTAGAACATTGGGATTTCAAGAATAGCGTACTGTAGAAGAGGTCTGAGAAGGGAAGAACTCTGAGATAATCTAGGGAAGGAGTGCTTACTAGGAAATATGGGGAATGACTAGTATAAAAGAGCAAAATTGGAGATGGGATATCTAGCTTAAATGACTGGTGTAATAATTAAAATTGACTGGCCAAATGTAATAGTTAAATGTTTCATTTGACTAAGATAATGATTAAAAATTGTTGTGGTCACCATTTATAAAAAAAAATAACACTTAAATCAGTAGGCTTTTGGTAGCTTTATTTACAGCAAGGTAGAGATATTAAAGTGGGAAATATAGGAAGGAGGTAGAAAATATCACCTAGCTAAAAATACTCTAAATCCTAATCCTTGTACCTCCAGACTGTGAATGCAAATCTGAATCTCACCAGTCCAGGAGAGTCTCCCCAGTTCAGGAACAGAATCTGTTCCAACAACCAAAAACCAACACCAAAGAAGCTGAGTCACAAAGTGCAGTCCCTCATGCCAAGAAGGCAAGAGTCTTACCCAAGTAAGTGTCCCTCTTCAGCATGAATCTCCAATTCAGGAAGCTGAATCTTTACCAGAATCCAAAGTCCAGATCAGGAAGTTGAAATCCAAAGAGCTCAAAGATGCTGAAAACTGCCAAGAAACTTCAGCTCTCCTGAGGCTAAGAGCCACCAAGAATGAAGAGCTAGAATAAAGACACTGAATCTCTCTCAGGCTCCTGCTTACATACAGTTTTCTCCACCCATCAGCTCTCCTCTTTACATCTCAGGAATTAATCACAGTCTTTGAATTTGTCAACCTTTCATCAGAATTCAGGATATTTGGAAGACAAAAGAGATATGTGAGTTTAAGGTATCTCTGGGACAATCTAGTTTGAAGTATCCAGAATGAAATAGGAAATGCAGAATTGAAGGTAAGAGGAGATATTGGGGTTGGAAATAGAGATTTGTAAGTCATATGCATAGAGATAATAGTTTAACTCATGGCAGTGGATAAGCTTATCAACAGAGAAGGTAGAATAATACAGCAAGATCAAGGACAAAACCTTAAGGAACCTCCAAGAGTTAGTAGATATAATGTGGATAATGAGCCATTAAAGTAGGGTAGAAGTAAAAAGGAAAGGTTATTTAGTAGGAAAATGTGATCAAATGCAGAAGTTGTTTCAGAAGGAATAAAATGGAGAAATGAACATCAAATTTGTAAATTAAGAGGTCACTGGTAACTTTAGAGTTAACAGTTCAGGTAAATGATGAGATCATCATCATCTCAGCTAATATTTATATACTATTTTAATATTTGCAAAAACAACAAAAACCTTTTACTCTTTGATCCTCACAATAAGCCTCTGGCACAGACAGGTTATTTATCTCAATTTTACAGATAAGGAAACTGAGAGAGACTGAATTAAATGACTTGCCCAGGGTCACACAGGTAGTAAATTTATGAAGTTGGCAAAGAACTCAGTTCTTCTTGGATCTAGGACCACCAGTCTATCCCTTGTGTCATTGTTGAGGAGTGAGAGTGAAAATAGAGGCAGCTAGTTTAGATTTTTTTTTAAGGAGTTTGAGTAAGAGAGAAGAGATATAGCTTGATAAAACTGAGGTGATATCAGAGTCTTGAGAAGATTCTGTAAATATGGGAAGAAATAGTCTTGTCTGAAGAGAATGTAAAAGAAACCAGCTAATAGGGAGACATTTATTAATAGAAGATTTATTTTAAAGGGAAGGTGATTGAAAATGCAATGTACTGTCTATGAAAGGATTTGGGATCAAGTAAACATGTAAAGAGGATTGTCTTGGCAAGGAAATAAGAACCTCATTTGTCAGAGGCAGGAAAAAAATGCTCAGAGACAAAAGTATTCAATCCTTGATACTATAAAATGTTTCTGTTTTCCAGTTTCAAATTCACTCATGCAGCATAGATTCTTCCATCCTCTTTTCTTTTGAATCCTTTATAACTTACTCTCCAAGGTTGAAATTATTTTTATTGATGATTATTATCTTGTTCAGTCTCTTCTCCCTCTCATTTCCCCCTTTCTCTTCTCCCTATTGCCTCTTGTTTCTCTACTGAGTTGAATGTCAGAAACTTGTACCTGTGTATTCTACCCCAACTTCATTGAATGAGATGAAAGTCAGGCCCCAATGATGCACGACTTCCTAATTGCTACCTTGTGTTTGTAGATTTCTCCTTGCACATATTAATGTCTTAAGTCAACTTGGTCCATTCCTTCTCCTCTCTTCTCTAATATAGTCCTTTTTCTCAACCCTTTCTTTTTTTTTTCTTGTGTCATAGTCTAAACCAGACCCAAGCCTTCGGTCTTATTAATGACACTACTTTTCTCAAGGGACATTTAGGTCAGCTCTCCTTATCAGAGCATAAACATTTTCTCCTCATGTAATCCCCTCTCATGATTCATTTTTTTTCTTTTTTAACATTTTTCTCGATGTTTGCATTTTTATTTCAAATTTCCTTCCATTTATGGAATTCATCCTTTCTCCCACCCTACAAGATTAAAATAATTTTGTTAGGTTGGTTCTTAATTGTATGACTATACTTATTGCCTTTTGGAATATCAAATTCCAATATTTCTGTTTCTTTTTTGTGGCACCTTAAATAACATGTGATCATGATTATGGTTCTTTGATATTTGAAATACGTTACAGACTGATTACAGAATTTTCTCATTATCTTGGTAGCTTGTAATTTTAGCTGTAACATTCTAGGACTTTTTATTTTAAGTTTACTTCAGAAAGTAAAGGATAGAGGCTCTCATACCATTCGTAACATCATTTTAAACATTTGTTTTTTGGAAAAAGTCTTGCTCTATTTCTTCTAGTAATTTATTTACCTTGTAGCTGACCAAGCTATGTTTTTCTTTAGAATTTTACTCATAGATGTTAACAATCATTGTCTTCTTCTGGGTTTGTGTCTTGAGCATCCATTGTGTCATAATAACTCTCTCATAGAAGACATTTTTCTCATTATTCTAGTCTTACATTCCTAAATTTTAAATCATTAAGTCCCTAGAGTTTTTTTTTTCTCATTTTCTAGTCTTATTTGAAACTTATTGGGATGTGACTATGTATTTTGGAGGGAATGTTAAGGCTAATCAATCCGCTTAAACCTTTCCCCCACTTTCCTTTCTACCTTCCCTAATACTAGATAGAGCAACACCAACTTTCCAGACTTCAGCACTCACACTGTAGGAGTTGTCCTGGTTTCCTAACTGGGTTTCACACCACAGAATTCAAACTTGCATAGGGGTATAGATTTCACCTTTAAAACATCTCTCAAATATCTCTCCTTTCCTCTACTCTGACACTGCCACCACTAGCGCAGACCCTGATTACCTGACTTTGGATTACTGCAAGAATTTGCTGGTGAGTCTTTTTGCCTCATCTCCCCCAACTCCAATCTATTCTCCATTCAAACACAAAAGTAATTTTCCAAAAATGTTAGTCTGATCATGCCACCCTGCCCATTAAGTATTTTATAGGTGGCTCTCTATTGCCTCCAAGAGGAAAGAAAGAATGCTGTTGAGTTGGCATTCAAAGCCAATAGTTACTTAGCTTCCTTCTACATTTTCAGTGTTCTTACACCTTACTATCAGGTACTCTTTGATACAATGACATGGGTCTTCTAGCTATTCCAGGAAAAAAATTCATTCTCAGTTTGGATAATTCTCTTTGCTTGTCCCCCTTGTCTATATTTCTCTCCCACCTATGTTCTAACCTACTGACTTTAAGTCCCAACTAAATTCTCAACTCTTTTGGGGAGCCTTCCCCAATCCTTCTTAATTTCATTTTCTTTTCTCTATTATTTCCCATTTAGTTTATTTATAGCTAGCTTATCATGTATTTCTTTGCATTTTGTTAGCTACTTAAGGACAGAAGCTGTCTTTTTCATCTTTTTGTATTTCTAGTGCTTAGCATAGTGCCTGACATATACTGGGCACTTAATAAATATTTATTAAATTGAGTCAAAATTTTAAATCATTCTGATTTGTAATTAATGAGTACCATAATTGATAGTGCTACAGTGTATCAGTCTCTATGTACAATGTTCTCCTGGTTCTTCTCCTTTTGCTCTGTATCAATTCCTTGAGGTCATTCCAGTTCACATGGAATTCCTCTAGTTTATTATTCCTATTGGCACAATAGTATTTCATCACCAACATATACCACAATTTGTTCAGCCATTCCCCAATCAATGGGCACTCCCTCATGATCCAATTTTTTGCCACCACAAAGAACGCACCTATAAATACTTTAGTACACATATTTTCCCAATATCTCTTTGGGGTACAAACTCATCTGTGGTAAGGGTGGATCAAAGCGCAGGCAGTATTTTAAAGCCTTTTGGACATAATTCCAAATTGCCATCCAGAATGGTTGGATCACCAGCAAAGCATCAGCATGCCAATTTTGCCATATCCCCTCCAACATTTATTACTTTGTCATATTAACCAACCTGCTAGGTATGAGGTGATACCTCAGGGCTGTTTTGATTTGCATTTCTCTAATTATAAGAGATTTAGAACACTTTTTCATGTGCTTATTGATAGTTTTAATTATTTATCTGAAAACTGCCTATTCATGTCCCTTGCTCATTTATCAATTGGGATATGGTTTGATTTTTTTGTACAATTGATTTACCTCCTTGTAAATTTGAGTAATTAGTTCTTTGTCACAGGTTTTTATTATAAAGATTTTTGCCCAATTTGTTGCTTCCTTTCTAATATTGGTTACTTTGGTTTTGCTTACATAAAAACTTTTTTTAATTTAATGTAATCAAAATTATTCTTTTTATATTTTGTAATATTTAATATCTCTTTCTTGGTCTTAAAATCTTTCCCATAGATCTGACAGGTATGACAGTCTATGTTCACCTAATTTACTTATAGTTTCCTTTTTTATATTTAAGTCATTCACCCATTCTGAATTTATCTTGATGTAGGGTGTGTAAAAGGGAATTCTTTGTTCTCTCTGAGTTTACACTTGTGAAAGTGAAGCCTTTATTCCCTGTTATCTATTTTGAGTTAAGGCTTTGGTTAACCATAATTTAAGTACCCCTACTTCTTACCTCACCAGATTATGAAGACTAGATAAAGTCTCCTCCGTCTACTTTTGAATTGAATCAACACAAGCCTGAACACCCTACTTAGCACTAGGTGGAGGAGCTTTCCACCTTTTCAAATCAATCAGCCAGGATGTGAGAATTCACACCTCAATCAACCAGGAATCTGTGAACTCTTTTGATGAGCATTCACCTCTCCAGAAGGTGAGAAATAGTTCCCACAAACACTGCCCCCTAAACAGTTCTAGGTAATTTGGAAGCTATGATTGGCCCTTATGAAAAGGAGAAGGGACAAGAAGCTAATATAAAAGACCCTGAATTTCTAGAGGTAGTGGAAGTTGACACCAAATAGAAAATTGGCTTCAAGAAGGAGTCAGTTTCAAGAAAGAAGTGGGCTTCTTCAGAGTCAGCTTCAAGAAGAAAGTCAGCCTCAGGAGTCATCTTCAGCTTGACTCATCCTCTTGACCTATCTCTTGGACAGAATATGGGTAAGTGAATAGCTGTCTTTCCTTTCCTGTCTTCTGGAGAGAGTTTAATGCATGCTGAAGGTCAACAAGTCCTGTGTGAGTGGAGCAGTGGAGAAATATTTAGATAGATAAGCTAAATGTCTTCTTTACCTTTCTATATTTCTTTACTTTCATTATTTCCACCTCCTTTGCAAATAAAAGCTATTAAAAGTCATTTCAACTTTGAGCAATACTACTTTAAATCAGCAACTACCATATTATTTATAATTTTCATATGCTTTAGTCAAACCATTAAAATGTAATTCCTACAGGTGTGAGATTTGATCTAGACCTAATCTCTCCCATACTGTTCTCAAATTTTCCAGCATTTTTTGCCAAATAGTAAGTTTTTGTTCCAAAAGCTGGGATCTTTGGGTTTATCATATACTGTCTTGCTGAGGTCGCTTGCCCCCAGTCTGTTCCACTGATACTCCTTTCTTTCTCTTAGTGAGTACCATATTGTTTTGATGACCACTGCTTTATAGTGCAGTTCAAGATGCAGTACTGCTAGGCCCCCATCCTTCACATTTTTGTTTCTTTATTTCCCTTAATATACTTGATCTTTTGTTCATCCAAATGAACTTTGTTTTAATTTTTCTAATTCATTAAAAATATTTCTTGGCAGTTTTAAAGGTATGGCACTGAATAAGTAAATAAATTTGGGTAGGATTGTCATTTTTATTATATTAGCTCATTCTACCAAGGAGCAATTAATGTTCTATCAATTATTTGGATCTAGTTTTAAATGTGGAAAGTATTTTGTAGTTATGTTCAAATAATCCCCGTGTTTGTCTTGGCAGATATATTCTTAAGTATTTTATATTGTCTAGGGTATTTTTAAATGGAATTTCTCTTTCTAACTCTTGCTGCTGAGATGTGTTGGAAATTTATAGAAATGCTGATGACTTATGTGGGTTTATTTCATATCCTGCAACTTTGCTAAAGTTTTTTTTTTTGATAGCTTTTTAGTTGATTCTCTAGGATTCTTTAAGTAGACCATCATATCATCTGCAAAGAGCAATAGCTTGGTCTCCTCATTGCCTATTTTAATACCTTCAATTTCTTTTTCTTCTCTAATTGCTGCTGCTAGTGTTTCTAGTACAATGTTAAATAATAGAGGTGATAATGGGCATCTTTGTTTCACGTCTGATTTTATTGGGAAGGATTCCAATTTATTCCCATTGCAGACCCGATGCTTGCTGATGGTTTTAAAATACACAATGTTCATTGTTTTTAGGAAAGGCCCTGCTATTCCTATACTTTCTAGTGTTTTCAATTTTGTATTTTGTCAAAGGCTTTTTCTGCAACTATTGAGATAATCGTGTTATTTTGTTGGTTTGCTTCTTGATATGGTCAACTATATAGATGGTTTTCCTAGTATTGAACCATCCTTGCATTTCTGGTATAAATCCCATGTGATCATAGTGAATAACACTCATGATAACTTGCTGGAGTCTTTTTGCTAGTATTCCATTTAAGATTTCTGCCTCTATGTTCTTTAAGGAGATTGGTTTCTAGTTTTCTTTCTCTGTTTTTAGTCAGCATGACTTTGGAATAAGTACCATATTTGTGTCATAAAAGGAACTTGGTAAAACTCCTTCTTTGCTTATTTTGTCAAATAATTTGTATAGTATTGGGATTAGTTGTTCTTTAAATGTTTGATAGAATTCACTTGTGAATCCATCAGGCCCTGGGGATTTTTTCTTAGGGAGTCCCTTAATGACTTGTTCAATTTCTTTTACTGAGATGGGATTATTTAAGTATTCTATTTCATCTTCTGTTACTTTTAGCTTTTTCTGGAAATTGCAAATAATATATTTCAAAGATCTCAGGGACATTCAAGCAGGAAATCTCTAAATGTTTAGTGTGCCTATGCAGTTTGAAGACTTCTCTTCTGGTCTGACCTTTGCAAATTTGAGTCTGAGTAACAGTATCATAGGATTGCCCCTACCTGGAATTCCCATTTCTTTTTCAAAGCTTCTGTTAACAAGCTGGAAGTCTAGGAAGGTTCAGAATAAAAGTGAAGGCTCTTTTAAATCTTAGCTCCTTGTCCTGGTAATTTTGCTATAAACTTTATATGAGGTCTATCAGCTAAATTTAACACTCCTTCTGAGGTTAGCACCTCACAGGACCTGCTTTATTCTATTACTGCTCTTTGCTCCATACACAACATCACCCTAGATCTGAATTGAATCTGCACATGCTCTCCCCTCTATGAATTATAGCTGCAGGTCAGCTACATATCTAGTCACACTTCCCTTCTTTAAATTAAACTAGATACACAACTTGCTTTGAGGTCAGAGAAACACTAATGCTTCCTAGCTGTTATGTCTGCTCTCTGAATGGTACACAAGGTCAGACCCCACCCTTATTGGATCTAAGACTGTTCTTTACCTTGGTACATACACCCAGTTCATCCCAATACCTAACAGCAGTCCCATCCTTAGCCTTTTCTGAATCCAGAGCACAGTTCTGGAGCCACAGGCACAGAGCTGCCTGATGCTTGGTTCTTTTTCCTATTCTCTGGGATGAAAACATGATTCATTATTTTTTCCTAGGCTTTTTCAAGCACTATTCAGTCTAGTGCTCTTTCTAAATCTTTTCTGGAGTAGTTGTGAGTGAAAGCTGGACTATAATACTTTCCTCAACTCTTTACTCTTGGCTAATCTTGGAAAACACCATTCACAATACCACCATACCTTGTGCAAGGGAAATATGGACATGCATACATATCTGTATGCATATATGCATTGCATAAATATATAATATAAACATATTCTAATATATTTTGGGCAAGTTATCTTAAGTGCCTGTATCGAAGATGATATGATTTTGGCTTAATTAAAAAGTCTTTTTCAATTCATATAGAACAGGAAGCTTATCAAATGATTCAAAGTTCACTTATTAACAAATATTTATTGAATACCTCTGATATGCAAGGCACTCTGTGACTAAAAATTACAACACAGAAGCTAATATTTTTGTTAATGGCTTTAGCCCTGGTTTATTTATAAAATGATTAATAATTATCATGGATTATGTGAAAGGTTGCTTATTAATTTATTTAACCTCTATACCTTATCTACTACATTAAATAGTATTTATTCATTTAATTTTATATAGTTCCATTGCTAAATAAAAAGTTTTATATTTAATGATGTTGCTAAAGGTTCATTATAACCAAATTTTAAAATTATTTTATCATAGTTCCTTGACCAATAAATTTGGACCACTGTAATTTTGAATGTCAAAGCTTTCTGGGTCAATCCAAAGAATTGTTCATCATTTAGAGCCTTGTTAGAGAAAACATACTGTGCCAGGTTAAGAAAGATCTCTCAATTGTAAAAAATGTAGGACAATAGTGTTTGAAGTTTCTCACAGGGAATTCTAGCATTGAATTGTAAACAATAAGAATCAGACTAAAAAGAAACAGCTTTCTTTGTTAATCGGAAATTATATTCTCTTTTTTCTATGTTTCATTAAACTTGTTCAATTTCCCACTGATTCTGAGTTGTTTTTTTCTGAGCCATTATGAAATGCTTGAATACTTATGTCAAACTTCAGAAATTTAGTGTGTGAAAGTCACATTTCTTTTATTAATAAAATTTTCAGATTTTCTGTGACTTTAAAAAGTAGAAGCACTATCATTTCTGCCATTTAGCAGATGAAACCCTAAGTGTTTTAGCTGTTTCTAAAAAAAATAGAACTTCTTTATCAAATCTTGTGGTTAAGTCCCAGAAAAGAAAAAGTTTCCAATTTAAACAGTTTAGGATATTTTGTTCTTGCTGATTTAAAGCAACTATAACCTGACCTAATTCAATGAAATGTGTAGATGGCCCTGAAATGAGAAATGGATAAAGGAACACACAATGACAAAAACAATGTTTGTTTCCTAAAGAACTCTGATTTATGAAAGTCAAATCACACAAAAGGAGAACTTAGAGTCAATCTAGGAATTATTTCAACCCGAAAACAACAGAGACAATTTAGCCAAAGATAATATTATTTAGTATATGAAGCTGTTGAAAAAATATTATGGAGGGAAACATGGAAGATTTTGAGCAATATATTTCAGAAAACAGAAAGAAACAGTGTCAAAAGGGAAAAACAAATCTATAGAAAGTTTGGCAAGAGATCTGGATCAGAAGAATCACCATGAGGTTATTTAAAGATGAAACTAGGTGGAAAAAAAACAAACATAATTTTACAAAGAAAAAAAAAGAAGTAAAAGGGAAAGATATATAAATATAAGATATATATATGCATGTATATGTGTGTGTGTGTGTGTGTGTGTGTGTGTGTGTGTGTGTGTGTGTATGAAAGATAGGTAGGTAACTCACAGGAGTTTTTAAACATAGACATGTCCCCAAGGGAGACTATAATTTCAATCTTGAAAAAAAATAGAAAAGAAAATGCCATGTGTGAAACTTCCCCTTTCCCTTCCTATCTCCAAGAGGGGTATCAGACTAGAATTATGTCTATATGCCCATTCAAATATTGGCACCTCAGTATTACAAGTATGATTGAGAGGTAAAGTCACTTCTTTGGTGGCTAATGTCTGGCTTTTAGCATATAGTCAAAAATTTCACTCCTTCACACTGAACATTGGTTACACCAAAGTCCATCAAAAAATAATGGGTAGCAGGTCAATCCATTTGTCTAAATGGAACCAGCTTTGAACATACTCCATTTACCTACCTTGGAGGCTGTCGTGTCTCTGAAAGTGTAGAGAAAGTTTGAAGCTGGTTATACTTAGACAAAGTGACTGTGAGCTAGTCATTTTAGCCTATTTATCTCAGTTACTCATCTGGAAATGGAAAATCATGGGTCTTTGGAAAAACAACAACAACAAAACACATACATGTGAACTTAGTGTGTCCTTATATATTCTTTGTTTCAACATCTTGTTGTCAATCTCTAATCTTAGAGAGACTGATTCTTACACCAATCCATCACCAGCAGTCTGCTTGAAGAATATCCTGCATGACCATGATTACCAAAATATTAATTAACCATTCATATCACTCAAGAAAGCAGGATTACATCTCAACCATATTGAGACATTAAATTAATACCTGACTTCAAATTTATGTCCGTTTTGCCTTCTAGATAAACAAAAGTGCCTAAGTCTCTCTCTCTCTCTCTTTTTTAAAGTATTTAAAGATAGTCTACAATTTGAAGACCTGTCATTTGGAAGAAGGTGTTGTCTTAACCTCCATTGCTTCAAAGGCAAGAACTGAGGGAAAAGGTGGAAATGAAAGAAAGTAAGATCTTATCTATCCATTTATTAAAGCTATCAATCATCAGAACATATTAATTTATTAGGTACAGTACTGAGTTCCCCATCCCTGAAAACATTCAACCAAAAACTCAATTGTCATTCGTCAAGTATACTATTGTAGAAATTATTCCTTTGAGAAGGCTGAAACAGAAGAATCCTGAATTTTCTTTTTCCTATTCTACACTGTGAACTTCGACTCATTTCACTTTTCATAGTGACCTCTAGATATTTAAAAAAATGAATATATAGCTCTATTAAATATCAACTTATTTGTTCTCATTCACTTCGACTCTATCTAAATTTAATTTCAGATTTTGTTATGTCTAGATGATACTTACAAGCCTACAGTTTGATGTTTTTCCTGAAATCAAAAAGTATTATTCATATGTAGGAATGTGAGATTAAATGTAATGGAAATATTATAAAGCAGTTTTATAAATATATGTTATTATAGTAATCATCTAACCTACTAATAATTAATACCAATGAAATAAAGGTTGATTCTTATTTCTAATTGGATATGATTATCTTTCATATATTACATGTTTAAATTTCATTTATTACATATTAGAACTTCATCCAAACTGATTATTATCCAAATATATATTATCCAAACTGATATTAAGCCAGGAATGACTTTTGGTATGCAGCTGGTTGAAGAGATGAATGGTTTGCTGATACACCTAATACTTTGTTCTACCACACTTTTAACACTTCATCAAACTTGCTTAAATCCTTCCTAAAGTCATGATGAAGTCTATCTAATTCTCTTTGATTTACTGGGTAATAATTCTGTCAGTTGGATTGGATCAGATATGACTGGGGCAGAACTGTTCTTTATAAAACCTATTCTCAGTTGCTAGCATTGACTCTCTCTCTCAGGCATTTGAAAATGAGGCTAATAGTGCCATAACGTGTAGGAATGTCCAAAATATCTCCATTTTAAAAAAGATGGGCTTCAAATTAGCCTCATGAGTTCTCAAGAGAGCTTCACAATGATAAATGCAGTCAGTGCTCTCTATTGCCTAGGGCTTAAACCATGATTACCTATGTTTTTAAGTGTTACTTTCTTGATGGAACAATGTTTTACAAATCTTTTCCCTATTTCTATTTGGTCTTTTGCCCTCTCATCTCATTTCATTCCTAGATTAGTTATAAGATTATGGTTGACCTTTTCTGTGAAGAGAAAGATATAATTGAAACATTAAAAGCTCTTCTTTTAAATATTCTTGTTTATTAGCTTTCTCCTGATATATGGTAATATTATTCTTTATTCTTCCTTTGTGGCTAATATGTATAAAGAAGAATTTTGTGTTTCCCTTGGTGTCCCATATAATTTCCTTATCACTCCTTGCTTGAATTTTTTAGATTTCATTCTTAAAGATCTATTCTTTCTACCTGTATTTGGGGTAAAATAAGATTTGGGGTTTTGAAAGTATGTGACAGGAATTGAGCTAAGATCTGACTTAGGAATTCCTTGAGGGGAGTTGGAAAAGTTCTGTTAAGACAAACTGTCATTCTTTCTTTGGAGTGAAGCAAGGTCCCCAAGACTGTTTTGTTCTCTCTCTGCTGGTATTCCATGCCCAGAGAGGTGGCTAAACTTTAGCTCTTAGAATTTCCTTGAACTGGAGTGGTAGTTGTGGAGAGAGGAAGAAGGTGGAAGTTTTGGAAAGAGTTGTGAAAGGAAGATCTACAGTTAACAGAACATAATCTGTTTTTTTCTTCTCTGTGCTTACAGAGTTGAACAGCCTGAGCTTGACCTTTTCAGGCCTGAAACCACTAGGCCAAAACCTTGATGGACTAAAAGTTGAAAACCTAACTAAATAACTACAAGGAGACAGTACTGAATATTATATAATAATAATAATAATAACATTATTATTATTAGAAATAGGCTTATATTTATAGCTGTGCTCTTTGTGGTGGCAAAAAATTTGCCCTTCGATTGGGGAATGGCTGAACAAATTGTGGTATTTGTTGGTGATGGAATACTATTGTGCTAAAAGGAATAATAAAGTGGAGAAATTCCATGTGAACTGGAACGACCTCCAGGAAGTGATGCAGAGTGAAAGGAGCAGAACCAGGAGAACATTGTACACAGAGACTGATACACTGTGGCACAATCAAATGTAACAGACTTCTCTGCTAGCAGAGAATGTGAAATTAGTGGTTAGCACTTTATAATTTTTCATATGGTTATTTTTTGTTGGTAATTATTATGTATATAATAAATGTTTTTAAATAAAAAAAACTACTTTTGTTGCCTCTGAAAAAATAAAACCAGCCAGTTCTCTTCTACATCTTTTCTTCTTGTTAAAACATCCATGCTTATATTGGCAAATAAACTCACATTCTAAGAATCCAGCTTTTGTTCTGTTACAATATGGGGAGGGCAGGGCATACAATTCTAAATAACTGCCACAACTATTGATTTTTTTTGAAAATCTAAATGAGCAAACATAATGTTCTACATACATTTAAAAATCTAAATAGTAGACATAATACTTTACATATGTTTAAATTATCATAACACCATAGAAAAACAACCAATCAATCAATAGGGAAAAAAATCAGCAATCACTAATATCACAGTGAACTTTTCTTTTTCTTGACCAAAACCATAATCTTATCAGTAAGAAACTGTAAACTTCTAGGAAGGAGTCTAGAGATTGATTTAATCTTTTCCAAAAAGGTAGGGTCATTGTTATTGACCAATATACTTAAAAATAATATGGCATTATTTTTTATATTTTTCTTAGTCTACATTCCACAGTAATCAAGATCTTTTTCACTAATGTTAGCCTGTTCCATTGCCTCCAGTTAATATACATATGATCGCATCTCCTTATTGGGAACTTCTGGGCCTCAGTTGAAACTTATTTTCCTGAATTCCACCCATATTTAATTTTAATGTGCCAAGTATATTGGCAAAACAAAGATGCAATCTAACAAGAAAAACAAAACAAACTAGAGTTGGAATTATTGAGTGCCATAATATTTCAGAATATGAGCTGTTCATTCTCTAGAGATTCATGAATATGAATTCTTCTAATTCTACTATTATAGGATTATCTTTCTTTTGAAAAATATTTTTAGCACAAATGGAGAATATGGTACAGAGGAAAGGTACTGAATTTAGAATTAGTGGTCTTAGAGCCAAATCTGGCTCTATAACATCTTTCCTGTGTGATTTTTAGTAAGTTATTTGACCTCATTCATTTTCAGTTTTCTCATCTAGAAAATTAGTCAGTTGAAGTAGATTATGCATAAAGTCTTTCCAGCTCTACATCAATATGATCCTATGAATAGAATGAATGTTTTAACAAGAAGAAAAGATGTAGAAGAGATCTGGCTGGTTTTATTTTTTCAGAGGCAGCAAAAGTAGGTTTTTTTTAAATTTAAAAACATTTATTAAATATATAATAATTACCAACAAAAAATAACCATATGAAAAATTATAAAGTGCAAACCATTAATTTTACATTTTTTGCAATCTGCTTAAAATAAGTAAATTTTATATATATATATATGTATATTGCTAATATAAAAATCTTGTGCTTTTGAATTCCCTTTGGATTTCTTTTACTTGGATATTTTTTACTTTTTCGTTTAAATAAAGAAATTAAGGTGATGATTAGAACCTTAAATAAGATAATTAAGATAGATATCTAGAGAGACCCCATATACCTGCATGAGGTTAGTAGAAGATCTAAGCCTGAGCATGCACACAGTCTAAACATAGTTTCTGGTAGGGCAACAATGGCTTAAAGAGCACAAATATTCTGCAAAATTTTACCTTAGGATTCATCATACTATGTAGGTAACCCTGCTTTCCTGAAGGGTTGTGGCACTGGAACAAAAGTTCTCCTATCTATGATGAAGCTGGAAAGACTTGTTTTTGGAAAGAGTATGGTCCTGGCAATGGATTATGGCTGCTATCTATGGAATAATCTAGCAAAATATGGTCCCTGTAAAATATGTTAACTGAGAACTAGATGGGCTAAAGTGATTCAATTAAATACTAAGAGGAACATAGAGAAATAGACCTAATATTACATTGCTAGAGAATCTGTGAATTTTTTTTTGAAACAAGATGGAATTATACATTAATAGCTGTAAAGCTGTTCATTCTCTTTGATCTAGAGAATCCACTACTAAGGTAAGGCCCTAAGGGCACTATTGAGAGGATATTGACTGTGAATGTATGACAATATTTATGGATGTTTTATTTAGTATGACAAAATAAATGGAAAAGACAAAAAAGCAATGAATGGGAGAAATGTCTGAATAGACTGTGATCTTTGAATGTAATGTATTAAAATAACAAATATTAGAAATCTAAAAAAGAACTGTAGGAAAATATGAAAAGAGAAAAAAATAATAATAATAAAACATAGCATAATTACATTAAAAATAACAATCATAAAATCAAGAGAAGAAAGGAAATTAAATGGATTCTTACTTGCTCTCTTTCATCCCTCTTACAAGATAAGAAATGTGAACCATAGTTACTGTTCAAAAACTCCTTGGTCAGATCTATCAGAGATAAAAGTAGTAAGAATGGGATTGTGGCATTTCTTGCAGGTCTAAATTGACTTGAAAAGATTGTGTAAAAAGGAAAATATCTAACCTGATGATGTATTGATATTAAATGCAAAATCTTAAATATGATAATTTGGAACTAGCAATGTGAATATTTGTCCTTGAGATAGTAATAATTATCAATATATTGATGTTACAATCCAGGAACTTTTACTGACTGTCCCCCATGAGTGAGCAGGCTCTTTTTCCTTCTCAGCTCCATCCCTTGGCTTTCTTAACTTCCTTCAGGTACCAGATAAAACCCCATCTTCTAAATAAAGCATTTCCTAATTCCTTTTTTTTAATGCTTTCCTTCCTTTTCTTATTTCTTATTTATATTATATGTATCTTGAGTGTACATAATTATTTGCTTGTTGATTCCTACATAAATTCATGAGTACTGTAATATGTCTGAAAAATAGAATTTTCCAAATTGTAAAGGAAGTACAAAAACTCACTCAAAAAAATCCTGTGTTAAAATTAGAATTCAGTAAGTGGCAACTAATGACTCTATGAGATATCAAGAACAATCAAAGAGAAAAGAATGAAAAAAGAAAAGAAATGTGAAATATCTCATTGAAAAATCAATTGACCAGGAAAAGAAATCTATGAGAGATACTCTAAGAATTATTGGACTGCCTGTAAGCCATGATAAAAAAGAGCAATTGGATATAATCTTTCAAGAAATTGTCAAATAAAACTGCCCTGATACTCTAGATCTACAAGGTAAAGTAGAAATCAAAATAATCTACTGTTCACTCCCATAAAGATATCCCAAAAGAATCCATATACCTTAGGAATATAATAAGAAAATTTCAGAATTCCCAGGTCAAGGAGAAAATAAAAGTAGCCAGAAAGAAACCATTCAAATATCACATTCAGGATAACACAAGTTTAGCAGCATTTACATTAAAGGATCAAAGTACCTGGAATATGGTATCCCAAAATCAAGAAAACTTGGATTTCAAATAAGAATTACTTTAGGGGGAAAATAGTTATTCAATGAAATAAAGGACTTTCAAGAATTCCTAATAAAAGACCAAAATTGAATACAAAATTTGACTTTCAAATAAAAGTCTCAAGAGAAAAAAAAGATAAAAAGAAAAGAGAATTCAAAAGACATTCAATAAGGTTTAAACTGTATACATAACTTCATGGGAAGATTATTCCTTTAAATCTCAAGAACTTTTTCATTATTAGGGCAGTTAGAAAGAGTATACATAGATAGAGTCAAGGATGTGAGTTGAATATAATAGAATACCTAAAAAAATTAAGACATGAGAAAGAGGAATGCATTGGGAGGAGGAAGGGAAAATAGAATGGGGTGAATTATTTTGCATAAAAGAATTCTGAAAGTGTTTTTACAGTGGAGGAGAAGATGAAAAAGCTGGAGAGGACAGTATATGAACCTTACTTTAATCAGATTTGGTTCCAAGAGGGAAGAACATATACAATCAATTGGTTATTAAAATCCATTTTACCCTACAGGAAAGTAGAAGGGCAAGAGACCAAGAAAACCTAATTACACCAAAAAAAAATGCAAGTAGTATCTCTAAACTCTCTAAAAAAATCCCCAGGACCAGATGGATTCACCAGTGAATTATATCAATCATTGAAAGAATAATTAATTCCAATAATATCAAAACTATTTGGTAAAATAAGCTAAGAAGGCATCCTATGAAATTCTTTTTATAACACAGATATGGTACTGATACCTAAGTCATGAAGATCAAAAAAAGAGAAAGAAAATTACATACCAAATTTTTTAATGAATATTGATGCAAAAATCTTAAATAAAATACTAGCAAAGAGACTATGGCAATATATCACAAGGATTATTCACTATGACCAGGTGGGATTTATGCCAGAAATATAAGACCGGTTTAATATTAGGAAAACTATCAGCATAATTGGCCATATCAATAATCAAGCTAAAATAAATCATGTGATTATCTCAATAGATGCAGGGAAAACCTTTGACAAAACACAATACCCTTTTCTTTTTAAAACATTAGAAAGCATAGGAATAAAAGGGCCTTTCCTTAAAATAATAAGCAGTATTTATTTTAAAACATCAGCAAGTATCATCTTCAATGGGGATAAGTTAGAAACCTCAATAAATCAGGATTGAAGCAAGAATGTCCATTGTCACCACTATCATTTAATATTATATTAGAAATACTAGCTTTAGTAATAACAGAAGAAAAAGAAATTGAAGGAATTAAAGTAGGCAATGATGTATCACTCTTTGCAGATGACATGTTGACATACTTAGAGAATCCTAGGAAAACCAACTAAAGAAACTAGTTGAAATAATTAATAACTTTAGCAAAATTACAAGATATAAAATAAACCCACATATATCATCAGCATTTCTATATATTTATATCAAAGCCCAGCAGCAAGAGTTAGAAAGATAAATTCCTTTTAATATCACTGTAGGCAATATAAAATATTTGGGAAGCTATTTGCCAAGATAAATGTAGGAATTATATGAACATATAGAAAACACTTTTCACACAAATAAATCTGGATCTAAACTATTGAAATAAAATAATTGCTCATGAGTTGGTTGAGATACAATAACAAAAAAGTCAATAGTACCTAAATTAATTTACTTACTATGTACCCTGGCTATCAAACTACAAAAAAAACAACAACCAAAAAATTAGAAAACTTGGAAAAAAACATTTATCTGGAAGAACAAAAGACCAAGAATATTAAGGGAACCAATGAAAAAAAAACTGTGCATGATTGTCACCAAGTTGAACTAGGTCTTAAACTGTACTATAAAGCAGTAATCATCAAAAAATCTGGTACTGGCTAAGAAATAGAAAGGTGGATGAATGGAATCACGTTGGGGTAGATGATTTAACATTCTATGTATGTCCCTAAGACACATGTGATCCCATGTGTGCGTTTGTCCATTCATGTTCCTCAGAAGTGAGGTTTTATTTGTTTGTTTGCTTTGTAGAAACTTACCCTCAATTTTGTAGGGAAATGTCTTTTGCTATTTTTTATTGTGTTTCTTAGTAGGTGTCTTCATTCTGAATTCATTGTGTTCTCTGGCTTAGATTTTTAAACAGATATAATCACAAAGATCCTAAAGTAAAATCTTGGGGGGGATCCATGAGTGAATTTGAAAGTACCCTTATATGTAATGTTTCTGTTCCTTTTTTGTTCTCTAATTGTGTTCTTTGGCAACATAGTAGTGTGAGACTAGATTCTGAACAAATAATTTTGTAGCAGCCTACTTTTCCCCAAAGGAAAACTATGAAAAACCTGACAAATAGACAGGACTCTAGACATTTAGCAACTGCTTTCCCTCCTATTGAATTACTTTCATTTTTTACTGCTATTTTTTTGAACTCATTCAAACACGTAAATTACTTTTTTGAAGAAACTAAAACAATTCTGAGTTATCTGTAAAACGATAAGGAGATATAAGAAAATGGGTAACTGAAATGGATAAATAACCAAAATTTTCTTTAAGCCAATCATTTCGCTTACTTGATTTCCAGTAAGAAGGATGGACTCAATTTTTTTTTTTCTGGAGAAATGGCTAATGGTCAATTAAAGAACCCTAGGTTTAGAAACAAGAAAAAGAAAAATTCCAATATCTGGACAATCTACAAAGCTGAAATCAGTATCTAAATAATAAAAATTTAATGACATATGTGAAAAATTTCCAAAGGAAAATCAGAGCATTAGTTATTTTCTATAACTTCTATCAGCATTTATATATGTATATATGTAAATCATATTGATTCTTAAATTCTATGCATTTAAATATATAGTAGATCCATATTTAGTCAAAGTGTTACTTTGACTATTACTAGTCAAAGATTATTTGTTTAAAATTTTCCAGTACCAGTCTTACTTAAAGAATATTATTAACTTATCTTTATTTTTATAAAGATTGAATCATTCTCTTTCCTTATCTATCTGTGGAAATGATATTTATTGTATTGAAGAGAATCCTTGTCCTGAATGAAAAATGAGTCTGACATGCCCATAGGGCTATATAGAGAAAATGGGTAGTAATGGGGTTGGGGTGGAGGCTCAGAAATGGCTTTGTAGAGTAGAAAAAAAGTAATTCTCACTCCCTTTTCCCACCTGTCATTGGAAGACTGAACCATCACTCAATATCAGAAAAGTAAGTGACAATTTTAATTGGTTGTTATTACAATTGATTTGCAGTTCAGTCTGACACTTAATAACAATGGGAAGGACACTGTTGCTACTCCCTGCCCCCCTTTCTGTTGGTAAAACACAAGAGAATGATCTAAGTCAGAAGTAGAAAATACAGCCTCTTACTATGGGGCAATAGGTAGTTCTAATGGGGCAATAAGTAGTTCTAATGGGGCAATAAGTAGTTCTAATGCTTTTCTATAACCAACTGAGATGGAGAAGAGGAAGAGAGGACAGGCACTTGAGAATCTCCTTTCATCCCAAATGACATAAGACCACAAGAATGACCCAATAAGCTTATAAACTTGCAGATCCATGCAAAGATGTGCCAATGTGACAGAGATGGAAATAGAGAGATAATGAGAGTAACCATAGAGAAAGTAGCATATCATACATATCGGTATATCACAAATGAATGTGTAATATAGTGATTATATATATATATATGTGTGTGTGTGTGTATGTGTGTATATATATGCATATATATGGGTGTATACAAAACATAAATCTATTTAAATGTGTAAGTTGTACAAGGAAAAAATGTAAGGGTAATGTAAATTATTTCTCTTCCAACAATAGAAATGAATTCACTAATTCAAATGTAGAATTGTAAACTCATTTGTAATAATTACATTAGAAAATATTAGTAACTTTATTGCTTGATTATTAGCAAATTTGAATTTTTTACTATCTACCTATTTGGAAAGTACAAATGCTTAAAAGGACCTTGATATTAAATTATTTGGAACTTCCTAATAATAATATATATTCCACTCCATCTGTGTCTGCCCGTACAGTGCAATTCTTATCTGGGTCTTCCTATATATTTGACATGGGGAGTCCACTATAAACATGAATCTACTGTATATACACTTAGTCTTGCCTACCTTGCACTCTTCTGACATCATACATGGGTACCAGTACAACATTCTAGATCTCTTATCAGTCATCCGTCACTCTTACCCTATGTCCAGCTCATCTTTCCTTCCTGTCATATAATTCTTTGATAGAATTTTTATTTCTATTCTTCTCTAAAATTAATTATTACTTTTCAACCTGTTCATCCGAACCATGTAGTTTTCCTTTATTCTTTGTATGATATTAATATCTTTATTCTTTGGCAATTATTGTATTATACATTTTTCTGTTCCACTGTTATGTGGTTCAGTGTATAGATGACTTAGTATGTAGTAAAAAATCCTGGTTCAAATCATTTCTCAGACATTTGTTAGCTATTGAAAAATATACTGAAATAATATATATATACATATATATAGCTAAAATAATTGTTTTTTTAAGATAAGGGAAGGGAATTGGAATGATCTATCTAAAAACTATAAATAACCTTTCCCCCCCAAATCAAGTTGATAACCTACACTATTTAATACTTCTCTACCTACAAATCTAATTCCTACAACTAGTTAAATTAAACTCCCTCCCCTTAGTGGATATACAAAGATGGTAAGGAATTGAAGAGGAAAGAGTTCTCACTGACAGTTGGCACTTGGAAGTCTTGAGCAGCTCTTTTGGAAATCACCCTATCAGCCACAAGATACACACACAGGGACACAGGAAACAGTCTTTGGATAAAAGATCACAAGAGAGGGATTCAAGTCCAACTCATGAGATCCACCCAAGGAGCTAGATTCACTATCACCCTTAGCTTCAACTGTTCCCAGTCAAAAGCCAAGCTCTCACAGCCCCAGAATTATGGAACTTCCTGCTTCTGCTTTGCAGCATCTCCTGCTCTTGCTTCCCTTATAACACTATGGGACCCTAATGCATTGTGTGCCTCAGTTTTCTCAACTGAAAAATGATAGTATCTATTCCATAGAGTTGTTATGAGAATCAAAAGATGTAATAACTAATGTATTTTACAAAACATAAAGTGCCACAAAATGCTAGTTTTTCTTCCTCCTAATCCAACTACTATTAATATTATTACTACTTAACAAGTAGAATGGTATTGTTTTTAAATGGCCCTTGTCGTTTGTGGAAGTTGGAAGTAATTAAAAAGAGTTTTGTAGTTTACCAAATGCAATCTATAAACACATCTATAGACAAGTTCTCTAAGTATCCATCCAAATGCATGGTGTAATCCATTCAATACACTTACTTCATTCATCTGATCTTTTCTTTTTTAATATTTAGTCAAAAGTCGTTTTGGACGATCTATCTCTTTGAAGAAGTTCTTTAATAATTCAGTGTTTGGTGCAAGGAGACAATTGTCATCTACTAGTGGAGGAGCAAACCATTCTTAGGGAACCTATTCAACTTCACCTTTGTTCTGGTTCTCCTTCGTCAATGATAAATCCCTTTGGTTCACATATTTCTTCAGCTGGAATTTATAATTAATTATTGAAAATAATTATTTTTTTTGCTATATCTTTCAAGGATTATTGAATGATACCAATATAGATGTTAATGCTACCATTTTGAAAAAGAACCTGCAAAGTATCATTTTAATCTATTGAATTTTATCTACTTCTTTGTCAAAACCAATAAATGATACACATGGTGGGATCTTCTTTTCTAATTCCCAAATCACAAACCTGATCCTGTCACCCCTGTACTCAATGAGCTACAGTGTTTCTTTATCACTTCCAGGGTCAAATACAAAATATTCTATATGATGATCAAAGCCCTTCATAATCTGACCCCTTCTACATGTCTAGTCTTTTTTTATACATTATTTCCTGTAATCTTTGATCCAGAATCAGTGGCCTTGTGGCTTTGTCACAAATAAGAAACTCCATCTCTTGTCTTTGGACCGTTTTTTTGGCTATTCCCCATGCCTAAAATTATCACCTTCCTCATCTTGACCTAGCCTTCCCTAGCTTTTTTTAGGTACCAAACCAAATCACATTATAGAAAGCAACTCCTTAACCTCCCTAATTTTAGTGCCTTTTCTATTTATTTCCTATTTGTCTTAATATATAGCTTGTTGGCACATAATTTGCTTGTAATCTCCCTTATTAGGTTGCCAACTTCTTGGGGGAAAGGATAGTTTTATTCCTCCCTCTTTTTTCCCCAGCCAGTAAGGCAAACCCTGGATCCTAGCAGACCTTAATAAATGTGTTAACTCACTGACTATTGTATATACTTTTCAGTAAATTGAGAAATGGTAAATCTGTAGTTCATCAATTAATATAATTATTGAAAAATTTTTTATTCTTCATTAACACCTTAGGAGAAATGCCTAGATGATGCACAAAGGTTTTGTATAGAGGTCTATAATTCTGTAATTCTTGATTAGCTTAGTTGCCTGTTTTGTTTTTATAAGGCTCAGGACATTTTTTCTCAATATATCTTTGTTGTCTTCTTCACATATAAACACCTGATATATTGATCCCCAATGCCTTCCAAATTGTCTCATCAACAGCCTCTTCTATAGATACTTAATTTGATCTAGTCATTTTTCTTTTCTTCATTCTCTTTAATGTCAACACTATATCTCATAAGCATGAATGGTAATGTGATATGAAGTTGCCATTGTCATGGATCTGCTGTCCTTGATGAAAAAAAGGTTGTCTAAATATTTTTTACTTTTTTTCTATTTTTCTGTTTGTTATCCTCTGCCCATTTTAATGTATTATCCAGATCATTTTCCTTAGTAAATATGAGAATCTCTTGCAAAGATCTTTTTAGTTTTACCCTGTACTGCTTCACTCTGGTTTTTTAAATATATGTGTGTGTGTGTGTGTGTGTGTGTGTGTGTGTGTGTGTGTGTGTTGTGGTGAAAATTTTCACCTTTTTAAGATTATTATAATATTGAACAATGGCCGCCAAGGAATTTACTTATGAAATTCCTAAAATGAAACACTCAAGTCAGAATGGAGTTTATGGAGGTTTAATCACAATGGGAGTAGGGAAAAGAAGAGGGAGAGAAGGAGAGAGGAGAAAAGGGAAAGGGGCTACTCAACCTCTGACCAAGGCAGAGGGAGTTTAGGCCCAAAAGGGCCAAGGTGGAAGGAATCAGTCCTTGACTCACGTGACCGATCTGAAGGGAAGCTGTCTGCGGGCCTCCTCTCTGTTCAAGCTTCTAACACAAACTGCCGTCTAGCTCTCTCCACAGGAAGTGCGTGAATTCCAGAGGTTGTTCCCTACCTCACTTCCTGTGCCTCACAAGTGCCAATGGTGGCTCTAGCTTGGCTTAGGACAGCCCAAGTGGGCAATTAGTTATTTCTGATTTGTCATTGACTATCACATGCCCGTGTAGTGTGGGTGTGCACAATTTTTTTGGGTGCTAGACCAAGATGGAGACTTTTAAAATTCACAATCCCCCCTGATGATGATTGGGAGACTAGTCTCCCCAATTGATCACTAAACATAAGCATACTACACCCCAAAAAAATTTTAACTGTAAGTGTATACAAAAATTTTATGCACTAAGAGGAAAACTATAATAGTTGTAGATATGGGGAAATAGAGGAGAGAGAAAGACAGCAAACCAATGTTTTGCTGGGTGCATTGACAAAAGCCAATTAGGGGGCAGTCCCCTTTGGCATAAGAGTGTACATTCAAAAAATGTTCAATCAACCACACCCCAAGGTTCATTCTGGATCTTCCTGTAGTAAAAAGGTTTAGATATCTTTCTGCAAACAGTTCATTCTCTGGATTCAGTTAGTTAGCAAGCTTCTTCTCTGAAGATTTATCTCGAACAAAATTTAAATCTTGGATTTGATGAAATACAATCCCCCCCTGAAGAAAGTGTTGAAAAAAATACTGAGTCCAGCTGAGGATGCAAGTTTTAGTTGTGGGGGTGTGCGAGTTAATCCAAAAGGAAAACAAAATAAAATGGAAATAAAATAAAAAAACAAAATCAAAAGAAGAAAAAGGGGAAAAAATAGACCCTTTATATATACATATATTTATATTAAAGAAGAATTCAAAATCAGTATCAAAAAATAAAAAAAATCTATGTATACAAAAATTTGAGAAAGCAAGAATTAAAAAAAAAATTTTCCCCCACAGGCCCCTGTATTAGGTTCCAGTTAAGTAATTTCTAATTCCACAAGTCTGTAGGACAGAATGCAGCATATTTTACTTCCCCATTTGCAGCCAAGGCTACAGGAAGTTGCCATACTATAGGAGAGAAAAAGGACCAGATTTTTATTTTATATCCAGGGAAGTGTCAATCTCTCATCTGATTCTACCTTCGTTCTCAGGGATGGATGGAGCCAGGATGGTAGCTAACCTTTGGTACTTGTCTGTAGGTATTTTCATGAAGAGTGTGGATACAAGGAAGGCCTACATCTTAACGTCTGTCAAGTGTCGCAACCTCAAATCTCATACTAGGTTCAAGTCCTTAGTATTGGATTAGAAATGCATTTATCCTACCGGGATTGGTCTTTGATTTTTAGACCTGTGAGCTCTTTAGGCATTATCCAGGTTATCTCTGGATCTCCTTTTTGATCCTATTCCTAGAATCAGACACAAACATTAATCATAGTCCCACAACAATTATCAATAAATGGCAGGTTCCCATAGTCTAAAGCTGTTTGGGTGCATATTAATAATAATAGCAAGTATATATATTTAAACTAATATTATTGTAGAATAAAATTAATATTGATTGTATGTACCTTAAGTACATAGAAATGAGAAAAAGGGGAAAAATAAAATATTATAAAAAAAGATAATAATAAAATAAGGAAAAGAGAAAAAAGGAAAAAAGAAAAAAAATTAAATTTAGGAATTCAATGTGTCAAAAGCAGAATAAAACACTTCCACTTGTCAATGGGTAGTTATCTCCAATGCATGTATAGGATACAGTCAATCAGTCTCAACAGAAGATTCTCTCTTTACATGTGAGCAGTGAATCCAAGAGTCCTTTTCTCCAACCTTTATAGATGTTGGAGTAGTTAACAATATTTGGAATGGTCCTTCCCAGGAAGGCTGGGTTGCTCCCATACGCTGGAAGTTCTTTATATACACGCTGTCTCCTGGGTTCAGGTCATGAAGTGAGAAGTCTAGTGGTCCGGCTTGTACTGCAGCTCCGGATTCATGTAGCTCACGCAGTTTGTGCTGTAATTCCTGTATATAGGAAGCAATAGTAGTATCTCCCCCTAATAGCAATGAATAAGCCAGGGAGAAAGGCTTAGCCTGTATAGGCAGATGTCCAAAAAGCATCTCAAATGGTGAGATGTGTAGGTCTCCTCTAGGCCTGCTTCTAAGATAAAATAGGGCCAGAGAGAGAATTTCAGGCCATTTTAAATGGGTCTCAGTGCATAATTTGCCAATCATAGTTTTAAGTTCTTTGTTCATCCTCTCAACTTGGCCTGAACTCTGGGGATGATATGGAACATGGAATTTGGGAGTTATCCCCAAGCAAGAATATATCTGGTTTAGAACAGAATCAGTAAAATGACTCCCCCTATCGGAATCAATATATGCTGGTAGGCCAAAGCGAGGAATAATTTCTTTTAAAAGCACCTTAGCAACAAAAGCCGCTGTGGCTCGGGCTGTAGGAAATGCTTCCGGCCATCTGGTCAGTTGGTCTACTATGACCAAACAAAATTTATATTGTCCAGCCTTTGGCATCGTTATAAAATCTATCTGCAGGTGCTCAAAAGGTGTGTAAGCCAGAGGTCGCCCACCAAAGGCTTTGCCACGAAAGGCATGTTGGTTATATGCCTGGCAGGTAGAGCAGGCAGAACACACTTTAGAGGCTATGGTAGTTATACCGGGGGCTATCCATACTCTCTTAACAGAGTCCACGATGCCCTGGGTACCAAAGTGGCCATTATTATGAACAGATTGGCAAATTTGATTATAGAAACTTCTAGGGAGCAGGGATTTTCCTTCAGATGACACCCAAACTCCATTGATCTGTTTTGCTTTGAATTTTTGTTTCCATTTTTCCACTTCCTTCTCATTATAGGAAAGTGATAAATTTGAGTCATCAGTAGTTGTTATTGTTAAAAAGTAATTCAGGCCCTTCTATGGCTGCTAGCTCTGAAGCAGCATCTGCTCAGTCATTTCCCCTAGAGACAGGGTCGGTGCCATCTGTATGGGATGAGCAATGAACTACAGCTAGGGCTTCAGGCAGCTGAAGAGCAGAAAGTACTTCATTAATAATTTCAGCATTAGCTATGGATTTTCCAGCTGAGGTTAAAAATCCTCTCTGGAGCCATAGCATTCTGACTGAGTGACAAATGCCAAAAACATATCTAGAATCTGTATAAATTGTTGCCCTTTTATCCTTGGCAATTATACAGGCATGTTTCAGAGCTATGAGTTCTGCCCCTTGAGTGCTAATGTTAGAGGGCAGCAAAGCTGAGCACTCAGTGGCAAATTCTGTGACTACAGCAGCTCCACTGTAGCGTATGCCATCCCTCATGAAAGAAGAACCATCAGTAAATAAGATCAGGTCTGAGTTCTTAAAGGGAGTGTCCAGGAGATCATCTCTAGGCTTTTCTGCCATGGACACTAGTGTTTCACAACTGTGTAATGGTTCTCCTGAAGTTGGTAAGTCTGGAAGCAAGGTGGCAGGATTAAGGGTTCTACAACATTTTAAAGTAATGTTTTCATTATTTAGCAAGGTTATTTCATACCTTGTAATTCGCTGATCAGAAAATGCCTGTGTTCTCTGTCTTAGCAACAATGCTTCTTCCTCATGTGGACACATAATTAGTTATGTGGGCATCCCAATACTAGATCAACAGTTTTTGTCACTAGTAAAGCAGTAGCAGCCACACCTCTAAGGCATGGTGGTGCTCCTGAAGCTATTGGGTCCAGCTAGGCTGAATAATAAGCAACTGGATGCTGAGAAGCCCCAGAGTCTGAGTTAAAACGCCTGAGGCTACTCCTCTTTGTTCATGTACATACAAAGTAAATGGCTTGTTGTAATCTGGGATGCCTAGAGCAGGGGCAGATAGGATAGCCTTTTTTAGCTCTGATAGAACTGACAGATGTTCAGGCTCTAATTTGAGGGGATCAGGGACAGAATCCCTTGTTAGTGCTATAAGAGGTTTAGTAATTTCCCCATAGCAAGGAATCCATTGTCTGCAAAACCTTGTTGCTCCCAGAATTGCTCTTAACTGTTTTTTAGTGGTAGGAGCACTCAATTTTTGAATATTCTCAATCGCTTGGGAGAAATAGAGTGGGCACCAGCTGTCAGAATGAACCCCAAATATTCTACTTTGGGGAGACACCACTGAACCTTATCCATTGAGATCTTATGACCTCTTTTGTGCAATTACAAAAGAAGGTGTTTACTATCTTCCTGACATGCTTCTGCATCTGCGGAAGCCAAGAGTAGGTCATCTATGTATTTTATTAATCTGCTGTTTTTAAATTTTATATTATCTGTATCTTGTCCCAAAATTTGTGCAAATAAAGTCAGACTTTCTACATAACCCTGGGGCAGACGACCCCAGGAATATTGGGTGCCATTCCAGGTGAAAGCAAAAATATGCCTCAAGTTCTCATGTATGGGTATGGAAAAGAAGGCTGAGCACAAGTCTACTACTGTAAAGTATGTAGCTGTGCTAGGAATAGAAGAAATAATAGTATTGATATTGGGAACTACGGAGTGTCTCTTTATAACGTGATTGTTCACAGCCCTCAAATCTTGTACGAATCTATAGAGGTGTTTGCCATCGGGCCCCCTTTTTGTTTTTTTAACGGGGAGGATGGGTGTGTTGTATTCAGATTTACAAGGGAAAATTATTCCTTGGTCAATTAAAGAGTTTATTATTGGGGTAATGCCCTCTGTTGCCTCCTTGGAGAGAGGATACTAAGGAATGCAAGGAGGTGGGCTGGATTTAGTTTTTATTTGCACGGGAGCAGCTGATTTAAGTAAGCCTACATCAGTAGAAGATGTGGCCCAAAGAGACTCTGGTATATCTGTAGATATTTCAAAGGGGCCATGGTCTCTCCCTTACTTTTCAATTGTTCCTTTAAAATTTCAATTTATTTTTTTAAGTCTGCCACTGATGTATTGTGTGTCTCAGGTTTTTTTGTACGATTCTTATAGGCATATGTTGCTACTTTCCTCAGTTCTTCCAGGTCCATAGACTCCCAGTTGGGACAGTTAGTTTCAAATTAGTCTTTTACTGCTAAACAATTCCCAATGAATTGTCTGCATATATGTTTAATGTCCTTTTCTTTGGTCAAATCAAGGTCCATATATGTATGTCCTATGTCAATAAGTCTGTCCATAAAGTGGGAGGGGGTCTCATCAATCAAGTTTTTCAGATCATAATGCAATAAAAATTATACCTAACAAAGGTACATGGAAAGGCAAATTTAAAATTAATTGGAAATCAAATATTATAATTCTTCAAAACTGATGGATCAAAAAAGAAATCATAGAAACAAGTATGTATTTCATTAAAGGGAATGACAATGAGGAGACATCACATCAAAATTCATGGGATACAGCCAAAGAAGTGCTCAGAGGAAAATTTATATCTCTGAGTTACTATAGCAAAAAAAAAAAAAAAAGGAGAGGGAGGAAGACAATGAATTGGGCTTACTAATTAAAAAATTAGAAAAAGAACAAAATTTAAAATCCCCAGATAAAAACTAAATTGGAAATCCTAAAAATTAAAGGAGAGATTAATAAAATTGAAAGTAAAAGGATGGGTACCTGTCAGATCTGCGGTAAAGGAAGGAATTTAAGACCAAGCAAGAGAGAGAACATTGCAAAATGTAAAATGATTGACATTGATTATATCAAATTAAAAAGGCTTTGTCCAAACAAAATCAATGTATCTAAAATTAGAAGGAAAGTAATAAACTGAGAGAACATTTTTATAAAATAAACTCCCCGACAAAGATCTAATTTCCTAGTTGACAAATGGTCAAGGGACATGAAAAGGCAGGGTAATTTGGAACTATTTTCAAGGAGTTTTAAAAGAATGCCTGCCCTTTGACCCAGCCATAGCACTGCCGGGTTTGTACCCCAAAGATATAATAAGTAAAATGTCTTATACAAAAACATTTATAGTTGTGCTCTTTGTGGTAGAAAAAAATGGAAAATGAGAGAGTGTCCATAGATTGGGGAATGGCTGAACAAATTGAGGCATCTGATGATGGTGGAAAATTATTGTACTGAAAGGAATAATGAAAAGGAAGAATTTCATTTGAACTGGAAAGGTCTCCAGGAATTGATGCAGAGTGAAAGAGTGATGCAGAAAGAAAGTGAAAATTGATGCAGAGCAGAACCAGGAGAACATTATATACAGAGACTGATAAGACTTTAGCCTAAATTAGGCTACTTGAAAAAAGTGAAAGCTTATACATTCCCAACTGGAGTTATTACTAAAGTTATAGAATAACACAAAACTTAGTAACACAAGAAAACAGCAGAAGGAACAAAGAGGATGCAAATTTAACTCAGATATTCTCTCCAAATATGATTATAGCCCAACTGTAACATAAAGTACAAAGTCAATAAGCAAACTTTAAATATAAATAACTCCCCCAAAAGTCATGCCATGAAGATAAATTCTGATAACAAGAACATCCAAGACACAATCCAAGAAGAACAGAATAATTCCAAAACATTATCAAGCTAAATTGAAAAGAAAACCACTGTTTGGACACAAATTCAACTATAATTCTTAAGAGTTACATATATATATAATATTATTATAACAATAAAATATATAATTTCTAATAATTTTAAATTATTTTAAAAGTCAAATGGGGGAACTAGAGGAAAATGGAAACAAATAACAACAATTTGGAAAGAAAATGAATCTCTAGGAGGTTATTCTTTCTGTCAACAAAAAAATATTGGCTAATGTCATTTGTTTTTCAACAAATTTCAAAATAAAAGAAAAATTACATTTTGTTTTCTTTACATTTTCTTTTGACTGGAATCCTCCAGGACACATATAACAAGAAATAGGAGTGAAGCATTATGAATTTTTTTCTAAGACAGTTACTCCAACTTCTGGATCTTACTTAAAATGAACATAGTGTACAAAGTATTTTTAAAATGTAAAGACCTAAAGATAAATAAATAAGAAATAAAGATCTTCTTTCAAGTTTCAATATATCTTTGCAAAATTAGTAAATGAAACATTGCTGTTATCTAATATCATTCTTTAATTTCAATTTATAAAGCTTAGTATAATATTAAGAAAAATAAATAATGTTAAGAAATTATTATTTAGCTTTAACTAGTTTCAAAAATCAGATACTATATTTTATGGACCAAGTGATTAATGAACCAATTTTTCCTTTTCCTGGAATATTCCTGAATACTTAGTAAGATAGATTTGGGGAATTTTTTTTTTAAATATGAAACTTTATGATGATTTTCAGTTGAAAGGATAAACTAAAGGACTGAAAATTAAATTATATTTAATTTTAATTTAGTTGAGTGGGACCCGATTTCAGAACCCTGCCTCACTGTGAACCACAGCCTCTCTATATCTTTCCATCTTGAGAGATTCTTAGTTATATCATTTTTTAGAGTTTTACCAGTGGGATTTACTAAACATTAATAACCTTCCTCTCCTTCCCTTATTATGTAAATATCAATCAATTATTTCAATATAGTTAAAGTATAACTTTAGTTTTCTTTTGTTGTTCTTCTCATTCCCATGTCATAACTCCATTTGATGAATTCCTCAAGTACAACTCATTAAGGACAATATGCATCAGTAAATATATCCTTGTCTCTATTTCTCTTTTCTACTTTTCCTTTATGATAGCTACTTCTATATGAAACATAGATACCTAAAAGAATAAAGAGAGCCATAGAGAGATCAAAAATTGACAAAGGAGTAATAAAACAGAGATATAACCAGAAACATGAGATGGGGAATAGAAAATTCACCAGATATTCTGGAAGACTTGACTCCATCTCTAAAAGATAATGTTTTTGCAGGTCTGAGTAAATAAATTAATAATGCTCTGGTAAAATTTTTTTAACATTGGAATTCACAGAACTGATGTCAATATTCTTTGGTAAATGAAGTTTCCTTACCAGAAGATCCTGCTAGAAATGTTCTATTTATCTATCATCTATCTATCCATCTATCTCATTATCATCTATAACTCTTATGTCTCTCTATTTTGAGTCAATTAAGCCACACATACATACACACAAAACAAAGTCTTGCCTGCCCAGATGTATGTTATGTTTGAGGGTAACATATTTTTCATTCAATTTGTTTTTTTCTGCTTGATAAATAAGCCAGTATTTATTTTTACATTGATGTAGTTTTTACTTAGAAGTCTTCAGAGTATTCTAAAAAATGATGTATGTAGTAATATTCATATGTGAATCAGAGCTTTTCAAGGACTTTGCCATCCATCAAGCATCTGGTGGAGAGGAAAGTTTATTTGAACTTTGCTCATGACAACAAAGAATTTGGTTCCTCAGTCATCCTGTTTTACTCCTCACTAAACATCAATACTCAGCAGACTATAGAAGGGTCATCACTAAATCTACACATCCATCATTGTCTTAAACAATTTAAAAAATATGTTTGAGAGTCCCTTTGTTTTAGGAGAGCCAATTGAGTGGCATTTTTTCTTCTGAATCATTTTTGGACATGAACTTTGTGTTTTTTATATGTCTTCATCGATTATATGTATGAACATGTGTGATTTATCTGTATATATTAATGTCTAGAAAACCCGACAACTTCTCTGTCTCATCCTCAAGGATATATATTTACAAAGATTTTAGATATGTAAGTTTGATAGAGTTCTGGATATAGCTGCAAGAACATAAGGCAAAACTCACTAGCTGAACCTTGCCCTCCAGTGTTGCTAAGGGAGATTGTCAAAAGAAAGACTTTGACCTACTTTTTTGTCTAAGTCATTTCCTAGCCGACCCTTGTTGAATTGCAGACAAGAGTCCTTGGGTGAAAATATTTGTCAGGAATTCATCTCTTTTCAATGGGTATTCCTCAAACCTGCTACATATCTAGGTCAGCGAGAGTAAAGACATTTAATTCCAAATATATTCTTGGCAGCTAGAGTTGAGGCCATCCAAATTACCTTGAACTTCACCTACATTAAAGCATAGGGGCAGGAGCAGGGTAACTGATCTTTCCCCTGAATTTCTGTTATTCCATGCAGATCACTGTCAATCTTACAAAGAGATAATGAAACAGGAATATGGATTAATAGCTGCTCATATCTTCACAAGCATTGGAGGGACTTTTAAAAGGAACAATGTGTGACATTTTCCATTATTTTAGAATTTTACTTCCTTTAATATATATTCAAAACTCATCAATGAAGGAAACCTGTATAAGAATATCAAATTGTTTTGGAGACATAAAAAAAGGAAATTTAAGGACATAAAAATTAAAAGAAAATTTAAATTTATATAGAACTATTAGAAAGGTATAAGAACGTAAATCCTTAGGAAATGAACTATAAACAAACACAAGAAGTTTAAGATATGAAACCTGGAGGTAGAACCAAGACTGTAAAATAAAGCATTTAGCTGAGTTCTTTCAAACTCCCTTCCAAATAACTCTAAAATATCACCTCAAATCAAATCCTAAAAGGGTATAGCCAATAACAGTTTGGGTAAAAAAATGTTTATAGACCAAGACGTTTTATGAGATCAGCAGAAAGGTTCCATTTTTCTAGGGAGTAAGTAGTGGCCTGCAGTTTAGGTCATTATTACAATGGAAATTTAGGGGAAAAGGGGAAAGGTTTGTAGGAAGGGAGAACACAATAAATAAGTTTATTAACAAGGAGGGGATGATGGGGAAGGAAAGGGGATAATGGACCAACTTATTATTAGCCCCAGATAGTTAATCCACTATTGTTATTTTCTAAGCTTAACCTTGTCTAAACTAAACTAAACTAAACTAAACTAAAGTAAACTAAATTAAAGTTATCTAAGGATAAGTCCAAACAGGGAGCTAAATAAAAGGAGCTTAGAATGTAACCAAGAGTAACCACCCCAGTTTAATGGGAAAAATGGATATTTAATGAAATAAAAGTCTTCTAGACATTATTAATGCAAAGAAAAATGTTAAATAGAAATTTTGGTTTTAAAATACAATATTCAAGAGAGTATTATTTTACCCCCAAAAGAAGGATACAGAGTATCAGTTCTAAGGCAGAAGAGAAATAAGGGCTGGTAATAGGAATTAAGTGACCTGCCCATAGTAACACAGGTAGGAAGGATATGAGGTCAAATTTGAACCCAAATCCTCCTGAATCTAGGCTTAGCCCAATATCTACTATGTGACCTAGTTAACTATAGCTCAAAATATCCCCAGCACAGTGCATAAAAGTCTTAAATAGGCATTTTCATATTTCTTAATGCTAGTTATTCCACATAATAAATAAAAATACACTGCCACCTTTGGACTTCCAGAAGATGGATGCCAAGATATTCTGACCTAATCTGGGAATTCTGGCTCCTTGAGGATGGGGGTAGGATGATACAGAAAGAGAAAGAGAGACAGAGACAAAGACAGAGAGAGAGAGAGAGACAGAAAGATAGATTAAATGGGGAAATGGAATGGAGGGAAGTAAACAGTTAATAATGATAACTGAATCTGAATGAGATGAACTCACCCATAAAAATGGAAGAAGAGAGTAGTTTAAAAAATTTTAAAGGAGTCAAAATATATATATTTTTAGACAAAAAACACTTATAACTGAGAGATGCAGATAGAATGAAAAATAAGTCTGGAGAATAATCAGATAAGATAAAAAAAGAAATTTATAAAACAAAAGTAATAATAATGATCTCAGTCAAAGCAAAAGCAAATCTAGACCTTGTAAAAGATATAAGGAAAAACTATATTTTGTTAAAAGGTACACTAGGCAATGTAGTAATACCAATATTAAATACATATCCAATGAAATAGCATAGCCTTCAAATTCTTAGAGAAAAAGTTGATTTAGTTACGAGGGGGAAATACATAGTAAAGCTATAAGTGGGGAGACTTCAACTTCTCCTTCTCAGAACTAGATAAATCTAGCCATAATATAAATAAGAAGAAAGTAAAAGAGATGAATAAAAATTATGGCTATGGTCATGTAATGTACACATACATGTGTACATATTAAGTAAAAAACTGTAGACATAGGTTAAAAATTCATTGGAAACTAAATAAACCATATAGAGCAAATAAAAGAATCAAATGTACAGTATATAAACAAAGCATTACTTAAGGGAATTTTTTATCACTATATATTTAAATCAATAAAATAGAGAAAGCAGATCATAATAAGGAATACAAATACAAGAATAAGGAATACAAATACAAGAAATTGGTACAAGAACAAAGCAAATATCCCCAATTAAACAACATATTGGACATCTAGAAAATTAAAGGAAAGACTAATAAAACTAAAAGCAAAACAAACATTGAACTCCCAGATAAAAGGAGCCAGATTTATGGGGATAAAGATAAACTATTGAGTAATTTGATTTAAAAAAGAAAAATAAATGGTAATTATCAGAAAACAGATAAAATCAAAATAGGTACATGATTTTAAAATAAAGAGTATCACTGAATGCTCTATCTGCCAGATTTATGAATAAGGGAAGAATTTATGACAAAACAAAATAGAGACCATTACATTAGGTACAAAAGATAATTTTGTTCAAATTTATTTGATTAAATAAAACTGAAAATCTTTCCAATGAACTAAATATAATTAAAATTAGAAGGGAGCAGGTTAAGCATAAGAATAAAAATCTTTCTTTTTTTCATAGTCTGGTATCCAAGATACAAATACCTAATTCATATAGCTAAGAAAAAAAAGTTATTCTTTAATGGATAAAAAGTGGAGGGAAATATAGTCAGTTATGAAAGGAAGACAATGAAGATACCTACATCAGTAGTAGAAAATATTCTAAATCACCATTACTTAGAAATACTCTGATGTCCATCAGACTGGAAGGATGACAAAAAAGGGAAATAATTGTTATATTAGGACAGGTAGTAAAAAGTACAATTTTGGTTTAGCTATGATTTGGATCAGTCATTCTGGCAAGTAATTTTAACTAGTCCCCCGTGTTCCTAAAATTATATATGCTCTTTGATCCATTGATAACATGTTTAGGTTTTTATCTTTAAAAGTTCAAAGACAGAAGTAAAGAATCTTTATGTGTAAAAAATGTTTTTATCTGAACTCAGGTTGTTGTAGAAGAACTTAAAAAAAGAGAGAGAGTACTGGGAATTGGATGAACAAATTATGGTCTATAAATATAATTGAGTATTATTAGCTATAAAAATGATTAATGGGTTGGAACCAGTGAATAGTGGTATGATTTATATAAATTTATGTAGAGTAGAAAAAGCATTTTACATGATTACATATGTAAAATCTATTACAGTTTGCTTAACAACTAATCAGAGGCAGAGGGAGGAGAGAGAGAATTCAAGACAAAATTATTTTTCAAATGTTGGAAACACTTTTTATATGTAATTGAGGGAAAACAAAATATTTTTAAAAGGAGGAAAAAGTAAATTAGTGAATTTCTACAAAAATATTTATATTAATTTTCATAATGGCAATTGAAGGGATATCCATCAATTAAGGAGTGACTAAACAAGTTGTGCTATATGGTTATAAGAGAATATTACTATGGTATGAATTAGAAAATGTAAACTGAGGAAGCTGTTTCTTGTTGCTGTAAATGACTATGCTCTGGCTGGCTGTGACTGGAGAACTGTTAGAGGGGAACCTGAAACTGGTTGAACTAACTGGATGTACTCTGGCTTACTAAAGAACTGAGGAAACTATTTCTTTTGTTGCAATGACTACTCTGGCAAGCTTGTGACTAGACAGAGGGGAACCTGAAACTGCTTGGTTTTAATGGAAGTAGGAATGAGAAATGCTGAGGGATGATAGTACAGGGATGCTGCCACACAGAAGAACTCCTCTGGGGAATGCTCTGGGGTTTGCCTACTGATCCCTACTGATGACTAGTGGATCAATATTCCTCCTAATCTCCTCCTACCCTCTCTCCCTCCCTCCTTTATCCTCTCCTCCCTGTCTCCCTCACCTTGCAGTTCTTCTTGAAGCCTTTGGCTTCTTCCCTCTCCCCTGAGTGGACTAAAATTACTCTAGTTTTCTTTCTCAGGTAAGGATGGGAAACTGAGGTAAGAGGGATGAGAGTTTCCCTAAACTACAAGGAGAATTTGAGGGATTGGGAAATCAGTCCAGTCACAAACTGTGACGGAGAGACAGTTAGAAATGGAGGACAACAGTTAAATCTTCTTCACAAAGTCATCAAGGTCTCTCAGCTTAACCTGAGAGAAACAAAATTCAAAATCTCTCCTTCAGCCTGGCTTTCCTCCAACTGTTGGTCATTCAAATCTTAGAGAGAGACAGAATCAGATCCTCCTTTGGTAAAATAACTCAAAGTCAAGCCACACACCCCGAAGGATCCTTTTAGCCAGCTTCAACTCCAGAGAGAAACCAAAGTCCAAAGTTTCTCCCCTGGTCAGCTTCAACTGCCCAGAGCCCAAGAGACAGAGACAAAGTCACAAATTTCTCCCCCTGGCCAGCTCAGCTGCCTCTCCTCCTGGGAATATTCCGTTTGGAATCTTCTTCCAGACAGGTCCCCAGCCTTGACTCTTGCATCTTGGCTTGTCCTACAAAACCTCTCTCTGTTCATGTCTCTATCACAGGTATAAGAAATGAGAAGAAGGATGATTTCAGAAATAACCTGAAAACACATATATATGAATCAATACCAAGTGAAGTGGGCAGAACAAAGAGAATATAGTATACAATAACAGCAATATTGAAAAATGTTCTATTATGAAAGACAGCTATTCTCAGCAATATAATCATCCAAGACACTTCTTTAAAAAAAACAAAAACAAAAACAAAAACTTTCCTTCCATCTTGGAATCAATACTTCATATTGATCCCAAGGCAGAAGAGTGGTAAGGGCTAGGCAATGGGGGTTAAGTGACTTGCCCAGGGTCACACAGCTGGGAAGTGTCTGAGGCCAGATTTGAACCTAGGGCCTCCAATCTCTAGGCCTGGTTCTCAATCCACTGAGATATCCAGATGCCCCCCCATCCAAGACACTTCTGAAAGACTTATGATGAAAAATGTTATCCAGTTCAAGAGAAAGAATTAATGGAGTCTGATCAAAGCATACTATTTTCACTATAAATTTTTTCTCTTGTTTTCATTTTTGACATGTGTCTTTTCTAAAACATACAAACATAAAATGTATATATATATATATATATATATATATATACACATAGATATATATATATATTCATGAAAAAAATGTCTCATGGGACTAGGCAAAATTTCAAGGATAAAACATAGGGGTAAGGGATATGAGCAAAGAGTATAGCATACTAATAATTAAATTTATTCTTTATGAAATTGTAACTAATCTAGGAGTGTCTTATTTCCTTCCAATCATAGAAACCATGTTGGCAAACCTATGGCACACATGTCATAGGGGGCCACTCCCTTAACCCTCTCCATGTGCTCCTGAGACTATTCTCTCATCACCCACCCCTATGCCCAGAAGCCCAATAGTAGCACTTCCTCCTTCCCATATCTGGGGTAAAAAGGAAGCCTCACATGTGGCATGAAGGTTTCAGTTTGGACACTAAATCTTTAAATGGTTCACCATCATTAAACTAAACCATCCTGAGTTAGGTCTGGCCCAAATTGATTTCTTAAGTATTCATAATTAGAAATATCTAGGTCTTGGGGCAGAGTCAAGATGATGGCTTAGAAGCAGCAGAAGTTCAGACCTCTGAAAACCCATCCTAATTGATCACAAACTGACTGTTCCTAGGAGACTGAAAATCAAACCTAACAACAAGACAGAGTCAAATAACCGTCCTGCTGGACTCAATTCAAAAGGTACACCCCCCAAAAGCCAGAATTAGAGAACACTCAGTTTAAGGGGAAGGCAGAAGGAAGGTCCAAAGACCCCTGCTCCCCACCTAGAGCTCTAAGCCTCCAGCGGCAGTGGGAACCTCTGGAAGGGCAAAGGCCCTAGTCTGGAGGGTGTACCTTGCGGGCAGGGATGTTCCAGGCTCAGAGTGTGGAACACAGGTGGTGGGGAAGGAGCTGGAGAGGGAGCACAGAGCTGGCAGCCTGGACAGAGCTACGGAGACCATTCATATTGCTCTAGCCTTCCAGAAGGTTTTGGTCTCAGGGCACATCCAACCCAACCCAGCTGAACTTAATCTCATCAAAAGCCTCCAGATGAAAGAGAAGCTCAAACTACAACACCCCATTCCCACAGACTGCAGGGTGAGACCTTCTGTCAAAGTTCCAAGAAGGGAGACTGACATAAACCCCCAAAATCAAAATGAGAGGAGTAAGAGCACAGACAAATACGGGGAGCAAACAAAGAGTAAATCTGAGCAAACAACAGAAAAAGAAGAAAGAAATTACAATATACAGCTTCTGTCTAGGCATCGAGCAAAGAGCAAATAAAACAGAGGGGAAGGGATCAGCAAAGGATAAATCAGAAATCCCAGTGAATTGGATACAGGCTTTGGAAGAACTAAAAATGCAATTCAAAACACAATTAAGAGAGGCTAAAGACAATTGGGAAAAGAACTTAAAAACTAAGATAAGTCATCTGGAAAAAGAAAATAGTATCTTGAAAGCCAAAATCAACCAGCTTGAAAATGAGGCAAAGTAGATGAAAGATGAGGCAAAAAAAAAGATGAAAGATGAACTCCAAAGAAAATCTGACCAGAAGGAGAAGGATGACCAAAAAGCCAGGGATGAAATCCAGTCTTTAAGAACCAGAATACAACAACTAGAATTAAGTGACCTTACAAGACAGCAGGACATTATTTAAAAAAAAAGAATGAAAAAATTGAGGAAAATATGAAGCGTCTCATTCACAAAATAGAAGATTTAGAAAATTGTTCCAGGAGAGACTATTTAAGAATCATTGGTCTACCAGAAGACCATGACAAAAGAAAAAGCCTGGACATAATACTACAGGAAATCATTCAAGAAAACTGCCCTAATATTCTAGAACTAGAGGGAAAAGGTGGAGATTGAAAGAATCCACAGATCACTTCCTGTACTTAACCCCCAACTGACAACACCCAGGAATGTTATAGCCAAATTCAAGAACTATTAGACCAAAGAAAAAATATTACAAGCTGCCAAGAAAAAGTCATTCAGATACCATGGAACCACAGTGAGGATAATGCAGAATCCGGCTATATCTATACTGAAGTCCCAAAAGGCATGGGATATGATATTCTGGAAAGCAAAGGAACTGGTCTACAACCAAGAATCAAGTACCCAGGAAAAATGACTATATTCTTACAGGGGAAAGTATGGTCATTCAACAAAATAGAAGAATTCCAAGAATTTGTAAAGAAAAGACTAGACTTGAACAGAAAATTTGATGTCCAAGCACAGAACTCAAGAGAACCATCAAAATGTAATTAAAAAAGAGGGAAAAAAGAAAAACAAAACATAACCAAAAAAAACTTTTTTTAAGAGACTCAATAAGTTAAAATGATATGTATCCCTATAAGAAAAGAGGTCATTGGTAACTCTTAAAAACTGTTGTTATTACCTGGGCAGCTAGAAGAATTACACTTAGAGGGAACAGTGACATACTGTATAGGATGAAATAATAAGACATAAATAGTTATATAAATGTATGTATGCATAAATACATATACATGTGTATAAATATTTATGCAACTAGAGCTAAAAATAGAAGTTAATAAAAAAAGAAATGGGAAAAGAAAAGGGGGTAAATTGATATGTCACAAAAAAGTTCATGATGGTAGGGGGGAGAACATCAGTACCCTGAAAGGGTACAGAGGTTGGAGACAGAAAATACTCAACTCTTACATTCATTGAAATTGACCCAAAGAGGGAAGAACAATCCAATCCATTGGGGCAGAGAACAGGGTCGCATCCTATAGGGGAGTAGAAGGGTAATAACCGGGCTGGTGGGGAGGGAAGCTGTATAAGGGAGGGAGAGGGTGGCAGGATAGTTTTAAAAAGACTGCAAAGAAAATAAAGGGGGAATAAGAAAGGAGGGGGGTAGAAAGGGAAGTGAAATAAAGGAGGGAAGTAGGGGGACTGATTAAAAACAAATATTGGTATAGAAGGAAATAGTGAAAGAAGAAAAGGCAGGACTAGGAGTAGAAATCAAAATGCTGGGAATACACAGCTGGTAATCATAACTCTAAATGTGAATGGAATGAACTCACCCATTAAATGCAAGTGAATAGCAGAGTGGACTAGAATCCAAAACCCAACCATATGCTGTCTGCAAGAAACACACATGAGGAAGTTAGATACACATAGGGTGAAAGTAAGAGGATGGAGCCAAATATATTGGGCATCAACTCCGAAACCAAAGTAAAAATAAATCTAGTTAAAAGAGATAGGGAAGGTAATTACATCCTGATAATAGGCAGTATAGACAAAGAGGAAATATCAGTACTCAACATGTATGCACCAAATGGCATAGAATCCACATTTCTAAAGCAAAAACTAGTGGAGCTCAAGGATGAAATAGATAGAAAAACTATATTAGTGGGAAACCTGACACTTCCTCTATCCAAACTAGATAAATCAAACCAAAAAATAAATAAGGAAGAGGTAAGAGAAGTGAATGGAATCTTAGAAAAATTAGAGTTAGTAGATATGTGGAGAAAAATAAATAGATACAAAAGGGAATACACCTTCTTTTCAGCAGCACATGGTACATTCACAAAGATTGACCATGTATTAGGGCATAAAAACATGGCAAACAAGTGCAAAAGAGCAAAAATAATAAATGCAACCTTCTCAGAATACAATGCAATGAAGAAAATAATTAGTAAGGGTACATGGAGAGGTAAGTAAAAATCAATTGGAAATTAAACAATACAATTCTCCAAAACTGATTAGTCAAAGAACAAATCATAGAAACAATTAATAACTTCATTGAAGAAAATGAAAATGATGAGACATCCTTTCAAAACTTATGGAATGCAGCTAAAGCAGTACTCAGTAGGAAGTTTATATCCTTGAGTTCAAATTAGGGAGAGCAGAGGTCAATGAATTGGGAAAGCAAATTAAAAAACTAGAAAGTGAACAAATTAAAAATCCTCATATGAAGACTAAATTAGAGATCCTAAAAATCAAAGGAGAAATTAATAAAATTGAAAGTCAAAGAACTATCGATTTAATAAATAAGACTAGAAGCTGGTACTTTGAAAAAACAAATAAAATAGACAAAGTACTGGTCAGTCTAATTAAAAAAAGGAAAGAAGAAAACCAAATTGACAGTATCCACAATGAGAAGGGAAACTTCATCTCTAATGAAGAGGAAATTAAGGCAATCATTAAAAACTACTATGTCCAATTATATGGCAACAAATATGTCAATCTAGGTGATATGTATGAATACTTAAAAAATATAAATTGCCTAGAATAATGGAGGAAGAAATAGATTACCTAAACAACCTCATATCAGAAAAAGAAATTGAACAAGCCATGAAAGAACTCCCTAACAAAACATCCCCAGATCCAGATGGATTCACAAATGAATTCTATCAAACATTCAAAGAACAGCTAACTCCAATACTATACAAAGTATTGTACAGAATAAGCATAGAAGGAGTTCTATGAAATTCATTTCACATCACAAATATGGTACTGATCCCCAAACTAGGCAGGTCAAAACAGAGAAAGAAAACTATAGACCAATCTCCCTAATGAATATAGATGCAAAAATCTTAAATAGGATACTAGCAAAAAGACTCCAGCAAGTCATCAAAAGGGTCATCCACTATGACCAGGCAGGATTCATACCAGGAATGCAAGCATGGTTCAATATTAGGAACACCATCCACATAAATGACCATATTAACAAGCAAACTGACAAAAATCACATGATTATCTCAATAGATGCAGTAAAGGCCTTTGATAAAATACAACACCCATTCCTTTTGAAAACACTAGAAAGTATAGGAATAGAAGGGCCTTTCCTAAAAATAATAAACAGTATATATCTAAAACCATCAGGAAACATCATCTTCAATGGGGATAAACTAGAAGCCTTCCCAGTAAGATCAGGAGTGAAACAAGTTTGCCCATTATCACCTCTGTATAACAACGTTCATTTGTAAGAACAAAAGATCAAGGATATCCAGGGAAACCATGAAAAAAAAATTAAAAGAAAGGAGGACTTGCAGTACCAGATCTCAAACTGTACTGTAAAGCAGTGGTCATCAAAACCACTTGGTACTGGCTAAGAGACAGAAAGGAGGATCAGTGGAATAGACTTGGGGTAAGTGACATGATGGAATACTGTTGTGCTCAAAGGAATAATAAAGTGGAGAAATTCCATGGGCCTGGAACAACCCCCAGGAATTGATGCAGAGTGAGAGGAACAGAACCACGAAAACATTGTACACAGAGACTGATATACTGTGGTACAATCAAATGTAATGGACTTCTCCAATTGGTAGCAATGCAGTGATCCTGAACAACATGGAGAAATCTATGAGAAAAACAACTATCCACATTCAGAGGAAACACCATCGGAGTAAAACACTGAAGAAAAAAAACTGCTTGAATATATGGATTGAAGGGATATGGTTGCAGATGTAAACTCTAAATGAGTATCCTAGTGCAAACAACATGGAAATTGGTTTTGATCAAGGACACAAGTAATACCCAATGAAAGCTCGCGTCAGCTGTGGGAAGGGTGGGTGGATTGGAGGGAGGGAAATAAAGGGAATATTTTAACCAAAAAAAAATAAAATTAAATAAAATTCTAAAAAAAATCAGTTTTTAAGGTAGAGTGAATATTGCTTTTATCAACTTATAAAATAATTAATAAGCAGGTGTTGACTTTCTTTTGTTTAATTCCCAATGAAGGTCTTTTTTACATTGGGAAACTTAACAAAACTCTTTTTTTTTGTGTATTTGTTATCCATAGCACTCTTTTTTTTTTTCATAAATGCAGTCTCTCTATCTTCTGAAAGGAAGAACTCGAGGACCTTCGGTTGGTTTGTTTGGATTTTCCAGTTTAATAAAATCCAATAAATATTCAAGTTTTAGGTATGAATTTAATTTTTTAATTATTTCCATTATTACTAAGAAAAAAATGAAAAAATGTAATTTTTTATCAAGTCACTTGATATAATTCACTAAGAACAAGCCAAAATATTTCATCATTATTTGGAAGTAGCCCCATATCTCATCCCATATCATCACACAAGTTTTCAGAACTTTTCTTTCATTTAACCATTTTAAAATAAGATTGAAGTCTCTCATAATCACTTTATTCAATGGTTTTAGAAAATTCTGACAACTGTTTTTCAACTTTAAGGATTAACTCTATGCTCAGGAAACTTTAAAAACTACATATAGTGCCTAATTCACAGTTCTCAACACAAATGATTGCCTGAAAAGGTGTCAAAATTGCACAAGGGATCCTATTAGTACTTCTAGACTTGCATGTCATCCTGCACTGACTGACCTTTGTCAAGGAAAATTCCAATACTATCCTCCCATGCTATACCATTTTTGATAAACAGAAACCTCCTAATTATATTGCAAATAATTTCATGTGACATTGGAAAATGGCATGAAAAGTCATACATTTATGTTACGTAATTATCAACAATATATAGAAAATAGTAATCAGATCAGTATTTAACACATCTATTATTTCTTGCATTTGCAAGGCAAAAGAAGATTTTCATTTCTCAAATAATTGATTGGAAAGTTCTCCATACATATTGATAATTCTTCTTCTAATAATATAATTAACAAATAAAATCACTTTAATTTTTACTATATGATTCACCAAGCATTATTTTAACCTTGTCAACAGCTTCAGGTAGCAGTAACATTGTAGGCCTTAATGAGATTTTCCACAATGATAAATTATTTAAGCAACTTGGCCAAATGCATGAAGTTCTTTTCATATCACCAACATGATTTTTAGCCATTGGTTTTTCAACTTGAAAGTTTCATTTTAAACTCAAAAATCTGGCAAATATAAGAAAATATGGAAATATTCAATTATGAAATGGTTGTGGAAAGTAAGCCTACTAATATGTGTTCTTGGAACTATGGATTAGTATAACAAACATTGGAAAATAATTTAAAATTATGCCGAGAAAATGATGAATATGTGTGTACTCTTTGACCCAGATTCCACTACTAGTCATATACCCTAAGAAATACTTAAGGAAAAATAGGAAGGAAGGAAGGAAGGAAGGAAGGAAGGAAGGAAGGAAGGAAGGAAGGAAGGAAGGAAGGAAGGAAGGAAGGAAGGAAGGAAGGAAGGAAGGAAGGAAGGAAGGAAGGAAGGAAGGAAGGAAGGAAGGAAGGAAGGAAGGAAGGAAAGAGGAAGGGAGGGGAGGAGGGAGAAATCATGCATGAGAAGAATGCAGAAATAATAGAAAGAAAAGTACAATAATCATAACAATGCAAATGGAAAGAACAACAAAAAGAAAAATTAAACAACATAGTTTAATTATAATGATCAAATTCATCTCTGAAGAAGAAAGGAGCAAATGTAACATTTTCTCTTCCATGTAGATATGGGGACAAGTGCTGTGTCAGATTTAGATGTGTTGTAGCTAGTTTTGATGAATTACTGTTGCTTTTATTTTTTTTCTCCTTTTAGAATAGGAAATTGCAGATTTTATTTAAAAAATTATACAAATAAAATATATCAATGTAATTTTAAAGAAAAAATTAAATACATTTGAAAGTTTAATCAGTTTATTTAAATTATATATTTACTTAATTCTTTATTCTAATTAATTGTAGATATATATGAAAGATTTCCTTTTGATTAATTAGATTTCAAGCTATTATTAATTAAGGTATTTATACAAAGCAGCCATGAAACATTGTCTTTGCACCAATAATAGTGCATGTAAATCCCAATGATAAATACAATGGATTGTATTTCTTTTTCTACTCATTGAGTTGCCTATTATTATTTCTTATTAATTTCAGCTATTCTATTTGGATTTATTTTCAAAGTTGTTATATATTAACCCACTATAAAGAGATATTATTTTACCTTAGAGATGAATGTTTTATAATTTAAATTTATTAATGCTTTCAAATGTGTATATATATATATATATTCTTAAGCTATTTTAATGGTTAAAACTTTTTATGTAGATGAGGAGAGGTAAATTAACTTATTTTTCCTCTGAAAAACAGTTTTTTCTCCAGATTTTATTTCAATGTATATAATTTTAAATATTCACTTTCTGACATTTGCAATCCATGTTCTCTCACTCCTCCCTACCCCTCCCAGATCCCCAAGATTTCAGTCAATATGCTATAATTTGTACATATATTATCATACATTACAATAATTGCAAGTTTGTCTGATTGTGAAAGAAAACCTATATTGCCTACATTAGAGAAAAGTTCATGAAGGAAATAAAGAATTGTATGTTTCAATTTGCATTTGGACTCTATCAATTCCTTCTATGGTAGTGAATATCCCTTTTGCAACCTGAATCTCTTGGAATTGTCCTGGATACTTGCATTATAGATAATAATTATCTAATCCACATTTGATCATTTTACCATATTATTACATTGTACACATTCTGCTGTTTTGGCTCACTGCACTTTGAATCACTTCATATATGTTTTTTTTGTTTTTTTGTAATCATTTATTTTTTGTAATCATCTTGTTTGTCATTTCTTATGGTACAATAATAGACCATTACAAGCATATACTCCAACTTATTTAGTCATTTCACAATGAATGGACTTAGTTTCCTCTTCTTTTCTACCACAAAGAGAAATCCTATAAATATTTTTTCACAGGTAGATTATTTTCCTCTATAATTTCTTTGTAAGGCAGACCTAGTAGTATTGTTGTTCAGTCAAGGATTATTCACAATTTTATGGCCTTTTGGGTCCATTTCCAAATTGGTCCCCAGAATGGTTATATTAGTTTACAGCTCTAACAAGAGAGTATTAATTTCCTGAGATGCCCTCAAACATCCTTTTTTTTTTGACATGTTAACCAATCTGAGGGGTGTGAGGTGGCACTTCACAGCTATTTTAATTTTCATTTCTCTAATGAATTGTAATTTGGAGCATTTTTTCACATGAATAAAGAAAATTTTAATTTCTTTGCCCAGTTTTCAATTGGGGGATGTTTTCTATTCTTATAAATTGACTCAGTTCTCTATATATTTGAGAAATGAAGCCCTTGTCAGAGACTCTTGCCATAAAGATTTTTTCACAGTTTGTTGTATGAAAGATGTTTATAATTGAGTGGGGATGTCATTCCCACTCTGTGCCAATTCTGATGAAAGTATGGTTCAAGCATTGCCCTCACCCCCATCTTCCCTTCCACTCTATTGATTCTTACATACCTCCTCATGTGAGATAGTTTATCCAAATTTTCTCTTCTTTTCTCTTTTCCCAGTGTATTCCTCTTTCTTATCCCTTGAGCACATCACATTCAATGCATTCCCTGTTCTTCACTTAATAGTGATAAAGTTGATTCGTATATTCAGTACCCTAAGTATCCCAAGTACCTTAGGTAACTTAGCTACTCCAAGTACCATAGATATCTTAATCATCTTAGTTATCACCTTACTAGTAATATAATCAGTCCAACCCCATTTTCCCCTTTATTGCCTCAAAGTATCTTATGTATCTTTTAATATTATTTTGCAACATGAGTATCTTAAATATTCTAGTTTCTGTTCTGGATGGTCTATACAGCCTCTCTCTGCTGCTTGCATGGATTTCCACTCTCACCCTGCTGAGCCTGTATAAAAAGACTGTGCTTTTATTCTGATGCTTGCATTATATGGTATTTGAGTTCTGCTGAAGCTTGTTCAGCAATCTGTCCTCATAGAGTACTTCAATGAGATGAGTCATCTTTGGTGTCTTTCCACATTGTTCTGAGTCAGAGAACTGCTTCACCTCTTTTCTTGCCTCTGCCTCTCCAGTATTGATTTTGAGGGATTTTAGTTCTTCTCTGGTCATTTGGAGCATGGTTGGCTGGCTTCAAGTGTTTCTTAATTCATCATCTTTGCTGATCATTGTAGTATTCCCCAAATCAGTCTTCAGGGTCTCCTCAGCCTTTGCTGTCTCCATCATCACAACCAAAGAGCTTTTGATAAAAATACATGAGTTCTTACAAATTAATTTTGTGTTATACTTGATTAAACAACTGAGAAATATAAACACTACTACTAATCATTTATTTTCAAACAAAGATTGTTAAAACTTGCAGTTCAAATGTGATCATTGACTGATGGTGATGGTGACAAAATACAACTGCAGAATTATTTATATGTACCTGTATGCATATGTTAAAATTTTATTCCATAAAATTCAAAGGAAGAAATATTATCATCTACCTCTTGCTGAGTATTAATGGGTTGAAACTCTTGTATGCAATATTGATATTGGTGAGTTTACCATATTGAAATAATTCTGCCTAGGTAAAGAAGGATTGCTACATATTAGTATTTTACAATAAGAATATAAATTTACAGTCAATCCTCAACATTCACTTCTAATTTTTGCCACCTCAAGCATTAGTGTGATTTTATTAGTAACTTCATTTTCACATTTGTGTTGGCAACTATGCACACTTCTGGCTTTGTGCAATAGAGAAAAAAAATTAAAGGCATGCATCACCTCAGGTCAAACATTCTTAAGGCCAAGAGATAGTCCTACTTCCCCCACTGACCCTCTGGCCAGGATCCCAAGAATCCTGGCCAATGTGAGACCTGGCTTGGTAAGAGAGCTCAGAACTGGGTAAGGGACTCACTTCAGGCATGTGCTTTTTATTTGGCTTTTACTACTATATCTTGATCCTTCTGATGTTACTAAGAATTGTATACAGAAGTTAGTTTCAGCAATATTTAGCAAAAAAATTAGTTTGTGTTAGTTGTTGAAACTTAACTTCTTATTTCTCTTAAATTCAATGTATCAACATTAATGTTTTGGAATTTGAAATTTTGAAATTTGGATTTTTGAATTTGAATTTTGAACAGTTCTTCCATTGCACAAATTCATGATATACAAATTCTAGTTTACATAAAGAATTCTGAAAGAAATCCACATTTCAAAAAAAATCATGTTAACTTTATTGTAGAGTACTATTCTTTCTTTCTCTCTATTCCTGACCCTCAAGTGGCTGCTGCTCCATGGCCTTTCACTTCCTGCCCACCAAAAATCCCCCTAAAACCTAAAAAACAACAATAATAATAACTCTCCAAAGACAATAGATGCATGGACTTCTTGTTGGTTCAGCCAGATCACCATGGCTAGCTTTGGCCCAGTGTTTTCTTCCTCCTGTTCCTGTTTCTCTAGCAAAGACTCCAAGTGTCCCTGAGTCATGTGAGATTCCTCTTCCCTCACTGGAAAGTAGCCCCCCTTCCTGCATCCCTCTCTCTTTCCATTCCCCACGTCCATGGGCAAATTCCCATTACTTGCTTTACATGAAGGTCTATGAATGCCCTACTTAGCACAAAATAAGAACTGTCTGTTTTTTTAAAACCTCTAAGAACCAAAGTGAGGAAACAAGGTGGAAAATCTTTGGCTCAGGTTCAAATGAGGGAGAAACAGTTGAGATTTGTTTTTCCTTCTGAGTATACAGCAGATCTTCTGAAAATAAACAAGAGACAGTCGAGGAGTTTGGGAATTAGAAAACATCCTGCTACAGAGACAGGATAAGTAATGATGGAGAAAATTCAATTATTTAAAGAACTGTTGGAACTCAGTATATGTATCAAAGGTATAACTATTAATAACTTCATAACTTTCCTTAATATTTATTTCATCTTTCAAAAGTTGATCAACTAGAATTCAGGTTAAGATGGGAATGTGAATGGTCAAAGAATAACAAAGAAAAATAAAAAATAAGCTTGTAAATCTAGTCCAGGACTATGAAAGAAGACTGCTATAAGCGTCTAGGCAAACTAAGTGGAGATAGGGCAAGGAAGGAGGAAATCTTTGGAGTCCTAAAACAAATAGCATTCTAGGACTATACTGTTGGAGCAGCAGGAGAAATATTCAGTCCTCATGTAAGTCATTACCGATATCTAAAACACACAACAGTACCTTCTCATCTGAAATTCCAAGAGTACTGAAACTAGCACCAAAGAGGCCCTTGTTTAGAATGGCACTATAATACTAGGTTGTAGATAACAATATGTTTCTAAAAATCAATTTTCTTAAATATTTCATAAAGCAAAATGAAAAACCTTAGAATTAAGAATAGATTTCTTTGCAAAACTGAATGTCATTCAATAGTATAAAAGGTAATAATATTATCTGAGGCATTTTTGTACATATATTTTGTAATATGTACACTTAAATTTCTCTAGTTGGTGATATTTTTCTCATAAGACCTAAGCTTATCTTTTTAATATCTCAGCACTTATTTTGGATCCTTTATGGTTACTCTCTTTATTTACATTCTTATAGATATTGTATATATTATTTTCTTGTCTCTGCTTCCTTCATTTTATCAGTTCATGTTATCATTTTCCTATCCTTATCTTGCATATTAATATATAACAAAGAACTGGAAATTAATGAAATGGTTGAACAAGTTAGAGTTTATGCATGTAGGACAGAGATGGAACCTAGATCTGTCAATGTACTAGTTTTAGAAATTCCTAGATAAATTAGCTCCCTCTACCAGTGTAGAAGCTAGCACCTACTCTGTAATTTATAATCCTCTAGAGAAGCCTAAGTCATTGAAAGGATTAATTATTTGTGTGAGGTCATACAACCAATATATGACAAAAATAGCACTTGAATTTAGGATTTATTTTCCCCTTTGAGACAATCTATCACTGGATCCAACCATGGAAAACTATGTTGCTTATAGCATTGGAACATTGTTGTAAAATAAAATTGTAAAAAAAGCAATGGATTAAAGAAAATCTGTGAAGACTAACATGATCTAAAGCAGAAAAAAAAGAAGCAAAAGATGGATTGTTTATAAAATGATTACAATATTTAAAGGAAACCAACTTTAAAAGACTTAAACCTCTGATCAATTCAATGATCAGTAACTATTCCAGAAGACAAAGATGAAATATGTTTTCTGTTGATATAGAGATAATGAACTTGAAGTGCAAAATTAGGCATGCATATTTGTACAGTTAATGAATATAAATTGTTTAAAAGGGAGGTCATTTCTAGGGGACAGAGAGTTATATAAGAAAGTAAGAAATGGTGACAGTGCCAAAAAATATGAAAAAAAGGAGGCTAAAAACTCTAGAAAACACAAGCAAGGAATAAATAACATTGGAGTAAGTGACCTTAGCAAGACAGTCTATGATAAACCCAAAGATTACAGCTTTGGGGGACAAAAATTCACTTTTTGATAAAAACTGCTGGGAAAATTGGAAAACAGTATGGGAGAGATTAGTTTTAGATCAACATTTCACACCCTACACCAAGATAAACTCAGAATGAGTGAAGGACTTGAATATTGTTAAGTTAAATTTAGGGGTTGAGACTGAATATAATAATTATTGGTCACCAAGGATTTCATTTATGAAATCCTAAAATGAAACACTCAAGTCAGAATGGAGTTTTTATGGTGATTTAATTACAACTGGAGGAAGAAATTATTAGAGAGAGAAAGGGAGGGAGGGAGAGGAGAGGAGTTTAATTCAAAACTGCTCTGTCTCACGCTGAGCCAAAGCGGGAGTTTAAGGCCTTGGAGAGCCAAGGCAGAGAAGGGAGTCAGTCCTTATCACTCACATGACCGATATGAAGGAAAGCTGTCTGTGGGGCTCCTCCAAGCTCAAGCTCCAGGATCGAACTGGCATCCAGGCCTCTCCACAGGAAGTCACAAGAACTCCAGAGGCTGTTCTCTACCTCACTTCCTGAGTCTCATATTTGCTAATGGTAGCTCAAGCTTGGCTTAGGACAGCCCATGGGTGCAGATAGTTGTTTCTGATTTGTCATTAACTAGCACATGCCCGTGTAGTGTGGGTATGCACCCTGGGTGCTAGACCAAGCAAGATGGAGAGAATTTTAAAATCCCAATATAAAGACGGGAACTCTAAGTAAATTAGGTGAACACAGAATAGTATACTTATCAGATCTATGGCAAAGACTTTAAAACCAAGGAAGAGTTAGAGAAAATTACAAAATATAAAATAAATAATTTTTATTTTATTAAATTAAAAGGTTTTTGTACAAAACAAAACCAAATGCAATCAAAGTTAGAAGGGAAGCAACAAATTGGGAAAAATCTTCATAAGAAAAACCTCTGACAAGGGTCTAATTACTCAAATTTATAAAGAGCTAAATCAATTGTACAAAAAATCAAGCCATTCCACAACTGATAAATGGGCAAGGGACATGAATAAGCAATTCTCAGAAGTGTTCTAAATCTCTTATAAGCAGAGAAATGCAAATCAAAACAACTCTGAAGTATCACCTCACCCCTAACAGATTGGTTAACAAAGGAAAGTAATAAATATTGGAGGGGATGTGGCAAAATTGGGACATTAATGTATTGCAGGTGGAGTTGAGAATTGATCCAACCACTCTGGAAGACAATTTGGAACTATGCCCAAAGGGCTTTAAAGACTGTCTGCCCTTTTACCCAGCCATAGCACTGCTGGGTTTATACCCCAAAGAGATAATAAGGAAAAAGAATAGTACAAGAATATTCATAGCTGTGCTTTTTGTAGTGGCAAAAAATGGGAAAATGAGGATATGCCCTTCAATTGGGGAATGACTGAACAAATTGTGGGATCTTTTGGTGATGAAATACTATTCTGCTATAAGGAATTAATGAACTAGAGGAATTCCATGTGAATTGGAATGACCTCCAGGAATTGAGGCAGAATGAGAGGAGCAAAACCAGGAGAACATTATACACAGAGACTGCTACACTGTGGTACAATCAATTGTAATGGACTTGTCTACTAGCAGTAATGCAATGATCCAGGACAATTCTGAAGGACTTATGAGAAAGAACACTATCCACAACAGAGAAAAAACTGTGGGAATAGAAACACAGAAGAAAAACGACTGCTTGATCATATGGGTTGATGGGGATATGACTGGGGTTATAGATCATAAATGATCACCCTAGTGAAAATATCAATAATATGGAAATAGGTCTTGACCAATGACACATGTAAAACCCAGTGGAATTGTGTGTTGGCTATGGGAGGGGGTTGAGGAGGGAAAGAACCTAAATCATGTAACCTTGGAAACATACTCTAAATTAATTAATTAAATATTTTTTTTAAAAAAGGAATAAAGGAAACCCTTCTCATGAACAAGGGAGAAAGAGTTACTATTTTTGGAAATGAGGAAAACTTTGAGAGAGAGTGACCACTTTCAATTATACTTTGTAATAAAGGAGAAGAAAGCCAGGCATAGTATAATGCAGACTCCAGATTCAGAGAGGACAAATTCCAAAGGCTAAGAATAAGCCCATGAACTAAAATGAAATTTCAATAATATAGAAAAAAATTCTCTTAAGAAGAAAAAATGAAAAGTTTTAAGAACAGGAAAATGAGAGAACTGTTATGCTACTAACTGGTCAGACCACACTTGGAGTATTGGGTTTGGTTCTCGATACTGACTGTATGGAGAATGTCTAGAAGAAAAGGGGACTTATAGGACAAATGAGAGGTTAGCCTCAGACAGACTGGATACAGAGATCAGAACTATTTGTAATTGGCTTACATAGAAAAGAGACAAATTTAGGCTTGATGTAAGGAATTTTTTTCTCAGTCTTCATCCTTTTTATCTGCTCAGAAGTCCTTGAAGCTGTCATTTATGCTCTAGAGTTTTATGACGTGGCCCCTTCTCACTTCTCTTCTTACCCATTTGACTCTTCTTTCTCCCTCCTCACATGTTCTTCTATTTTCTGTAGTTTCATAAAAATCCAACCATCTAAAAGATTTTCTCAATCCTCTTTAATGACTTTCCTCTTTTATCATCACCAGTTCATCTTGTATATATTTTGTAGGTACATAATCATTTGCTGACACCCCCTGCAATCTTTCCCACCACCACCACCAAATTTTCTTTGTATCACTAGAGCTTAGCACAGTGCTTTTTGACTTGACGACTTAAACATTATATTAATTAGCTAGATGTCACAGTGGAGAGTTGGTCCTGCCTAGAGTCAGGACTGCTGAGTTCAGATCTGGCCTTAGACACATACTAGCTGCATAATACTGGGCAGGTCATTTAACTATTTTCCTTAGTTTCCACATCTAGCACTGAATTCTCAGTGCTGTTGAAAGAATCAAATGAGATAGCAATTTTAAAGTTCTTAACAGTATTTGACACAAAGTAAGCATTATATAAATATCCATTATCATCATTAGCAGAAATGTTACTATTATAGTTATCCCTTCCACCTTATGGGGGATAGAAACATACCCCCCACCTTCTATGATCTAGGAAATCAATGTAAAATTTTTATGGCCCTCCCTTCATATCAGAGAAGTCTGATTTTTTTTCTTTTATGGAATATTTATGGTATCTTATTATAAATTTCAGATTAAGTATGCATTTCTGATTTCAAAATTTTTCTGTGTTGTGTGCTAGACTTTGGGTGCAATCTCCAGTCTTCCAAAATTCCCTTCTAATTTCTTACATTGACTTGCAGCATGTATTGAAATATATTTATTAAAACCATGATGGGGAAAGTCACAATGTTGCAGGAATAGCTGTAATTCTATCTCTCCCAGAGTGAAATGAGCTACCTTAGGAGGTAGTGGGTCCCAAATTACTGGAATCTTCAGACTGAGATATTTGATTCCTGAGGTTGGGAATTATTTTTGAAGGTATAGATTGGCCTAGATAGGAACTGAGGCCCTTTCCAAATCAGAAATTGTTTCCCCCAAATTGGAGCTTTATATATATTTGGTGAGGTTCAGCTTCTCTTTCTGACATCATCTCATCACTCCTTTGCAGAAAAAATAAGATCCTAAACTAATCTTGAACAAATCTGCTTATTTCATTTTCAATATTTAAAAGCTAAAAGAAAAACATCAACAGATTCATTCCATATTTTATGCTAAGTGTCCTTTCTTTCTCCTCAAAATTTTTATATTTACTTTGTTTTGTAAATTCACACTTAATCATCATCTTCTGGCTTCTGGCTCTTCTACTTTTTTAAAAAAAATTTTAAACAAATTATCATGTAATCATAATTGTTTATTTGCCTCTACTTGATAAGGTGATAAGTTGTTTTTGTTAGAAATAAGCTATTTCATAATTTATCAGAATTAATTAATTTTTCTAAAATTTCTCATTTTTTTGCCCTGTCCACAAATTTATCAATAAGAATAATGATTTGTAAAAACTTGAAAATCATTGTAAATTATTATTATTATTATTATTATAGGATCAAGAGGGCTTTCTACTACCTTGGTCATCTAGGCTGAATTTCTTTTCTTTTATGTACTTTCTTTTGGCTTTAAGAACTACAACAAATTGCTGAAATGAAAGTGAAAAAAATTAACTTACTTTTAAAGATTAAATTTTTGCCAAAGCACACTGAGGATCAGAACTTTTTGACCACATTATTTGATGGCTAAATGGTGGCAAGTAGCCACATGATCCAAATAAGAGATTTTCCTGTGTCTTCCATGACAGTGGATTCTGTTAATCTTCTCACTAGCTCTCCTGCTATCCCAGGACAATCAATTCAACTGATTTTTCCTTCTGAATCAAAGTAATTTTGGTGACTCCTTATTAAAACATTAAAAAGACACAAAAATTCTTCAGTCAAGAAGACAAAACGAGTGTCCATGAAGAAATATTAATGTATGATAAAAATTTATTTGAAAAATTCAGTGTATTCTATGCAATTTTTCTCTCTCAGAAAGAGAAAAGCTTCATGAGTGACAGACAGAACACTTCCGTAATATTCCACCCTCTCTCATGGCAGTCATATATTCCAAGAATGAACAGGGCATTCCTTTCTCCTGGTTTAGACAGTTTAAATCAGCAAGATTAATGGAAAGGAGTTTCAGTGGGAAATAGATGAGGCCAGATATCAATATGAAAGCCTAATTTATTAAATGATCAGTAAAAGAGACATGTTTTCCTTGAAAATTGCCCTTTATACCTTTTTTTCCACAGTCATATTAACGATAAGACATTGCATTGTTCTTTCCTGAAGGACCATAGAAATAAGAAGTATAGGCAGAATATATGGAATTTTTCCTGAGACTAAAGTACTAAAATAACAATAATGTCCTATTTGTTTAGTACTTACCATATTTCAGTGTGATTTCACATATATCATCTCATTTTATCTTTACAACAATTTGTAGGGTAAGTAACAGTTATATTTTATCTCCTGTTTTACCCATGGAATTCCCAAGGTGCAGAGTAACTTTGTGAGTCATCAACAATCATCCAACAAGAAAGTGAACAACTCAGGACTAGAATGCCAGGTTACCAACTGCTCATCTATTCTTTCCATTAACTCATTGCTTCAAAGAATGAGGGTAAAAAGAAGAAAAGGTGGGAAATAAAATTCAAGGTGTATTGTCTTCTGTAACTGGGAATAATCATTATCACTAGGGAAATTAAAACATTAAAGATTAAAAAATTAAGTATTTGTTCTAACACTGAACATATAATAAAGTTATCTAGGATGTATTCAAGGTGCCTACACCTCCACACCAAGAGAATTCATCATGCCAAAGCATCTCTGTTACTGTGAAAGAATTGTCCAGAAACTAGATAACTGCAATTGGTATCAGGGCACAGACCTCTCAATGTTATCTCTCCCATTTGAAATTTTTATAGCATTTTGTTTGAATTTACTTTCTAACTCATATTTGACTTATAAAAATACTATAACCATAAAATTAAACTATAAGCTAGACAGTCTTGAACATAATTGGCACTTAGTAAATGCTTATCAAATGAAAAAATGAATTATTTTACTTAAGGGAAAATGTGATATTTTTCATCTTTACCTTCTCAGTGCCTAGAACAATGCTGTTTTCATATATATTAGTCACAACAAAGGAAAATCAAAACTTTAAATGTAAATTGATTTAACAACATAATATTGCTCATTTACTCAATCAGGCCCTACTCTTCATGACTCCATGAGACATACCATCCTTGAGGTCTTCTTGGAAAGTTATTGGAGTGGTTTTTCACTTTCTTCTCCCATGGATTAAGGCAATGAGAGATTAAGTTACTTGTCCAGGGTCATTCAACTAATATCTGAGGTCAAATTTGAATTCCTGACTCCAGGTCCAGTGCTCTGTCCTTAATTATATAAGACCCTTCCAAAATGAAATAAGGAGGAGAAAGATGGAAGCTACAAGCAGTGTTCAATTTACAAATGATAAAAAATGCAAAAGAAAATGGCACAATAAAGTATTATTTCAGTGATATCATGTAGCAAGTTTCCCTGCACAGGTACCTCTAAGAATGTACCACTCAAAACATATTTCTTTGGGAAAACAAATTCCAAGTTATAAATAACGAACTTACACATTTTTGAGAAAACATCTTTGTAAAATGGAAACTATCTTAGTGGATAGCTCCATAGCAAATAAAGGCCTTACATCAACAAGTACAAGAAAAAGTAACACAGAAGAGTTGCACTTTTGAAATCCAAGGGAAAAAAAATCTCAGGTTCAAAGGCCTAAAATAGAATCAATGAGAAGACACATATATTTCATTATCCTCCCCCATTTGTCATTTTTAGAAGTAGTTGGCCTAATTAAATCTATTCAGTTGTAAAGTATCTTCCATAGGAGAAATTTACAATGAAACCTTTCACAAGATCAGAAATCAATTTGCAAGGATAGTTCTCTGGGAGAAGCTGTGTAGAAAAATAACAGCATGGCCCCCCAAAAATTGCTTTACTCTGTTCATTTCTAGATGAGAAAAGTTGAATGTTTTCATTTCACGGCTTACCTGCCATTTTAGAAGATAATTGCCATTGGCTTGTTCTCTCTTTCCAGTATCCAAGCAGATTTTCTAAAAGAAGAGGGCATTTTAAAACTTGACAGCAGTGACAGCATCTTTGAACACTACGTTCCTTTCTAGAGCAGAAGTGCCTTTTAAAAATATGTACTTTAGAGAAAAAGTCCTTTGGGATCAAAGACTGAAAAATCCTCCACTGTTGTTTATTCACTGGGCAAGTTCAGAGTCAGAAGTCACAAAGAAATGATCTCCCTGCTTCCATCTTCCTCTTTTTCCAGTTGCAGAGCCTGACCACCCAGAATGTCCCACAGTGAACTTTGAAGTTAGGCAATCACTCCTTTCACACCGTCAATCCCAAGCTGCTTCTCAGATAAAATCCCAAACAGAAGCCGGAGTTCTACGATGAGTTCCTATTCATAGTGTCCTAAGGAGTCATCTGAATTTCCCAGTTCGCCATATTCAGAACCTCAATATGTATTCAAAATAAGGAGAGCAGCAAACAGGAAGGCTGGGGACTTATTCATTTAAACCACAGCTGTGGAAATAACATTCTCAAAAAATTATTCCGGGGCTGCTTTCAGAAATTATTGAAAAGGCAAAACACGGGGGTCGGGTTGGGGGTTAAGGTTAACAGCAGTATCTAAATAGGAGTTTGTCTTGAATATAGATGCTTTTCCTTGAAAGGAACTGATGGCTTGGAAATATGATCTCCATGAGGACTAAGTGACAACTTAAACAAAGAAGGCTGCTGTGCTTAATTTGAATGGATTTCATAAATGTGTGTTGGTATTATGGAATTGTTTATAATAATAACACTAATGCATCTGCTCCATCTCTGTGCAGTTACCTAGACTACATTGCTTGACACAGCCGTTCTATAATAGCCTCCATCTGCTGGGCTGTGTCTGTCACTTCTTTCACTATAACATAATGTGACAGAGGCTTCATTTACCTAAACTTATCTTGGCAACTTGTACTTCATTACAGAGAATCCTGCAAGCATCAGTTAAAGCTTTCTTATCTAGCCATGCATAGCTAAGCTTCATAAATCATTCTTTCACTTTCTATTCTGTAGCTTCTGGAAAGGTAACATTATTGAATTTAGATCACTGGAATAGAGCAGTACTAAAATGTTTATTGACCAGAGTTTAGGCACTGGGCTCAGTTTTGAATGCAGACAGTAATATTAGCTTGAGCTTTTGAATTTAAAAGGTTTGTCACTAATATGGTTTATTAGTGCCATAAAGGTACCTTGATGGCAGGTCACTTTAGCACCCAACCTTAACCTGGTGAAGAAAAATGGTCCTTAAGTCAAAGATTTCCCCTTCTTCCTTTCGTTGCTTAGCTCCAGCTAATGTCAACAAAAGCAGGTTTCAGTGTCTCCACCTCTTCCTCTCTCTCCTAAAGTGTACATTAAAGCATATCAAAATTCTCTATACTAATGTCCTTTATAATACTTCTTTACTCTTTCTCTGACATTAATCTTGAGTTTCTACATAATATTATTAATGATGAGAAAAATATTAAACATAGAAGAACAATATTAAGTTTGTGAGTTCTCCTAGAACCCATTTCCTATAAACATAAAGATAAGAATGAAAAATAATAACAGAAATGATAGCAACAAACCCAGAATAAAAAGCTTCAGAATCAGAATTAACTGGGTAAAATGTTTTTTCTGGTACATATGCTTTCAAAAGCCTGAGCCACAATGTTCAGTGGCACAGATATTTCTGTTTGCAGAGCAAGGGTTGATATACATTGGCATTAGGAATTTCTTATGGAAATGAATTGAAATTCAAATCCCTTACCAAAATGAGGTTGGTGATGACAATTTTCTCATTTTATTTCATATCCTAAAATTTGGCAGCTGGAAATTACTCTATAACATTTTGTGACTCAAATTGGCCTTTTACTAAATAGCACCAATCATCAATATCCTATCCCAAATGTCTGTATGCATATTTGTACAGGGATTTCAATATTTATACTTGCAAATATGCATTCACTTCAGAGAGATAAAAATACATCATACTATAAAAAGAGTGAAAATCAAGTCACAAAGCCTCTGAAATATTTTTTTTTTTAAGAAATGCTTATTTTCCAAAAGGCTCAATAGAAACTTGAGAGCAAACATTGTCAAACATTTGTATGTCTTCGTGGAAGCCCTTACGGCAGTTGTTACAGGTGACCACAATCTAGAAATCCTGGATTATTTTTTGTGAGTAATTAGGAGGAAATTGCATTTTCTGATCTGTGTATGGTGAGATAACTGTTGTGTCAACCTGAAAATAAATTTCAAAATACTGATTATAAAGTCATTATTAGCACAGTCAATTAACATACAGCAAACCCTTTGTGACATCTGAATTTAAAGTTTTCCAAGGCAGTAAGTTGGAATCACATTATATTTTTTATCTAATTACTTCAAAATTATTTTCTAACTAAATAATGATAACTTAAAAATTAAAATAATTGAATAACAATTACTTGGAAATCCATTCAGAATATCTTTTGACATCTTTAAAATAGAAACAAATCTTTGGTATCTACTTGTATTCACTTAAGTTGGAATTCCACCCCCACTCTGGATCAGAGTTGATGATAGGAAAATTCATTCTTGTGACCAATAAAATGCCATGTGTTCAGTGGGTTTTATCAATGAATATTTAATTCTGATCATAATATGAAATATATAATATGAAAAGCAGTAGGCTTTAGAAAGCTAGTCTTGATGCAAGAAAGAGTTTGCTTCAGATTTAACTCAATGACATAATGGACAGAATATACTTGTCCTAGAGTTAAGAAGACTTGAGTTCAAAGTCTACCTTATACATACCAATTATATGACACTGGGTAAAACATTTAACTTCTCTGATTCTTAGTTTCACTGTGAAATTAGTTTACATGCCCTGAAATGTATCTTTTAGTTTTAAATATACAATTCTATACATGTTTTCTTTGTGACACTGGAAATCTCTTAGTTACAGAGGAGATATATATTCCCATTGGTAGAAAAAGTTTCCCTAGTAGAATTTTGCTATTCCCATGGAATCTTGGGTATCATACTAAAAAAATTATTAATTTAGACAGTAAAAAATGGGGATTAAAAAAAAGTAGTGTCAATTAATTATCAGTTTCATCCTAACTTGTAATGTCTTCTAAGGGCAAACATCAAACAAGAAGAGTTCATTTCCCAAAATGGTATAAACATCATTTCATTCAGAGCCCATATCTTGAATTACAGAGAGCATCTTACTTCCTCCTAGATCATTTACCTTACTAATGGTAGATCTGAGATTAGAGTTTAATACCCTATCTATTTTATCAAGGATATGATAACAAATACACACATACACACACACACATTGACTTTATGTAAAGCAGTTACAAAAGAATATAAAAGCAAATATTTTATTTCCACTGATTTCCTTAACAACAGAAATAGTCAAATGATATCAATACATTGCTCTGTTTTTGCTTTTCTGATAGCTTCAAAGAATTAAATTGCATCCCAAAAAGTATTAATAGTACACTGTTTGAAGTTGGGCTAAGATTCTATTTCTAATAACAGGGAAAGATGATACTAAAATAATATGACTTAAATATAGATTTTTCCATTCAGGTTCGATTTTTTTTGAGACTGATGATTTCTATTGGTTGGATTTATACATAACTCCAGGAAGTGAAGATAGACATATAGAATGTTTTCCTCATCTGGGATCCCTAGTAATGTAGTAAAGTAGTTAAGAACTACTACTACTGCTAATTATAATTACAATAATAATAAAAAAGAATTTGCATTTATTGCTTCAAGGCTTGTAAAGCATTTAATGTACATTACCTTACTTTTTGTTAGAACTACTTACTTTTGCTATTTTAGCCTCATTCATAGCCCATAATGGGCTATTCTATTCAAATTTGTTAAAAAAAAATTGAGTGTTCCAATATGTGGAAGTCTCTGGAAATATGGTCACAAATAGACTAAAAATTAAAAAAAAAATTCAGTATTATGCCTACTCCAATTGTGATTCGCCTACATCAACCCTGACCTCATGGCATGAAAAGACCAATAATCTTAGGAAGTCTAGTTTGAGTTCTAAGTCACAGGTGTAGAGTATCTTCTCAGACAATTTCATTTCCCACTACCTTGAAATAAGACTCCCCATTTGTCATCAAGTGAGTTTTCAAGCTTACTAAGATAATGAAATATTGGTTTTATTATCATAAAACTAGGCGAAATAACTCCTAATAATTATTTTAATTCTTTTTTCCTTTGTTTTGTATATCCATTTTTTATTTTCATGCTGATTTGACTTTCCTCTTTTTTTAAAGAAAATATCCAATGATTTGTCTATATTTCATAAAGAAAAGCTCCTAGTCTTATTTATTGCTTTATTTTATACTTTCAAATCTATTTATCTCTCTTTTGATTTTCAAATTTCTATTTTGCTGTTTTATAGGGGGATATAAAAGTTGTTCCTTTTTTCTACTTTTATTTGTATACCCAATTCATTGATCTGTCCTTTCTTTTATTCAGGTAAGGATTTAGAAATATGAATTTCCCTCTAACTACTGCTTTGTCTACAAACCACAAATCTTGGTATGCTATCTCATTGTTGTCATTATCTTTAATGAAATTATTGTTTTTATCATTTGTTCTTTCATGAACTGATCTTTAGGATTAAAATATCAGGTTCTAATTAATTTTCACAATTACATACAATATCATAATTTTATTCATTTCCTTAAATTCTTTATTATTTATTTTGTGGTTACATTCATCTGTTTCTAGGAGGCTAAATTGAGGTGCCCCAATAGTGTGATTTTATAATTTATTTCATCCTGTAATTTATTTGTCTTTTTCTTTAAAAATGTGGATGCTATAACATTTGTTGCACATACATTTAGACTTGATATTAGTTTATTGTCTATGCTATCTTTTATCAAAATGTAGTTTCCCTGATTATCTCTTTTAATTAGGTTTAATTTTCCTTTGTTTAGTCTGAGATCATTATAGCTACACCTGCATTTTTTTTTACTTTTGTTGAAGCATAATGGATTCTGTTCTAGAATCTAACTTTAACTTTGTGTGCATTTCTTTCTATAATGTGTTTCTTGTAAGCAATATTTTTTTAGATTTTGATTTTTAATCCATTCCACTACCTGATATTAATGGATAAATTTATCCCATTCACATTTCCAATTATGATTTCTAACTGTATTTCCCTCTATCCTGTTCTCTTCTGTTTGCCTACTTTTATCTGACCACCCTCTTGTTATATTGTTTTCTCTTTGATCCTTTCTCTCTTAGTTGCCCATTGGGAAAGATCGATTTTTATACCCAACTTTGTGTGTAGGTGTATACAGATTTAGAGATAGAGATGGGCTTTATGACCCATTTCAGATTAGAGTAATGTTCAAGTGTTGTCCTCATTACTTCACTTTTCCTTTCCATTGGAAAAAAAAATTCTTGCATGCTTCTTTTGTGAGAGATAATTTTCTCAATTCTTCTCTCCCTTCTCTTAGTATATTCCTTTCTAAGACGTCCATTTTATATCATCCCAAAAGAACAGACTCCCACCCATCTCCTTTGTCTAATTAGCCTAATTATGATAAAGTTTTAGGAAGTTACATAATCTTCCCATTTAAGAATATAAACATTTAAACATATTTCATCCCTTATGGGTTTTCTTTCATATTTACCTTTATTTTTTGCTTTTCTTGAATGTCAAATCTATTCAACTCTTGTCTTTTTTCACAATATTTGAAATTCCTTTATATGAGTAAATTGCCTGCTTTTTTCCATTGTAAGATTTTCTCAGTTTTAATGGGTAGGATATTCTTGTTTGTAATCCTAGGTCCCTTTTTACTAGAATGTTATATTCCAAATTTTCCATTCTATTCTTACCTGATGGTGCCAGGTGCTAAATCTTATGCAATTTTGATTGTGGCTCAATGGTTTTTAAATTGTTTCTTTCTGGATAAATGCAATATTTTCTTCTTGATCTGGGAGCTCTAGAATTTAACTTCATTTTTCTTGGAAGTTTTCATTTCATGATCTTTTTCAGGAGGTGATCAATGGAATCTTTCAATTTCCATTTAGCCCTCTGGTTCTAAGATAATATGACAGTTTCCCTTTACAATTTCCCCAAACAGGATGTGTACATTCTTTTTTGATCATGGATTTCGCAAAGTCCAATGATTCTTAAATTATATATAAATTGTAATTTTAAAAAATATTTTTTCCTGGTCCACAAACTTAACTCTAAAATATTTCACATTTTCTTATATATTTATTTTAATTTTTTAGACTTTGTTTTACATTTCTCAATATCCCAAGATTCATCATCATAAAATTTTAAGGAATTATTTTCTTTAGCATGGTTTAAAATTTGACCAGTTCTGGTTTTTAAGGAATGATTTTTTTAAGCATCTGCACCTCTTTCACACTTTCCCATTGTTTTCATAATGAGTTCTAGAAGACTAAGTTTTTGGTGCTTTCATAATAGCATAATCTAAGGAGAAATGAATTCATTACTCTTTTGGTCTATACTCTGGTCCTTACCAAGTTAAGACCTCTTTTCTTTCATTATCACAATGCCTCGCTTCTGTAAAATTGTGACTCATACCCAGGAATGGCCCCTACACCCTTAGGACCACAAGTATTCCTCTCTACTCTGGAAGTGACCCAGAATTGGGTTATATGCTATGGAGATGCCAAATGGCATCCAATTCTAATCATAGTTCAAGAGTCCCCTAGAATCTCTTTCTCACCAGGTATTCAATATCCTTTCCACCTCTGGACAGTAAGTTACTGATGCTGCCACTACCACCTTCACATCTCACAGATCATATTGCCTAATGCCATAAACTTCTACTTCTAGCTTCCTCACTTGCCTTTGGCTGGAAAAAATGTCTCACTCCAAACTTTTATAACTTATACCACTATAGACTATGATTTGACATATTATTTTTAAAGTTATTTAAAAGGGAACGTTGGAAAAACTGAGCTGGAATATTCACCTATTCCACCATTTTCAATAATGGAATATCAGAAATAATATTTTCCCATATGAAAGTTAAATATAATTTTAGTCCTATCATTAATACTTAGTCAAGCTAGTATAGAATTTATATTCTTCCATACCACTTGAATTGAAATTCTTTACCCTGAAACTTTACCTTTTACCTACATTAAGGAGAAAATTGCTTAATGATCAGACTTTTATGTTATAATTCCCTCCACCTTTTATTCACATAGCCTCCAGTCATTTGGACCTCAATTCTATTATTATATTTTGTATCTCCACCCAAGGATTGTCCAACTTTAAACCTCATTCACCACTCATTTAACTAAAATACAAGTTCTTTTATAACCTCACCCTTCACCACTCAAAGTCACCTTATTCTTATTATCCCAAGATCATTCCCATTTTCTGAATGGGGAGGAGCAGATATGACTTTCATTTAATCTCCTTATTAAAATGTCTATCAATCATGTTAGTCCTACTATCCCTTGGTAGGTCCAAATGATGGACTGAACAACTAGGTTTAAAAGACTTTGTTAACTCAGGGTTTTTTTGCTTATTGAGAGAGGCCATTTACCAAATTTATTGATTTCTGCTAATCAAACTAATAAGTTGATCATTCTTGGATCATTATCTCTCAGTTTAACTCAGTTTTCAAACAATACATATTCTAAGACAGAATTTCTTGCCCTTTCCTCTTATGTTCATCCAAGTTTGAAAAGACCATCCAGGAAAACTGACATGACTCTCTTTAATCACTCTTTGTTAACTTTGCCTAAGACCTTGGAAAATGGAAATTCCAACGTATTCTTTTTTTTTCCTCATTCCATGGCAGGCAGATTCCATACATTTGTATACTTTATGTCTGTGATTCAGAGGCAATATTTTCTGGAGTGCAAATACCCTCATTCTCATCCCCAATCCCTCTGCAATTAATATTTAATTTGGCTCTCCTTTATGTCAATTGCTAAAGTAGTCCTAAAACCAAATCGTTAATCAGGAAAAGAGACAAGTATTTCAGAGCTAAGTACTAAATACCCTACAGATTCAAAAGTTCTGGGGCTCTGTGGGCATTGTGTCTTAGAGAATTACCTCCAAAGAATAATAGAACATAGGGATATTATATACCTTTTGGGGAATTAAGGACAGGGAAGTATGATTGATTGACTTTATAGTGATTACAAGAAAATGAGAGGAAGATTCCAGGCAAGGGATGAGCAACCTGGGAGAGGATTTTGATGGGAGAAACTTCATAGAAAAAAAAAAAGGATACTTAAGATTTGATTATATCTACTAGTCCCACCTAAACTGGGAACATTACGTACTTTAAGGTTTATTTGTTCAGTCAGCACAAAGTCAGTCTGGGACTTCCCTCAAGGCTAATTCCCAAGGAATAGAGACAAACATGGGATTTCAAGAAAATCAAGTTGACAATTCTGTTATGCTCCTTATTGTGAACAAAACACTTTCTTTCTGAATCTCTTCATTTCACTTTTTCTATCTTCTGGCCCTAATGGAAATTTGACTTTCTTAAGAAGTTACTGTGTTGGGGGCAGCTGGGTAGCTCAGTGGATTGAGAGCTAGCCCTAGAGACGGGAGGTCCTAGGTTCAAATCTGGCCTCAGACACTTCCCAGCTGTGTGACCCTGGGAAAGTCACTTGACCCCCATTGCCTACCCTTACCACTCTTCTGCCTTGGAGCCAATACACGGTATTGACTCCAAGACAGAAGGTAAGGGTTTTAAAAAAAAATTAAAAAAAAAAAAAAGAAAAAGAAGTTACTGTGTCCTTGATAACCCTCAGAGACATGATTATTCCTTCTCCTATGACCTCAACACACTAGAAAAAGAACAAGAATTCTCCTTGATCTTCATTAATATTTTCATATCATCCCTTAATCACACACTTTTCCTCCTTTGAGGTTCATTCCATTTACCCTTGTCATCCTATTCATTATTGTGAATCACATTCCTTCACTCTAAACTTATCCTTTTATTTATATTAGAGATTTCAATGTACATAATAAATTCTGCTCCAGCCTTTTACCTTGAATCTGTGTGTATCACCCTGCCTTAAATGTGTTTCTTGTAAACAACATATAGAAGGATTCTATTTTTAAATTCATTTTGCTATCTGCTTCCATTTAATGGATGAGTTTATCCCATTCACATGTAGCATTATGATTGTAAACTGTGTATTGCCCTCCATAGTATTATCCCCTTTAAATCCTGCTCTAATACCTTTCACTCAGTTCCTCCTCACCAGTATATTTCTTTTTGTCACCCCTCCAGTTTCCCCTCCCTTCAATTACCTCCCCTTACCTGGTCTTGTTCCCCTTATTTTTCTCAGTAAGGTGATAGAATTCTATACCCCACTGAGAATACCTGTTTTTCTTTCTTTGAGTCAATTAAAATGAAAGTAAAGGTTAAACATCTCCTGTCACCACTCTTATCCTCCCCTCTCTGTATTGATTTTTCTCACCTCTTTGTTACATAATTTTCCTCATTCTACTCTACCTTCCCTTTTCTTTCAGTGTAACCCTCTCTTCCAGCCATTTATTTTTTTACATGTCATTCATATGCATACATATCATATTATACATAAATATTATTCCACATTATGACATTTATATATATATATATCACATATAATCATACATCATAATATGATAATCATCTTACTTCTCTCCCTCTTTCTGAAAAAATTCTTTCTATTTTGTCTACTACTAATAGTAAATTTTGAGAATTACAGAAATCTTATTGTCATGTAGACATATAAACATTTTGACTTTAATGACTCCCTTAAATTTTCTCTTTCTTATTTACCTTTTTGGCTTCTCTTGTGTCTCATGTTTGGACTTCAAATTTTTGTTTAGGTCTGGCTTATTCTTCAGGAATGCCTGGAAGTCTTCTCTCTTATTGTGGAAAGGAAACAAGACTGACAGTTTGTGGGGGAAGGGGCCAACTGGGAGTGGCAGTTGGGTCTTGTGACTAGCACTTCCTTCCTGCCATGTGGGTCTTGCTTCCTGGTGTTGGAGGAGAGAGGAGCTTGTTCAGCCCAGTCTGGAGTGGCATGCCCTTCTTGGTTCAGCCTGAAGATACAGGCTTCTGAAGGTTAGACATGTTCTTGTTTGCTTTCTATCTACTGCTAAGATTCTAAATTATACAAAACTGGACTGATATAGAGTAGATGGGAGTGGGACAAACCCTCTTCTAGCCTCTGGGGCCTGGCCTCAGGTTTGAAGCTGAGAAAAAACTCCAATTCCAACTGGTTATTAAACTTTATATTATTTGAATTTGCAGTCAGATAAGTGGACTATCTTTTCTGGTCATAGAGGGAGCTGAAATTCAGTTCAGGCATTCAAAGACAAACAGACCTCATTGGACCCCTGCTGCTTCCTTTCAGCAGGGGGCTTCTCCCTCCTTTGCCTCTCCAAGCAATATACCCTCTCTCCCCTCTCTCCTCCATGCCCTGCTACAAACCTCCCATTTATCCCCATTTTTCCAATCCCATTTCCTTTCCCAATAAATATTACATTATTGAATGACCTTTTTTTTTTCCTGAAAGAATATACTCAGTTTTGCTGGATTGGTGACTCTGAGTTGTAAACCCAACTCTTTAGCCTTCCTGAATATCATATTCCATGCCTTTCAATTCTTTAATGTAGAAGCTGCTAGGTTTGTGTGATCCTGATTGTAGCTCCATGGTATTTGAATGTTTTCTTTCTGGCTGCTTGAAATATTTTTCCTTGGCTTGGTGCTTGGTGACTCTTGAAGTTAGCTATTATATTCCTGGAAGTTGTTATTTGGGGATTTCTTTCTGGGTATTATCTCTGATATCTTTCAATTTTAATTTTATTTTCTTGTTCAAAGATCTCTGGGCAGTTATCTTTAATAATTATTTGTATTATGAGATCCAAGTTTTTCTTCTTGATCATGGCTTTTAGGTAGTCCAGTAATTCTCAGATTGTCTTTCCTAGATCTATTTTCTAGGTCAGTTGTTTTTTTTAATAAGATATTTCATGTTTTTGTCTATTTTTAATTACTTTGATTCTGCTTTATTCTTTTTTGATTTCTCATGAAATCATTGTTTTTAGATGGTCAATTCTGATTTTTAAGGCCTAATTTTCCTCTATCAGTTTTTGGTTCTCCTTTCTCAAAGGGTCCATTTCTTCTTGCATTACTTTTCTTTATTCTTACAACACTTTCATTTCTATTCCCCACTTTTTCTTTGCCTCTAATAAGTGATTTTTGAAGTCTTTTTTGAGCTCTTCCAGACTCTATGCCCAATCCATATTTTTCTTTTGAACTTATGGTGTGTTTCCTTTGCTTTTTCTGTCCCCATCTGTGTATGTACCTTGCTCTTTGTCTCCATAAAAACTCAGGTTCTTTTTTTGGTTGTTTGCTCACTTTTCCTATCTAATTATAGGTAGGCTCTGTTTTCTGGAAAGTTCTGGTATCCTCTTAAATTTAGTCCTTTCTTGATGCTATTTCCAGCTTATTTTCTGGGTTGTTACTAGTTTACCAGATGGTCTGAGGGCTGAGAGCTCTGAGAGTCCCCTCCCCTTGCAGATTCAACTGACCTCAAGATTTTCCTCTGGCTTGGGTGTAAGCTTTTGTTCTCAGTCTAAACTTGGTCAGGTTGGGTGCTGATAAAATTCTAACCCCAAGTTTAGGCTCCAGGTTTTTGTCTCAAGATATTCTTGATTCAATCAGGCACACTCTTGATTTCCCTGTCCTAGAGTTCCACCTTTAATTTGGGGCAAAAAGATACCAGAGATGCTCCCCTTGAGAACTGCATCCTTATCCCAAACCTCAACTGGGATTCCTGACTTCACTTTGGGCCCACACATATAGGCCCCAATCAGCCCAGATTTCCTTGATCTAGGGCTCCAGACTTCCCCATTGGTTTGAAATTTCAAATGGCGTGAGTTGGCTTGGATCACTATTTGCCCAAGCAGGATCTACCTAACTGTCTAGTAATTAGGGCTTAAGCTTAGAACCTGTGAGAAGAGATATGTGTGAGTGCCTGAGGTACACTTTGCACCTTGGCTTTCTCTTCACTCTATGCTATACCTCCTGTTATCTCTGATCCCCTCTTACTTTAGTTCCCCAAGAGACCATCTGGGAGACCATATTTTCTAAAGAATGATGTTTTAGACAGACAACGACTTCCTACCTTCTTTCCTATAAAAATCCAACCTGCAGACATCTTTCTTATCTTACCCCTAACCACAATTTGTTAGAATGCAGTTGTCATTTACCTTAAATTGAATTCCTTGTCATATTGGAAGGGGAGAGAGAGAGCTGATCTCTCTTTCTTTCCCCAAGGGAAGAGGTTTATCCATTAAATCAATTATTATAGGGGAGTAAAGGCAGGATTAGTGAAGAGACATATTTGAAGAAGACTGAAGGGGGAAATCCATCTCACCCTCCTTCTACCTTCTGGGCATTTATCATGAACTCTTTCCCCATTATACCCAACCTTCTAATACAGGTTTGTTTCACTGTTTCCTTGTTTCTTCTTGTACACCTTTATTTGTTTTGAGGTGATATTTTACTCTTGGTCAGAAAGGATTTTCATAGTGAAACAGTGCTGCTCTTCTAGTTACTCCTCCATCTTGGCCCTACTCACTGAAGTCCTAAACCAAACTTTTCTGTTTTCTAATTTTCCCAGAAATACATGTACAAAAATATTTATAGCCATGCTCTTCATGGTGGTAAAAAACTGGAAAATGGAGGGGGGTTGTCCATGGATTGGGGAATGGCTGAACAAATTGTGGTATCTAATGGTGGTGGAATACTAATGTGCTGAAAGGAATAATGAACTGGAGAAATTCCATGTGAACTGGAATGACCTCCAGGAACAGATGCAGAGTGAAAAGAACAGAACCAGAAGAACATTGTATACAGAAACTGATACACTGTGGCCCAATTCAACTTAATGGCAGCAAAGCAATGATCCTGGACAATCCAGAGGAACTTATGAGAAAGAACACTATCCACATGCAGAAAACAAACTGTGGGAACAAAAATGCAGAAGAAAAACATATGATTGATTATGTAGTTTGATGGAGATATGATTAGGGTTTTGGTGTTAAAAGATCACTGTATTGCAAATCAGAATAATATGGAAATAGGTTTTGAATAATGATACATGTATAACCCAGTGGAATTGCCTATCAGTTCAAGGAGGGGGAGGGAAGAATGCGGTTGAGATGGGAAGAATCATGAATCATGGAACCATGGGAAAATATTCTAAATTAAAAAATTAAAAATTAAATTAAATTAAATCACTCTGAATAAAATAAAATATTTGGGGATTTATTTACCAAGACAAACTCAGGAATTGAATATATACAACTACAAAACCCTTTTTACACAAATGAAGCTTGGTCTACACAATGGAAAAACATTGGTTGCTCATGGATAGAGTGAGCTAATACAATAAAAATGATAATCCTATCTAAATTAATTTATTTATTCAGTGCCATACCTACCAAACAACTAAAAAACTTTTTTCATAGAATTAGAAAAAATATAACAAGGATCATTTGGATGAACAAAAGATCAAGAATATTAAGGGAAATAAGGGGGAAAATGTGAAGGATGTTGGACTAGTACTACCAGATCTTAAACTGTACTATAAAGCAATAATCACCAAAACAATATAGTTCTGGCTAGGAATAAAAAGGTGGATTAATGTAATGGACTTGTGGTAAATGACCTCAACAGAACAGTGTTCAATAAACCCAAAGATCCCTGCTTTTGGTACAAGAATTCACTATTTGACAAAAAATGCTGGGAAAATTGGAAAATAGTATGGGAAAAATTAGGTTTAGATCAATATCTCATACTCTATACCAAGATAAATTAAAAATAGGTTAATAACTTAAATATAAAGAGGGAAATTATAAACAAATTGGTTGAACATAGTATAGCATATCTGTCAGATCTTTAGGTAGGAAAAAATTTAATTTCAAGCAAAAGATAGAGAACATTACAAGTTGTAAAATGAATAATTTTGATTATATCAAATTAAAAACTTTTATACAAAAAACCCCAATGCAACCAAAATTAGAAGGGAAAAAATGGTCTGGGGAAAAATTTTATAACAAAAATCTCTAACAAAGGTCTAATTTCTCAAATTTTTAAATAACTAAGTTATATTCATGAGAAATCAAGGCATTCCCAATTGACAAGTGGTCAAAGGGATATGAATAGGCAGTTTTTGGATGCAGAAATCAAAACTATGAATAATCACATGAAAAGTGGTCTAAAATCTTCCTGATTAGAGAAACGTAAATCAAAACAACTTTGGAGTAGCCAATATGACAGTAAAGGAAAATAATAAATGTTGGAGGGGATTTGGCAAAATTGGGAGACTAATACAATGCTGGTTGGAGTTGTGAATTTATTCAAACATTCTGGAAGGCAATTTGGAATTTTGCCCAAAGGAATTTAAATGAATGTGTATCCTTTGATCTAGCAATACCACTACTGGATTTATGCCCCAAAGAGATAATAATGAAAAGTGTTTGCACAAAAATATTCATAGCTGCACTCTTTATGGTGGCAAATAATTGGAAAATGAGGTAATGCCCCTCAATGGGGAATAACTGAAAAAATTGTGGTATGTGATCATGATGGAATACTATTGTGCTGTAAGAAATGATGAACTGCTTGATTTCTATACCAACTGGAAAGACCTCCCTGAATTGATGCAAAGGAAATGAGCAGAACCAGGAGAACACTGCAATAGAGGTCAAAACATTGTGGCACAATTATATGTAATCAACTTTGCTACTAATAGCAATACAGTGATACAGGACAATCCCAAGGCACTTATGATAAGGAATGCTATCCACATCAACAGAAAGAACTGTGGGAATAGAAACAAAGAAGAAAAACATGATTTATCCTTTGTTTAGAAGGTATAAGATGTGGGTTTTTGCTTTTTATTTTTTTATTTTGTATTGATTAATTTAATTAATTAATTGATTTTGAATATTTTTCCTGGGTTACATGATTCATGTTCTTTCCCTTCCCTCCTTTTTCCTCCCTCCCATAGTCAAATAGCAATTACACTGGGTTTCACATGTATCATTGACAAATCCTGTTTCCATATGATTAATCTTTGCAATAGAGTTATTGTTTAGTCTACATCCCCAATTATATCCCCATTGAACCATGTGATTGAGCAAATGTTCTCCTTTTGCTCTGCATCAATTTCTGGAGGTTGTTCCAGTTTACATGGAATAACTCCAGTTCATTCTTCCTTTTAACAAAATAGTATTCCATCACCAACAGATACCACAATTTGTTCAGTCATTCCCCAATCAAAGGGCATCCCATCATTTTCCAATTTTTTGCCACCACAAAGAGTGTGGCTAGAAATATTTTTGTACATGTATTTAAAATAGAAAAATAAAATCTTGAAAATTGTTTTAAAAATTAAGTATTGAAACAGATATGAACTGATGCATTGTGAAATGACCAGAGCAACAAGAACAATTTATTTGTTAACATCAATATTATAAAAAATGAATTTTAGGGTCTTCAACTGATAAAGAATGAAAAGAGCATAACTAGGAGAATAATTTAGAGAAGTAGTAAGAACTATGATCAATTCATTATTTAAAAGGACTTATTACTCACTATCTATTAGATACAACTGATGGATTTAAGGTTTAGAATGAACCACACAAAACAGTGTGTGTGTGTGTTAAATAAACATATACCTACAAAAATGTATATGCAGTCATTGCAAAAAAATATTTTACTTGACTATATATATTTGTTTTAAAATTTTAACACAAGGATGGGAGAAGAAAAAATAAACTTGTTTGTTTTTAATAGTTAAATGTATAAAATGCTTCATGAACTTAAAATAAGACAATTATTTGCTTTTTTATTTTACTTTTGCTTAACTGTCTGATTTGCTATAGGGCACCTCTTATATGAAATATGAAATATTTGAAATGTAAGAAAGTAAACTTGAGAAAGAGAGAGAGATAGAGGGAGAGAGAGAACGAGAGAGAGAGAGAGAAAGAAAGAGAGAGAGAGAGAGAGAGAGTAATGAAGTTATGAATCTAAGAGACTGAGACAATGAAAAGGAAATTCAGATGAGAGGTGAGTTTGGGAGGGAAAATGATTTCAATTTGGGATGAAAAACGCTTCCAGTTTGAAATGTCCAAGTTGGTGATCTGAGACTTGAACACAGGAGAAAGTACAGAACTAGATATAAAGATGGGTGTTATTTTTATCATCATAAGTTTATAAATAGCCAATAAGTTTTTCTGCTTAAGTTTTTCCATTTTGAAATGTTCAATATGCATTTAGTAATGTGGAGACAGAACTCACCAGAAGAATTAGGACTAGAGATAAAGCTAAGGGAAATTACTGAGTAGAGATAAGGTACAGTTGCCAAGGAAGAAATCATATAGATAAAATATGAGTGCCTATGAGGTTCACCCAAAGTTAAGGTGTATAGTATGATGACCCAGGAAAGGACACCAAGAAAGCAGTCAGAGAGCCAGGAGGTCTGGAAGAGAAGGGTGTTGTGAAAACCAATAGAAAAGAAAATATCAAGGAAGAGAGGATAGTCAACAGTGTCAAATGCATGAGCGAACCCAAGAAAGATTGCAGGTTGAGAAGAAATGATCACATCTGGCAGCTGTAAAATCACCAGTACCTTGAGAGAGAGAAATTTGTCTAGGTTTGACTGAAAGGCAGACTGAAAAGGTTTGCTATGTGAGTGAAAAAAGAGAAAGTGGAGACAGGAGTAAATAGCTTTTCTAAGGAGTTTTTATTGAAAATAGATAAGTGATATAAGATAACATCCCGAGAAGATGGTAGGATCTAATGAATTTTTTCAACATTTTGTTTTGCTTAGTAGCCAAGTGTACTGATTTGCTGTTCAAAATTCTATGTTCTATGTTCCATCCTTGTTATATGTTCCACTGGTGCATACATTTCCCTTTATATAACATTTCTGTCATACCAACACATTTCTATATTAAAAGAAAAACAGTAATTAGATTTTGATTTTGTTTTTAATCTAGGGATAAACCAAAGCAAAATTTAGGTTATGTGGACAAAGGCCTTGATCTCATAAATGGCAGTATAGGATACATTTGATAATGAAAGTTAAAAAAAAAAGAATGCAGACATAAGAGGAAAATTGCTTTTAGCAGGTGGCTGCATCCCTAGCCATGACCTCAAGCACTGCATGAACCAAGTGATTTTGGAGTCATTTATTTCCTCCTCAGCTGGGGCTTCCCTGCTCTGTTAATTTTTGTCCTGAGCTTCATTTATTCAACTTCTCAGTTTTTTAGGGCATCACTGAATTCTTATGCTCTGAATATAGCACAAAGAAGAAAATGGAACATTCAGGACCTTGAGCCAGGCCACCATGTATGCCAAGGAATGATGTTCACATAAGAAAATAACATTTTCAATTTGCTGGGGATACAAATTGAAATTTGTCCTAGGTTAGCAAATACTTAAAGCCTTTGAGGACCAAGACATATTGAAAAATCCATTTTCTAGCTACATAAATGCACTTAAAAGCATCAGGAATCTCTGTGCCAAGTGGAGGAAACCCAAAGAAAGGTGGAAACATTACTGTGAAGTCCCGTATTTTCCTCTGCCATAGTTTCCTCTGATTAAAAGTATATGTTTTTGCCATTGATCCTTTCATTTTGCATTAAAAGCCTACTGCATTTATATCTAAATACACATGCAAAATATGTATATAATCATACATATACATATAAACACATGCTTATATGTGCATTTGCAATGCTTATTTTTCTCCTAAGCTTTATTTGTTCAACTTTTCAGTTTATTATATACTTGAACATACAACTATGTACTTCTGACATTTAAAAAGAAACTACTTCAACAATCTTATTCTATATTTATTCCCCCTTACAATGTTCCCCACTCCCGGAGGTGTAAATACATTATTATTTTTAAATGCAAACAAGATCAACATCAGGAAGAGCATGCTAACTATGATAACACTTTAAAAATATTTTTAAAACTCTGTTTCCTTTCATGAATATGAAGAGAGAAGATGCCGATTCCCAAGATACTGCAATACGTTTAATTCAACCATATAAATTCCCAGTCCTATTCACCTGCTAAATGACTTCTTTCCTGATCCTCCCCAACTACCAGTGCCTTTTCCCTCCAAATTTCTTAGTATTTATTTCAGATGTTTATTTGTGCACACAAAACACACATACATGTTTATAGAGAGAGAGCCATTTGTGTACTTGTGATGTTATATATTTTCACACATATATATTTTATATATGATTTCTACATTTATCAGATGTAACCCCCTTGAAAACAAGCATTTGTTTTTGTTTTTGTTTTTATTTCCCCAGTGCTTAGAAAAATGCCTGACATGTTTGTTGTGGCTATTGTTCAGTCTTTCGGTTGAATCCAACACATCATGACCCCCTTTAGGATTTTCTTGGCAAAGTTCCTTTTCCAGCTCATTTTGCAGATGAGAAAACTGAGGCAAACAGGATGAAGTGACTTGTCCAAAGTCAAAGAGCTAGTATCTGAGGCCAGATTTGAACTCTGGAAGATGAGCCCTCGACTTCAGACCCAGATTCTCTATCACTGCCCCACTAAGCTGGCCACCTAACATAGAGTAGACCCTTAAGAAATGCTTAATGATCTCAAAGTAGAAAATAAAATTATAGAACTATCAATAATAAAAATATTTTATAATACCCAACCTGTTAGAATTTTGAATTTGTCAAATGTGTATATATTTAATATGAGAAGTAAATAATATATATTTTATAATTTTTTTGATTTACAGTTATACCTCTTCTCTGAGTAATATTTAAAAATCCTCTAAAAGAAGTACTTTTGTGGTGTTGCTTTCTGCGTTATAGAATTATTTAGACATCTTTCTGGTATATAAGACAAGACTACCCTAACAAAAGTGCCAATAATTCCAGATCTGAAAAAGCATTAGAAAACATAAACAATGTAATAAGGATCAGATGGTGCTAGGCAACATCAAAGATTACAGTAGATCCCCAGTATCAGCACAAAAGACTCATCTTTCTCATTTATTTGCTTGGTATTTAGGACAGGTGGATATTTCGAGCTCTGTTAAGCAGTAAAGTTTTTATGTGTCTCTCTGGAAATGAATTTGGATTGATGACTGATCTGTCATCAGCTGCTTGGAAATAATAAAGCATTTGGTAAATAATGGGGACAGATTCCCATCATCTTTTTTTTCTCCTCAGCTTTGCTGTCTTTGTTGCTTAGCTAAAGAAAAAGTATTTTTCTTTCTCCCTAATTAAACTGAAATATAGAGTGAATAGAAGGTGTTAAGTTAATTTGATCATAATATGAGAGTAGTGGGCCTACAGAAAACCAAATCATGTCAGGAGACAGTGTGAGATATAGTAGGGCACATATGCTATGACCAACAGTAGAGGTGACATGCCAAGCAGGAGAGAGAAACTGAGAGAGAGAGATTGACAGAGAGATAGAGATAGAGAAAGAGAAAGAGAAGTAGAGAGACAGAGACAGAGACATGGGGCAAATGCAGAGTCAAAATGTTGAAAAAAAAGAGGCAAAAGAGGAACAAAATGGAAAATAGGAAAATTTTAGAACTTTCTAGAGACTGATTTTGGAGAAACCAGATGGTATCTTTTAAACTGAACTTGCCAAATAATTATAGCTAATTCAGGAATGGCTTATAGCACTGTGTTATGAATTAAAGAATGTAGCTGGCTCAACAAGAGAATCCATTATTTAATATCCTGACCTTGTAAACTAGATCCTTTCTAGTGTTCTTTGAAATGTTAAATAGATGCACTTATATGTGCACAAGTTTGGCTATATTTTCAGTGGCCAATGGTATAAAATATAAGAAGGAAGTAGCACTAGGTGAAATTATGGACATTTTAATAGCTAAAAATATTAGAGGATGTTCTGCTAAGTAACAAAATAGCACAATATCCCAAATACAATGCTTCAAGAAAATATTTATAATAAAGGAGTTGATATTTTGTCAGGAAATTTAATAAACTCAAGGAAATTTTTGTTTTTTTGTTTTGTTTTGTCAGACAGAAAAATTAATGGAGCTTGTTCAATGCTATTTAAAATCAGACTTCAAATTGCCTTTCAGCTTCTGCAAAGTAATCATCGGAGTACCATTTAAAAGATAAAAAAAAAATTTCTTCTGAAGTGCCTAGAAGAAAATTAAAAGAGGTTTTTTTTAAACATTATTTTATTTTGTCATTTCCAAACATTATTCACTGGAAACAAAGATCATTTTCTTTTCCTCTCCCCCCCACCACCACCTTTCTCTCTCCCATAGCTGATGCACGATTCCACTGGTTATCACATGAGTTCCTGTTTCTAACCCATTTCCATTTTGTTGGTATTTGCATTAGAGTGTTCATTTAGAGTCTCTCCTCAGTCCTATCAACTCCACCCCTGTAGTGAAGCAGTTGCTTTTCATCGGTGTTTTTACTCCCACAGTTTATCCTCTGCTTGTAGATAGTATTTTATAGACCCCTGAAGATTGTTCAGGGACATTGCATTGACACTAATAGAGAAGTCCATTACCTTTGATTATACCACAGGGTATCAGTCTCTGTGTATAATGTTTTCCTGGTTCTGCTCCTTTCACTCTGCATCACTTCCTAGAGGTTGTTCCAATCTCCATGGAATTCCTCCACTTTATTATTCCTTTGAGCACAATAGTATTCCATCACCAACATATACCACAATTTGTTCAGCCATTCCCCAATTGAGGGGCATCCCCTCGTTTTCCAATTTTTGGCCACCACAAAGAGTGCAGCTATGAATATTCTTGTACAAGTCTTTTTCCTTATTATCTCTTTGGGGTACAAACCCAACAGTGCTATAGCTGGATCAAAGGGCAGACAGTCTTTTATCACCCTTTAGGCATAGTTCCAAATTGCCCTCCAGAATGGTTGGATCAATTCACAAATCCACCAGCAATGAATTAGTGTCCCCACTTTGCCACATCTCCTCCAGCATTCATTACTTTCCATAGCTGTCATGTTAGCCAATCTGCTAGGTGTCAGGTGATACCTCAGAGTTGTTTTGATTTGCATCTCTCTGATTATAAGAGATTTAGAACACTTCTTCATGTGCTTGTTAATAGTTTTGATTTCTTTAGCTGAGAACTGCCTGTTCATGTCCCTTGCCCATTTATCAATTGGAGAATGGCTTGATTTTTGGTACAATTGATTTAGCTCTTTGTAAATTTGAGAAATTAAACCTTTGTCAGAGGTTTTTATGAAGATTGCTTCCCAATTTGTTGCTTCCCTTCTTATTTTAATTACATTGGTTTTGTTTGTACAAAAACTTTTTAATTTGATGTATTCCATATTATTTATTTTGCATTTTGTAACTCTTTCTAAGTCTTGCTTGGTTTTGAAGTCTTTCCCTTCCCAAAGGTCTGACATGTATGCTATTCTGTGTTCACCTAATTTTTTTATAGTTTCCTTCTTTATGTTCACGTCATTCACCCATTTTGAATTTATCTTGGTATAGGGTGTGAGGTGTTGATCTAAACCTAATCTTTCCCACACTGTCCTCCAATTTTCCCAGCAGTTTTTATGAAATAGTGGATTTTTGTCCCAAAAGCTGGGATCTTTGGGTTTGTCATATACTGTCTTGCTGAGGTTGCTTGCCCCCAGTCTATTCCACTGATCCTCCTTTCTGTCTCTTAGCCAGTACCAGATTGCTTTGATGACTGCTGCTTTATAATATAGTCTGAGATCTGGGACTGCAAGGCCCCCTTCCTTTGTATTTTTTTTTTCATTATTTCCCTGGATATCCTTGATCCTTTGTTCTACCAAATGAACTTTGTTATGGTTTTTTCTAAATCTCCCGTGAAACTGCCCTGAGATGTTGTTTCCTGGCAGTCCCCAGATCCCAAGGACCCTGGAGTGCCCCCCCCAGACAGAGATATTCCCCACTCACTCGCTGTACCAGTGAGAGCTCTGGTAGCTCACTCTGGTTTGGTGGGAAGGTGGGGGTGGGGGAGGGTGCCACAGTTCACATTTCTGTGCAAGCTTTTCCTCCTTCTTATTATAGTGTGGAAATGTTCAAACCCCACATACCTTCACCTCTGTGGGGTACTGGGGAGTCCTTCTGTTCCTCCAAAGGTGATTTTTATGCTCCTTTGATGTAGTCTATTTCGCTTGGTGCCGGGGAGAGGAAGCGTGTGGCATCTAGATTGCAGCCATGTTTACCCAGAAGTCTAAAAGAATTTTTATACAAGTAACTTTCAAAACATTTGGTTTTCTATGTAAAATAAAAGGGATTTTTTAAATCCTGAAGTTACTACTTCATTTTTTTTATCAAATAAATAAATATTAAAAAAAGAAGATGAGGAATGAATAAATACAAATTTGAAATAAACAAACTGCATACTGTTGGTGAGATTGGGGGGGGGTGTTCAAAACTTCTAATAGAGCTAATTTCTATTTCTATTTTACTATTCTACAGTTAAATTCAAGAGGGAAAAATCAATTGTATCACCTGAGTATCAGTTTTAGGGCTGCTACTTTCCCTACTTCTTTTAATACACACACACACACACACACACACACACACACACACACACACACACATACACACACACACACACACATGCACATTGTGAAGATGGCAAGGAGGACAGACTATATGATTTCATCTTTTTGTTGTTACTTATCCTTCATCTTGCTAATGACTATCATTTCCTTACCAAAAAGAGTTAAAAAGTGAAAATAAAACACGAGGGGAGAGCAGAAGTCAATCATTTTACATATGTATCCTCTTCTGCCTTGGTTTTCCAGTTCACCCTCTTCATCCTTCTACAAATCCTTTCCATCCTTCAATTCCTATTTTCTTTGTGAATTTCTCAGACAGACCACCATATTGATTTTATTCTGACTCATTAACTTTGATACTTAAGTACTTAGTCTTATATGTGATTGTGTGTATAAGGGGAAGAAAAGGAAATGAATAAGTGTGTGTATGTGTGTGTAGGCATATAGTTTTATACTAGTAAATGTTTAATAACCATGTCCTTAGGGGGAAATGCAAGTATAACAAACTTTAGATTTAATCTATATTCATACTTTCTCCATAATGTTGCTGTCTAGACAATAAACAATAAATCAAAGTCTGATTTTTATTATTTGCTAATATCCAAGATGTTAAATATCCATACTGAAAATTTATCAATTGGCTCTATTGCTAAACTAGTTTGTGAATGTCTTCTCTCACTAGGGTATTCCTAAGATCTTTAAAGGTCTGGATCTCATTTTATATTACATCTTCCACAATGCTAAAACAAAGCTGAATACAGAATAGAAACCTGATAATTGTTTTAAAATGAAATGGAATTCTTCTGCCCTAACCTCATTTTATCTCTACTTTAAACCATGTGCAGACATAGTTAAATAGGGAGTAGGAAAAATAAGAAAGCCTTATAGACTTGAGACAGCATTATATTAAGCTAATGACAGTCCAAGAGAAAAAAGAATATTTACGTGTGGTGTAGTATGTGTATACGGGATGGGATGAGTTGTGAGTGTGTAGTATAGTGGGTGAATGGGTAGTATGAATATATGTGTTATGGATCTGTATAGTGTATGTACATGTGTGTGTCTGGAATATATGTAGTGTTTGGTAAGTGCCTTTATATGGCATGTGTGGTATATTTCGTATGTTGTACATATGTGTGGTATGCATATGTGGGATGTGGTGTGTGTATGAGATATAGTATGATAATTGTGTGTGCATGTGTTTGTGGTGTAGGATATGAGTTTATTTGAAATAGAGAATAATAAATTGTATTTTAGGAATTAGAAAAGAGAGGGAGAATGAAAAAGAGAAATGAAGATCCTGAGAAAAGACAAGAGAATTTTGATCTTATAGATTTTACTCATATATTATACTTCCCTTAGAGTTAAACATAGCTCCGAAAAGACAATTTTATTTATTAATTTTACCAGCTCTATCTGACACATAGCAGGTGTTCAGTGGTTTTTGTCATTATTTTTGATTGAATGATCATAACCATTGTCCTAGTTACTTTTTTGTGGCTTCCTTTTCTCTTTTTTTATAAGTCCAAAACCCAAAAGCTTGGGAAATACACCTAACCTATTCGAAAGCCCTTTGTGCCTTTTTACAAGAGGCCACACAGTTTTAAGTCTTTTGCAGTACTATTAGTAACAATTATTCTAAGACCATTTAGTCTCCTTAAATTTTCCCTCCAACCTATTTTGAAGGGTTCCCCTAGGTCATTCAAAGACTATAATGTAGGGACTCCGAGCGGCAGCGATGCAAGATGGCGGCGACCATGGGCTCGGATGATCTGACTATGGAGGAGGAGGAGTAACGCCTGAAGCACTTTGAAACCCAGGCCATGCAGATCCTGTCCAACAAGGGCTGATTGAAACATACTACTTTTGCTACTTTCCCCAGTGAAAAGGAAGTAAAGGAGTAAAAGTCCCTAGAAATTTCCAGCTTTTGGAAGAACTTGAAGAAGGTCAGAAAGGAGTTGGAGATGGAACAGTTAGCTGGGGTCTTAAAGATGATGAAGATATGACACTTACAAGATGGACAGGAATGATTATTGGACCTCCAAGAACAATTTATGAAAACTGAATATACAGCCTTAAAATAGAGTGTGGACCTAAATATCCAGAAGAGCCCCCCCCCCATTTGTAAGATTTGTAACAAAAATTAATATGAATGGAGTAAATAGTTCTAATGGAGTGGTGGGCCCAAGAGCCATATCCGTGCTAGCAAAATGGCAGAATTCATATAGCATCAAATTGGTTCTGCAAAAGCTTCCACGTCTAATGATGTCTAAAGAAAATATGAAGCTTCCTCAGCTGCCTGAAGGACAATGTTACAGCAATTAATAAAAAAAAAAAATCTTCCCCCTTTATTCAGTTTTAAGCTGTCTTCATTTTCCACAGTAGTAAATTTTCTAGATGCATCTTGTAGACCTCAAAGTACTGGAAAGGAAGTTCCCATTCAAAAGTGATTTATCTTAAGATACTGTAAATGATACTAATTTTTTCATTTGAAATATAAGTTGTGCTATAACAAAAAAAGACTATAATTTACTACTAATAATGCTATTCCTCATTAATAGGTTCTTCTCTAAGAAGTCCACTGTCTTTCTTACCCCTATTTCCTTCATAATAATGATAGCCCTCTGGCTAATCTAACTGCTTACTTCTGCAACTGTAGCTGTGTGTACTCTGACCCTGTGTTTTATCTCTATCTTCCATTATATCTGCAATTTTCCTCAGAATTGTAACTAGAAAAGTCTAGGACATCCCTCCTTAAATAGACATTTATATTGCCTTAGTTGACTGGACTGTGGGTCATATCTCTAGTACCACTGGAAATCTCATTGTTACCTCTGATTCTTATCTGAATTTTAATGTGTTTCAGAAACAGAATGACATTTAAGGAGAAGAAAACAGATCTAAAAGTTAGAAGAGCTATGTTCTCACTCTAGGTAATAATTGGGACAAGCTTCTTGGACTCTCTTTGTCTCTATTCCCTAATATCTAAAAAGAATTGGATGGATTAAGTAATCCACTAAGGATATTTTTCATTCCATTCCAAGTTTTCGACAATTCTTTAGTTTAAAGGCACCATATCCAAAGGAAAAATGGTTGAACAAAGCAGTTGGATGATGGACTGATATTTAAAGAATGTACCTATTCATCTCATCTAGTGCTTCTCTTCTACACTATTCTCTTGTCTTGATAAAAGTATAAGTACTCATGTACGTGATGTGATTATATATGTACATAGTAGGATCAGGTGACCTATTTCTTATTTCTTGAGAAAAGTTAAGGGTTTCTTCGCCATCACCATCAGATGCCACAATTTATTCAGACATTCCCCAATCGATGGACATCCACCCATTTTCCGATGTTTTGCCACCACAAAGAGAGCAGCTATAAATATTTTTGTACAAGTCTTTTTTCCTTATTATCTCTTTGGGGTATTAATCCAACAGTGATATGACTGGGACAAAGGGCAGACAGTCTTTTAAAGCCCTTTGGACATAGTTTCAAATTGCCTTCCACAATGGTTAGATCAATTCACAACTCAACCAGCAATGCATTAGTGTCCCAATTATGCCACAGCCCCTCCAACATTCATTACTTGCCTTTGCTGTCATGTTAGTCAATCTTCTAGATGTGAGGTGGTAACTCAGTTATTTTGATTTGCATTTCTCTAATTATGAGAGATTTAGAACACTTTTTCATGTGCTAATTGATAGTTTTGATTTCTTAAACTTAAAATGCTTATTTATGTCTCTTGCTCATTTATCAGTTGGGGAATCAAGGTGTTCTTGATTCAGTCAGACACACCCCTTGATTGCCCTGTCCTAGAGCTCTACCATTAGTTTTGGGCAAAGAGATGTAGGGGGTTCCCCCTAAGAACTGTGTTCTCACCTCAAACTGTGGATTATGTACTCATCCCAAGCCCAGACAAGGATTCTCTGGGTCTACATGGATCACCCCCCATCAGCCCAGATTTCCCTGGGCCAGGGACTCCAGACTTCTCCACATTTTTGTGGTTTGAATTTTCTAGGGGTATTAGTTGGATTGGACAACTATTTTCCCCAGCAGGATATCAGGGTCAGACTTAGCTAGGTTCAGAACTTGTGAGAGCAGATGTGGGGCGGAGGTGGGGTGGGAATGGTGTGGTTAGCTCTTGGCTTGCTCTTCACTCCCTGCTATAGCCTCCTACCAGCTCTGCTCCCCTCTCACCTCAGTTCACTATGTAAGGGGGAAAAGGTTTAATTTTATAAAAAGGTTGGACTGGATTCTATTTAAAATAGGGTTGCCAGGATCAACACCTCACACCCTACACCAAGATAAATTCAGAATTGGTGAATGACTTGAATATAAAGAAGGAAACTATAAGTATATTAGGTGAACACAGAGTAGTATACATGTTAGAACTTTGGGAAGGGAAAGATTTTAAAACCAAGCAAGACTTAGAAAGAGTCACAAAATGTAAAATAAATAATTTTGACTACATCAAATTAAAAAGCTTTTGTACAAACAAAACCAATGTAACTAAAATCAGTAGGGTAGCAACAAATTGGGAAACAATCTTCATAAAAACCTCTGACAAAGGTTTAATTTCTCAAATTTACAAAGAGCTAAATCAATTGTACAAAAAATCAAGCCATTCTCCAATTGATAAATGGGCAAGGGACATGAACAGGCAATTTTCAGTCAAAGAAATCAAAACTATTAATAAGCACATGAAAAAGTATTCTACATCTCTTATAATCAGAGAGATGCAAATCAAAATAACTCTGAGGTATCACCTCACACCTAGCAGATTGGCTAACATGACAGCTATGGAAAGTAATGAATGCTGGAGGGGATGTGGCAAAGTAGGGACACTAATTCATTGCTGGTGGATTTGTGAATTGATCCAACCATTCTGGAGGGCAATTTGGAACTATGCCTAAAGGGTGATAAAAGACTGTCTGCCCTTTGATCCAGCTATAGCACTGTTGGGTTTGTACCCCAAAGAGATAATAAGGAAAAAGACTTGTACAAGAATATTCATAGCTGCACTCTTTGTGGTGGCCAAAAATTGGAAAACGAGGGGATGCCCCTCAATTGGGGAATGGCTGAACAAATTGTGGTATATGTTGGTGATGGAATACTATTGTGCTCAAAGGAATAATAAAGTGGAGGAATTCCATGGAGACTGGAACAACCTCTAGGAAGTGATGCAGAGTGAAAGGAGCAGAACCAGGAAAACATTATACACAGAGACTGATATCCTGTGGTATAATCAAAGGTAATGGACTTCTCCATTAGTGTCAATGCAATGTCCCTGAACAGTCTGCAGGGATCTAAAAAACACTATCCAAAAGCAGAGGATAAACTGTGGGAGTAAAAACACCGATGAAAAGCAACTGCTTGACTACAGGGGTGGAGGGGATATGACTGAGGAGAGACTAAATGAACACTCTGATGCAAATACCAACAACATGGAAATGGGTTTGAATCAAGAACACATGTGATACCCAGTGGAATCGCGCGTGGGCTATGGGAGAGGTGGGGGAGGGGGAGAGAAGAAAAGAAAATGATCTTTGTTTCCAATGAATAATATTTGGAAATGACCAAATAAAATAATGTTTAAAAATAAAATAAAATAAAATAAAATAGGGTTGCCAGGAATTTAATTTATTCCAAATTCTTTTACAATTTATTTAGAAAATATAGAAAGACTGAAGTAAGAAGATCAGAGAGAGGATAGGGTAAGATATCTAGCCTAAGCACTAAGTAATTTACTCCAGGCCCCTGGCTCAACCCAGACAGGGAGAGTTAGTCCTTAGCTGGAGAGACCTTGACAAAGCCAAGGACTTGAGAAAGTTTCTCTCAAGAGGTAGGTCTCTCCTGAGGCTAGTCTCTTCAGAAAATCCAGGAAAGGAGTCAGCCTTTTCACTCACCACAATTTAGTCCAAAGGAAGAGATTTAAGAAAGGCCTCACTAGGAACAGGGTCTCAGGTCTGGTCTGCAGATTCTTCTCTAGACTTAACTCCAAAGAATGAAGAACCGACTCTCACAGAAAGTTGTAATTCCTTTTAAAGACACTTTCTTTTACATCACTTCCTGTGTCTTCCTCCACTTTTTATGTGGACAAATTATAGTCTAAAGCCTTGCTTAGGACTTCCCAGGAGGATATCAGTCAATTCTGATTCATCACCTACTGTTGCACAAATGGGTCACAGACCTCCCCACTTAATGATTAGGTGGGATGTTTATACTTTTGGTGATTGGATCTAAAGATGGGCAGATCTCCCCACTCAACTGTAAGGAGCTTGTTTATACTTTTGGTGATTAAATCTAAAAATGAGGAAGGGAGTTAATTTAATTTTCACAATCAGGGGAGAATTAAATTTAATCTTCATACCTATATGGTCTGTGCCTACCTTTTGGTTTTTTCTTTTATTGAAGGTTGTTTCACTCTGTCTCCTTGTTGGTTCTTCCACTTCTCTATTCATTTTGCAGTAATATTTTAATCTTGGTTGGAGAAGATTTTCATGGTGAAATGGACCTGCCACTCTAGTTACTCCTCCATTTTGTCTCTATCCCAGGAAGTTTATGTCTTGATTTATACCTTATCATATTCCTAGAATTATGATGTTAGCACTTTCATCTGTCTTTTAAATTTTTAAAATTATTTTATTTATATATAGCTTTCATGAAAACATCAAGAACAGTTGGCCCTCAGAAGTAAACTCTGCCTTTCCTGGACATTCATTGTTCTTTGTAACACTGTAAGAACAATTATTTCATACTGACTTGAATTTATTTGTAGACATATCCTGTTAATCTTTACTGTAATATTTCTACATCAATAGTGCTGAATTCTCACTTATGGTAGGCAATAACTTTCATGTTCTTTCAATGAAGACTGAAATCAAATCACTACTTTCTATTTTTTTTTCCTATTCCTTGTTCATGTTCTTACATTCAATGTGCTTTCCATGTACTTCCATATTTCTGGGTATATCTATGGGATATTTTTGCTGTAATTTATTTTCCATTATTCTCACTATATAACTGCTCATCTCCATTTGTGAATACATACTTCCTCAATAGTAACCCTAACATAGTTTCTTGAAAATATACAATCATCAAAAATATGTTATACTAAATCTGGAATGACATCTAATTGCACATCTGAACAATTGGTATTTTTCATATCCTATATGATTAGGGATCTAGGTGGCACAGTTTATATATCACTGGACTTGAATCCCAAAAGACCTAAATATAAATATTACCTTAAATATTTATAAGCCAAAGGTATTCAAGAACAAGTTATTTAACCTTTTATCAGCTTCAGTTTTTGATTTGTACAATGAAGATAATAATACCACCTACCTCAAAAAGTTGTTGTCATCATCATCCATTTAATTGTTCCTATACTTTTAGTTTGTTCTCCTTTGATTAACTATGAATCTCATTGAGATGTGATAATATAAACAATGTTACTATAATATATAGTACTTTATAATGTGTAAAACACTGTATGCACAGTGTCCTATTTGATACAATTAACCCAGGATCATTCCCAAAGAGGAGTATCTGGAAGGTCTCACTCTCTTAAGGGGAATCCATTTTCTCTTTGTCCCATATAAAGTGCATCCTCCCTGGCAGTAGGAAATAAGTTTGGTGAACCTACATATTTTCTATGCCTCATTAATAATGAAAAAATAGTTAAAACTTCTTCTCTATTCTTATCCACCAGTCCATGGTGGCATACCACAAGAAAACGTCTATGAGATTAGCACATGTGTTATGGTAAGAGTATGTTTTTTCCATTCAGTCAAAATCTTCTTTGTAATTGATACAAAATAAGTAGGATACCCTTTATAACATGTTTTAGCCAATTGTACATCAGAAAAAAATCTGTCTACTTGGAAAACATTTATTTATGAATTCTTTTCTGTTCCATTCACATATTTTCTTTGATGCTACCTTTGAAACAAATGTAGAATATTTTCATAATGAATTTTTAAAGAGAAAATAGGCACTAAAATGGATCAGTAATTACTGATATTCTCTTTATTGTGGATTTTAGTTATTAATATCCTCCATAGTTATATGTTTTCCTTATTTTATGTTATCTTATCTCACAAAGATCCCTTGAAAAGTGGTTCCTCAAGGCTTTCAAGATTTCTTCATTTCCAGCATGGATTTTCTAAGTGTGAATTTCATTTAATCCAGCCTCTTTTCCCAGCTGTTGATTTGTGTGTGATTTCTACATCTTTATATAACACAAGGACTGAGGTTTAGGGATACAAATGCATTAATTCTTCTGGCAGTGATGATAAACCAGAATGTTCTTGGAATATTGAAAAATTAGTTTTCATTTATTTTTATTTGTTGTTCTCAAGTCAGTTTCTTCCATGAATGTTCTTGTATATAATGTTGCTTATTCTGGTTTCATGCCAACCTTCTATTTTCTTTCACCATTTCTCATGATCTTAAGAAGAAATAATCTTCTGTTATTCCCTTGTAAAGTATGCTATTTATGAGTCTCCTCTCCTATTGCTGTCCTTAACTGCTAACTCTCACCACTTGACAAAGAAATTGTGTTTACTGACTAAAGCAGGTTCTGAGAACGTTTATGCTACTTATTTAGATGGCTGCTATCCAATAATTGAAATTTGATTCAATCATGTCAAATATCCTTTTCCAATGGGAAAAAAATATGATCTTATAAGGTACTCTATCCACTAAACTATCTTGCTTATTTTTGATGCCTATAGGTACATAGTTATCACTGTAGTATTTTTAGCTTATGCTTGTCGACAACACTGCTGAAGGAGATAGCTGAGTCTAAAATCATGTTCTTGTTTTTTGGGGCCTAGAAACCAGTGATTCATTCTTTAAGTTGCAATTTATTCTTTTTCTTGCACTTTCACGTATCCTGAAAACATTAACATCAATGTATTTCAGTTCCTCTAATAGCATATGAGTTTCTTCTTCATTGCACAAAGATTTCACATTTTGATTACCTGTATTTAAGTTAATGTTTATAAACAGCCTAAAATTGTGTTATTCTTGAGACCTTCTGCCCCATTTCCCACAAGTACACTATAAAATTGGAAGGATTGGGAGACATAAGCCTGAAGGTCATCGTTTATTTTTCTTTGTTTCATGAGTTGCCATGGACAAGGAATTCATCACTAAGTGGCCAACATGCTGGCAACTTGCCTTTTTATTCTCAGTTAGGCTTCTTCTTGTACAATAAAGTCAATCATTGGGACCACATCTAAAGTTTTTCTAATATGGTAGCTCCTGCCAGAACTTTAGCAATATTAGAATAAACTCTAAGAACTCAAAATTACTGCCACAGTATGCTGAGGCATTAAAGGACAATATTTTGGAGGGTGTCTTGCTAACATACTAAATTCTAAACTCCCAGAAAATTTACTATTTATATTTGAAGCTAATTCAGAACGTTGGACAGTGCCTTGAACATAGTTGTCATTAAATAAATGTGTGTTGAATTGAATCAGCTTGAAGAAGTTACAGTTAAATACAGGGTTGATGAGGGACTACATAATTAGCACTGAATATTAAATGTTGGTGCTGTTATTGAGTTTTTCATTCAGTCTTAAAAAAAGAAGATGGGAAAAAGAAATGAAGTCACCTGTTAAATATGCTTCTAGTTTTAATGAACATTAATAGTACTTTTGAAATGGAGGGAGGAAAATGAATTTACTTTATATATATAGTTATTTATTCCAAAATTACTTTCTGCTGAAAATTTTAAATGTAACCATTTTGCCAGGATTCCATTTTCCTGGAAGATATGGTTATTTTTACTTTGATATACTGGAGAAAGAATCACACATCTCTTGATGGTCAGTAGTTTAGGACACTATGGGCTGAGAAATAGAAATAGTTGTGTCCGATTGTAAGAAATCTGCTCCTCCTGAATATGATCACTGTAAGAGTAGATGAAAAGGGAAATAACTATTTCTATTGTCAGGAGATTTGTGAGTGTCAGAAGGTATCTTGTCTATATAAATTGATCATTTAATAAATGGGCTAGGGAGCTGGGAGTGTAGGAGAAGAAAGTGGTTGCAGGTACAGGACCCTTAAAACAGTTTTTGTGATATAGTGGGTATCTATAATGAATTTCATTTCAGGAGAATCTTCAGAATCCCTAAATATGTCACCAGAAAGGCATATCAATGAAACTTTGAAACAGAGACTGACCCAACCCAAGCTCAAGACAGAGTTGAAGTCAAATGAGAATACAGGAAATAAGGTGAGACTATGCTCAGGTAAGCAGTTAATCCTTCTCCTTTGCCTTTTTCACCCTTGAAATATTTTATATCAGACACTCATGGAAGAAAGTCTTGAAAGAGAAACTGAAGCTTCATCTCTGCCATTGGACTTCTAGAATTATTTTTGTGATCTTGGAGGTATAGTCAGTCCTTAATCTTCAGGGATTTTTTTCTATATATACTACCAACAAAACTCAGCTGGAAGCAATAGAAAGAGAAATCCTCTTAAAATAATTAAGAATATACAAAATATTTTGGAAACTACCTATGAAGTCAGAGAAATAGCAATGCTCTCAAAATTGATTGTCTTACTCAGAGCAATACAAATTAAATTATTAAAAGATTACTTTGTATTCAAGGAAGGGAGGGAGGGAGGGAGGAAGGAAGGAAGGAAGGAAGGAAGGAAGGAAGGAAGGAAGGAAGGAAGGAAGGAAGGAAGGAAGGAAGGAAGGAAGGAAGGAAGGAAGGGGCAGGGAGTGAGGGTGGCATGAAGGAACAGGGAGAATTTGGTAGGATAGAAGGGAGGGAGGGATAGGAAGAAAGGAAGGAAACATCTGACAGGACAAAATACAGCTACCTTAAAGGAAATAATGAAACAACTTTAAAAGCAAGGGCCTAGTAGTACCTCAACTAGTGAAATAAGGATTGATTTCATTTTTTCATGAAAGTTTCTCAGCAAAATTGGAAGGGGGTCTGGCAAAAAAAAATGGGTTTAAAACAAAAACTCACATCACCAAAATAAGCTCCAAATAGATAGATGAGGTAGATAGAAACACATTAAAAGAATAAGTAAGGATAAAACTTTCACACTTACAGATAAGGGAAGCAGTCTTAATCACAGAAGGAAAAGAAAAAATTAAATAATTTTTTTTAATTTAAAAAAGCATGTTACAAATGTTATCTCACTTGATCCTCAAAACTCCTGTGGGATATTATTTTCTTCACTTTCAAAGTGGAAACTGAATTACAAACAGGTTAATGAGTCTCCCAGGATCACAAAACTATTAAACATCTGAGGCTGACTCTTGGACTCAGAACTTCCTAATTTCAAGTCCAACATTTTATCCAATGGGAGGTCTACTGCTTCTAACATGGAAAACTAATTAAATAAAAATTGAAAAACTTCTTTAGACATACACAAATAAATTGTTAAAATTATAAATCAGAGTATTAACTGGGAGAAAAATTTTGCAATTAACTTTTCTAATTAAATCTAGCATCCTTAGTTAGGTATACAGTAGTAGTCTCTCGGTAACCGAGGATGACGATTGTCTTCGTGTGTTTTCATCTATGGTAGATGAGTGTGCACAAAGACACTTGTGCGTGAAGGAGATTTAAGTGGAAAAGTCGATGCACAGAGACAGTCCCACTCTCTCGGCATTGGAAGCCTGGGTCCCGTGCTATGAAAGGTCATTACACCTGGAGACTTCCTCAGCTGCATTGGATGGCCGTGTTGTCCTTTGTGCTCCAACACGCCCTAAGCACTCCACAGTGCTTTGCTGTGTCGCCATCTCAGCCGTTGAACCTTCTTATTGGTTTCTTCTGTCTGTTCGGCCAAAGCAGTCTTCACATGCTGGGTGAGCAAAGCCCTGGTTCACCAGGGGTCGACGACCTGATGGCTACCCTCACAAGGTTTACCCGGCCTGTCGAAGCCATTGTCCGGGGTGTGGACGCTGCCGCATGCTAGCAGCTACTTTGAGCCACAAGTGAGAGCTGGGTGTCAGGTGAGGGTCAGAGGCTGTAGAGCTGCCCTAGGAGGGCACGACAAGCCCTCCATACCAGAGATACTACTCCTGAGCACCCCATACACCCCTTAGTTATGTATAGGAAAAGGCTAAAGCTCTTTCTTCTTTCCTCATTCAACTCAAAGCTCCTTTCAGGAGCTTGCGTATAGTATTTGCATATACAATATAACATACGATTCTAATATATATAGTTTTATACTCTGGTCTCCTGAAAGCTTAAATTCTTGCTTCCAAAGAGACTTCTATTTTACTCACAGCTTATGACTAAATCTCCTAGATAAATTCCATAAACTTTCTCTTACACCTAGTTGAAATATTTGAAGTGGATTGGTTCTAGGGAAATATTTTTACCTTTTTCATATCTAATTTATACCTTTCGTTGACTCAGTAGAGATGTTATCAACTAATAAGATATTAGGGCTAGAGATTTAGAGTAATTAATTTAACTTAGATGGGGTGATTAATTTGTTAATCTAACTGGCATAATCTTGTATGCATTTCATACCCACTAGGTTTAGAAAAACAACCAAAAAAGCAAATAATAGTCATTGGAAGGGACAGACATAATAATGTTCTATTTATGTAGAAATTAATTGACCCTGCCATTTTGGAAAGCAATTTGGAAATTTACTACAAAATGTCACTATATTATGGATATCCCTTAAGACCAAAATAACACTACTTTGAAATATATACTACAAAGAATAAAAAGGGGGAGGAAGGTCCCAGATGTAAAAAAAAATATTAATACAATGTCTTTGTTGTATTAAGGAACTGAAAACTTAGTAGGTGTCTGTCTATTGGGCTGAATAAAGAACAGCATATGGATATGTTAAGGGTAGGCATCAACTGAGTGAATCAATGTCCTCACTCAACTTGAACAAGGATCTTTATCAGGTGATAATAAATCTCAATTGAATCAATAAATGGAAGGCTTAGACAGGCCTGGTAAACTAGTCTTAGACACCTCTATTGAATAAGTTTGTCAAATGCAGATGAAGTAGTCTGGTTGAATAGGTTGAAAAAAATTCTTAATGTTCTGTGGGTAGTTTAGAATAGGGCATTTTAGCATCTAACAAGCTTAGTAGTAAAACTTGCCAAATAAGCCCTTCAAAAATGATTTATCATTTTGGAACAGGGAGAGAAGAGAACCTCAGTCCTTCAACATCCCCCTACAATCCTTGCTGGCTTCCAACTGCCTGGAGAATTTGATCTTTCTTTCCCCTAGTGTCTTACCATCTGAAACAGCTTTGATTATGAGTATTGTCTGCATCAACTGGAGAGAACAAACTAGATAAATTGAAAAAAGGCTACTTAAGACACTGCAAAGATCCTGTCAAAAAGAAAACCTAAGAAGCACTTCTTTCCCATTTGCTCTCTAAGTTTGGGCCCATTTTGCCATGAATGATGTTATTGTAAGACTATATCATAGACTTTTGGAGGAACTTTATATAACAATTTATCTTACCAACCTATTACATATACATTTTTTAAATTTTAAACATTTTTATTTGGTCAGTTTCAAACATTATTCATTGAATTACAAAAATCATTTTCTTTTCCTCCTTCCCCTCCCAAAACCCTCCCATAGCCGACGCACAATTCCACTGGGTATTACATGTGTCCCTGATCCGAACACATTTCCAACTTGTTGGTATTTGCGCTACGATGTTCATTTAGAGTCTATATCCCCAATCATATCCCCTCGGCCCCTGTAGTCAAGAAGTTGCCTTTCTTCGGTGTTTTTGTTCCCCCACTTTGTCCTCTGCTGCTGGATAGTGTTTTTTCTCATAGATCCCTGCAGGGTGTTCAGGGACACTGCATTGACACTAATGGGGAAGTCCATTACATTCAATTGTACCACAGTGTATCAGTCTCTGTGTACAATATTTTCCTGGTTCTGCTCCTTTCACTTTGCATCACTTCCTGGTGGTTGTTCCAGTACCCATGGAATTCCTCCATTTTATTATTCCTTTGACCACAATAGTATTCCATCACCAACATATGCCACAATTTGTTCAGCCATTCCCCAATGGAAGGGCAGCCCCTCATTTTATAGTTTTTTGCCACCACAAAGATCATAGCAATGAATATTCTTGTATATGTCTTTTTCCTTATTATCTCTCTGGGGTACAAACCCAGAAGTGCCATGGCTGGGTCAAAAGGTAGGCAGTCTTTTAGCACTCTTTGGGGCATAGTTCCAAACTGCCCTTCAGAATGGTTGGATTAATTCACAACTCCACCAGCAATGAATTAATGTCCTGACTTTGCCACATCCCCTCCAACATACATTATCTTCCATAGCTGTCATGTTAATCAACTATTAGGTGTGAGGTGGTACCTCAGAGTTGTTTTGATGTGCATCTCTCTAATTATCAAAGATTTAGAACACTATTTCATGTGCTTATTAATAGTTTTTATGTCTTTAATTGAAAACTGCCTATTCATGTCCCTTGTCTAATTTATCAATTAGAGAATGTCTTGATTTTTTGTACAATTGATTTAGCTCTTTGTAAAATTGAGTAATTAAACCTTTGTCAGAGGTATTTATTATGAAAATTGTTTCCCAATTTGTTGTTCCCTTCTGATTTTAGTTACATTGGTTTTGTTTGTATAAAACGTTTTTAATTTGATGTAGTCAAAATTATTTATTTTACATTTTGTGGCTCTTTCTAAGTCATGCTTGGTTTTAAAGTCTTTCCCTTCACAAAAGTCTAACATGTATACTATTCTGTGTTCACATAATTTACTTATTGTTTCCTTCTTTATGTTCAAGTTGTTCACCAATTCTGAGTTTATCTTGGTGTAGGGTGTGAGGTGTTGATCTAAACCTAATCTCTCCCATACTGTCTTCCAATTTTTCCAGCAGATTTTATCAAATAGTGGATTTTAGACCAAAAATATGGGGTCTTTGGGTTTGTCATAGACTGTCTTGCTGAGGTCACTTACCCCAAGTCTATTCCACTGATCCTCCTTTCTGTCTCTTAGACAGTACCAAATTTTTTTTTGATGACCACTGCTTTATAATATAGTTTGAAATCTGGGACTACAAGGCCACTTTCCTTTTATTTTTTTTTTCATTATTGCCCTGGATATCCTTGATATTTTGTTCATCCAAATGAACTTTGTTATGGTTTTTTCTAGTTCAGTAAAAAAGTTTTTTGAAAGTTCAATGGGTATGCCACTAAATAGATAGATAAGTTTGGGTGGCATGGTCATTTTTATTATATTAGCTTGTCCTACACATGAGCAGTTAATGTTTTTCCAATTGCTCAAATCTAATTTTAGTTGTGTTTTGTAAGTGTGTTCATATAGTTCCTATGTTTGTCTCAGCAGATAGATTCTTAAGTATTTTATATTGTTTTAGGTGATTTTGAATGGAATTTCTCTTTCTAATTCCTGCTGCTGAGATGTGTTGGAGATATATAGAAATGCTGATGACTTATGTGGGTTTGTTTTGCATCCTGCAACTTTGCTAAAGTTGTTGATTATTTCCACTAGCTTTTTAGTTGATTCTCTAGGATTCATTAAGTAGACCATCATGTCATCAGCAAAGAGTGATAGCTTGGTCTCCCCATTGCCAATTTTAATACCCTCAATTTCTTTTTTTCCCTCTAATTGCTACTGCTAGTGTTTCTAGTATAATTTTGAATAATAAAATTGATAAGGGGCATCCTTGTTTCACTCCTGATCTTATTGAAAATGCATGTAGTTTATCCCCTTTGCAGATGATGTTGGCTGATGGTTTTAGATAGATACTGTTTATTATTATTAGGAAAGATCCTTCTATTCCTATACTTTCTAGTGTTTTCAATATGTATTGTATTTTGTCAAAGGTTTTTTCTGTGTCTATTGAGATAATCATGTGATTTTTGTGGATTTGCTTGTTGATATGGTCAATTAAATTATGTGGATGATTTTCCTGATATTGAACCCTCCTTGCATTTCTGGTATAAATCTCTCCCGATCAAAGTGAATAACCCTCACGATGACTTGCCAGAGTCTTTTTGCTAGTATCCTTTTTAAGATTTTTGAATCTATGTTAACTAAGGAAATTGGTCTGTAGTTTTCTTTCTCCATTTTTGGCCTGCCTGGCTTTGAGATCAGTACCATGTTTGTGTCATAAAAGGAATTTGGTAGAACTCCCTCTTTGCTTATTATGTCAAATAGTTTGTATAGTATTGGGATTAGCTGTTCTTTGAATGTTTGATAAAATTCACTTGTGAATCCATCAGGCCCTAGGGATTTTTCCTTAGGGAGTTCTTTGATGGCCTGTTCAATTTATTTTTCTGATATGGGATTGTTTAAGAATTCTATTTCTTCTTCTGTTAATCTAGGCAATTTATATTTTTTTAAATATTCATCCATATCACCTAGATTGACATATTTATTGCCATATAATTGGGCAAAATAGTTTTTAATGATTGCCTTAATTTCCTCTTCTTTGGAGGTGAGTTCTCCCCTTTCATCCATAATACTGTTAATTTGATTTTCTTCTTTCTTCTTTTTTATTAGATTGACCAGTACTTTGTCTATTTTGTTTGTGTTTTCAAAGTACCAGCTTCTTGTCTTATTTATTAGTTCAATAGTTCTATCACTTTGAATTTATTAATTTCTCCCTTAATTTTTAGGATCTCTAATTTGGTTTTCTTCTTGGGATTTTTAATTTGTTACCTTTCAAGTTTTTTTGATTTGCATATCCAATTCATTGACATCTACCCTCCCTAATTTGTTAATATATGAACTCAAGGAGATAAATTTTCCCCTGAGTACTGCTTTGGCTACATCACATAATTTGAAAGTTTGAAAGGATATATCATCCATGTCATTTTCTTCAATGAAATTATTAATTGTTTCTATGATTTGTTCTCTGGCTAGTCCATTTTGGAGAATCATAGTATTTAGTTTGCAATTAATTTTTGATTTAGCTTTCCATGTACCCTTACTGATCATTATTTTTATTGCATTATGATCTGAAAAGGTTGCATCTATTATTTCTGCTTTTCTGCAGTTGTATGCCATGTTTTTATGACCTAGTATATGGTCAATCTTTGTGAATTTGCCATGTGCTGCTGAAAAGAAAGTGTATTCCTTTTTGTCTCTATTTATTTTTCTCCATATATCTACTAACTATATTTTTTCTAAGATTTCATTCACCTCTTTTACCTCTTTCTTATTTATTTTTTATTTGATTTATCTAAATTTGATAGTGCTACCACTAGTATAATTTTACTATCTATTTCCTCCTTCAATTCTACTAGTTTCTCCATTAGAAATTTGGGTGCTATACCATTTGTTGCATACATGTTGATTACTGATATTTCCTCGTTGTCTATACTCCTTTTTATCAGGATGTATTTACCTTCCCTATCCCTTTTAATAAGGTCTATTTTTACTTTGGCTTTTGTCAGATATCATGATTGCAACTCCTGCCTTCATTCTGTCAGTTGAGGCCCAATAGGTCTTGCTCCACTCTTTAATTCTTACCTTGTGAGTATCTACTTGCCTCATGAGTGTTTCTTGTAGACAACACAACATATTCTGGATTCTAATCCACTCTCCTATTCGTCTACATTTTCTGGGTGAGTTCATTCCATTCACATTCAAAGGTATGATTGTCACTTTTGAATTCCCTAGCATTTTGATATCCTCTCCTGGTTCTGACCTTTCTTCTTTTGCTATATCCTTTTAAACCAGTGGTTTAATTTTAGTCAATCCCCCTATTCCCCTTCCTTGATATGCTTCCCTTTCTGGTCCTTCCCTTTTTGTTTCCTTCTTGTTTTTTTAGGTTTTGTTGAGTTCCCTCCTCCCTCTCCTTCCCTCCCTTTTTTTGAGCTCCCTCTCCCCTACCACCCTTAGTTTTCCCTTCTTCCTTACCCTGTAGGATAAGATAGACTTCAAGATCCGAATGGATCTAGATTTTCTTCTTTCTCTTCTTTTCACTGAGAGTAATATTTGAGTATTACCTATTAGCACTCTCTTCCTCTCCATCTTATAAGAGTATTCTTCCCCTCCCCTTTCCATGTGTATCTTTGTGTGACAAAGATTATTCTGTTTATTTTATTTCTTCAGGTATCTCTTAGTACCATCATCCATTCCCCCTCACCCTTTTTTCATATCATTTTATATCCTTTAATGCCCAATATTTTCCTATTTACTATAATAATGATAACATTTTTGAGAGTTACAAATAACATTTTCCCCATATATTAATATATATATATATATATATATATATATATATATATATATAATTTGATCTAATTGTAGCCCTTAAAGAAGAGAGTTTGAATAAAATGAAGAAAAAAATTTTCTCCTTTTCCCTCTCTTTCATATTCATGTTCCTCTTGATCTTTGTGTTTGGATATCAAACTTTCCACTTAGTTCTGGTCTTTTCCTTACAAATACTTGGAAATCTTCTATTTTGTTGAATGCCCATACTTTCCACTAGAAGTATATAGTCAGTTTTGATGGATAGGTGGTTCTTAGTTGAAGACCCAACAGAAAGACCCAAACAGAAAATGTTCTTGCCTTTCTGATTATTGTGTTCCAGGCCTTGTGGTATTTTAGTGTGGAAGTTGCCAGGTCTTGTGTGATCCTGATTGGTGCTCCTTTGTAACCGAATTATTTCTTTTTGGCTTCTTGTAGGATTTTCTCCTTAGCTTGAAAGCTCTGGAATTTGGCAATTACATTTCTGGGAGTTGTTTTTTGGGAGTTTAGTGTAAAGGGTTTTCTATGAACTCTTTCAATGTCTATTTTGCTGCCTTGTTCAAGAACTTCAGGGCAGTTTTCTTGGATGATCTCTTGTAGCATGGTGTCAAGATTTCTCTTTATTTCTGGCTTTTCAGGTAGACCAATGATTCTCAAAGAGTCTCTCTTTCCTCTGTTTTCCTCATTTGTCACCTTGGCATGAATTATTTTATGCTTTCTTCTATTTTGTCAGTCTTTTGACTTTGCTTCATTAATTCTTGCTGTTTTGCAAGATCATTGGTTTCTAGTGCTCAATTCTGGTCCTTAAGACCTGGTTTTCTGTTATAATCTTTTGGTTTTCTGCTTTAACCTTTTGGTATTCAGCTATGATTTCTTCATTTTTTTAACCATTTCCCACTTCTCTTTCCAGAAATCTTCCATCTTTTAGATAAGCTCCATTTGATATTCTTCCTGGTCTTGTGGACAATTTCCATTTTTTTTTGTTTTGCCTTTGAGTTTCATCTAGTATTTCCTCTTTAGTCTAGGTTTTTCCTCTGTAAAAATTCTAGTGGGTCACAGTCTTCTTTTAGGTTTTTTGGAAGGATTTTGAGGCTCCTCTGCATAATTAGCCATTTTTCTGGATGTTTTTCCTTCCCTTTTTAGTCAGAAATCTGAGTTAGCTGGTCAGGTTCTATGTGTATGGAGTTAAGGAGCAAGGGATTTTGCCTGGGGCAGGCTCTCGATTCTCCATAGTCCTTTGCAGCTCTTCTAGGTGCCACCCTCCTTGGGGCGATCAGGGTCTGTGCTGTCCTGCCTCCCTGAGTTTCTGGTCTAGCTGCTTTCAGGGGTTAATCCCCAGAGGGTCCTAGTCAGCTCCCAAGGACCCAGAAGTGCCCCCTTGCTAGCTCCAGGAGCACTCTTCACTCACTCCCTGGCTCCAGCAGATGCACTGACTCTGGGCACCTAAGGTCTGTTCTCTCTCAAGCACTGGGGTTTTCCACCTAGCTTCCTTCAGGGGTGGGTCCCCTGCTATCCTAGTCAGCTCCCAAGGACCCAGAGGTGCCTCCTACTCACTTCAGAGGCACCCCTTGCTCATTTGTCTTGGCATGCACTTGTTCTGTTTTGTAGGTGGTGGTAGGGAGGGTGGATCAGCTCACATTTGGGTGGAAGCCCTTTAACCCTCTTATAGACTGGAAAAGCCACAATTCTATGCACCTTAAATGCTGCAACCCACTTTACATCTCCTCCGCACCTCTGAAAATGATTCTTAAGGTCTTTTGGGATAGTCCTTGTCTGTGTGTGCTGGGGAGAGTAAGTAAGCCGTGTTTAGATTGCTGCCATGCTTAGCCAGAAGTCTTTCCCTTTTTTCACATATACTTTTCTTAAAAAAAGGTAATTAAGTCAGTCTCACTAACAGATACAAACTGATAACCATAGAGTTGACAAGAACATCACCAGAACAATTATAATAAAATATTATTTCATTGTAAGTAATGGAGAAATGGAGAAATTCAAGAAATTTAGGAATACTTATATAAACTAACAAAGTAAAGAGAACACAACTTGGAGAAAAGTTTATAAAATTACTGCAACATATTTAAGAAAAGAAACCTTGAAAGATGTGAGAACTCTGACTTCTATAATAACCAATAATGACTCCAGAGGAAAGCTGAAACATGTTTTCCATCTCATGCCAGATAAATAATAGACTACAGATGCAGAATAAATTTTATATTTTCAGATATGACCAATGTGTGAATTTGTTCTGATCAAATGTGCTTATTTGTGAGAAGAGAACTTATTTGGAGAGGGGGATGAGATTTAAAACAAAAGTGTGTGGTCGATAATGATTCCAAAAATGGGTGAAACTAAAAGAAAAAAAAACAATGTGATTTTTTTGTATTTAGATTGAATATACTTTGGTTTATTGTTGGGTACTATATTTTTAATCTTGTATATGGGATTTTTTTAAAGTTATACTTGTGAGTTTCAGTAAAACAAAAAAGAAAAAAAGTTAAAAGAAAAAAGAAAGTATTCATATCAATTGACCATTTTTCTGCTATCGAGTGTTTCCTTACCATAAATATTTATACCCCTTCCCTCCATATTTTAGACTTCAGATGTTCACTGAAATTGTTGCTGCAAAGATTTTTCCCAGGTGAGAAATCTTCTTCTTATTCTGGCTGCATTGTTTAGTTTATGCAATTATTTTCTCCAAATTTATTTAATTGTAATTTCCCTTTTTTATCTTTTATAATCATTTTTGTATCTTCTTTAGTTAAGAATTCTTTCCTTAGCCATAACTTTCCTTGGTATATCATAATGTGATATTTTATATTTTGATTGAATATCCATTCATAGATTACTGTTATGCCTATATAAAATATATGTAAAGACCTAATATCCTAATACACTTTTTTCCATTTTTCCCAGAATTTTCTGTCAAATAGAGAATCTTTTCATCAAAAGTTTGTGTTCCTGTATTTATCAAATACCAAGTTAATGTGTTATTTAAATAAGTTGATCAGTTTTTCTCATTTTAATCAGCAATAGTTTTTGATGATTGTAGCTTTATAATAGGGTTTTTTTTAAGTATAAAAGATCAGAATTCAAAGTTACCTAGTCCAACCTACTCATTTTAATATATGAAGAAATTGAGAAAGGTCAAGTGACTAGTCTGATGCTAGTCTCCTTTCATTTAAATTTTGAAATTCTTTTTCTTAAGACATCTCTTAATCTTTTTATTAAAATAAATTATTTTATTTCTTTTTATTTATTAAATTCTTTTCATTGTACTATAAGGAAAAATAAACTGCTTAATTTCCATTTGAGCTGGAAAGACCTCCATGAACTGATGCATGAGTGAAATGAGCAGAACCAGAAGAACATTGTACCCTGAGACCTGAAACATTGTGAGACGATCATATACAATGTGCTACTGAGAGCAATGTAATGATCCAGGATAATCCCAAAGGACTAATAAGAAGGTAAGCTATCCACATCAAGAGAAAGAACTGTGGGAATAGAAACACAGAAGGAAAACATCAGATTTTTCACTTGCTTATATAGGTATTGGATGTGGGCTTTTTGTTTTTAAAATATTATTACAAAAATGATTAATGTGGAAATAGGTATTGAGTGATAATACATGTATAACCCAGTGGAATTACTTGTCAGCTCTGGTAGTGGGGAGAGGAAAATGGGAGGGAAAGTACATGAATCGTGTAACCATGAAAAAATACTTAAAATAAATGAATAAATAAAATTTTGTCCTGGGGTTCTCTCATGTCATGCTATTTATTCATTGTAGTCACAATTTTTCTTGGCTTACTCATTTTCTCTCTCTACTTTCTGTCCTCTCCCTTTCAAAAAGTAACTGCTAAAAAGAGGAATTTCTTTGAAATTCTACTGAAGCAAGGTTCTGTTAAGTTATGATAAATTTTGAGATAACTAGGAAAGGCACTTATTGAGGGACCCCACCCCCAACTATTTGCACCAGATTTCTTTTTTCTTGATATCCAATACCTAAAGAGTGGATATCATAGTGGAGGGGTCTAGAGAAGAGAAAGACAGAAACAGACTAAGAAACAGACAGACTATTTAAGAATAATTATTTATTTGAGACTAATTCCTAAATAACTATTGTAATAATGACCCAGAAGATGGAGATGTTAGCTTGGTTTGAAAAATTTTACACATCTTTCTCCAATATACCTCTTCTTTCCACTTCTCCTCATGAAATTTGTCCATTCACCCAGTAAGTTTCTATTTCAAAATCATCCAATGCAGTCATGCATCAGAGTCCCACTGGCATGCCCAAATGTCAACACCATCAGACATTCATCCAGTACATTCAGTCACCTCATAGCCACAGCCAGAAGGATGGAATTCATTCTGCCAATAGTAATGTCAAAGCATAATTCTGCCTCTCAATTCATGCAGTGTCTTAAACTCATGAAAAACAGGCCCTCAAAGATTTATCCTCCTCCATTCTCCCTAAGGTTCAGGAAGCAGAATAAACAGCATAAACTCTATGCAGACCATTGGAGAGATCAACTTAGTTAGACCATCCTAAAGTCTTTCCTTGATTGGATACCTTGGTAACTACTTCACCACTGACTACAGCCATGCTGGTGGCTTGGCTGGGTAAATTCCTGCACAGAAACCTATCAAATTTAATTATATACATCTTTCTCTCCAAATTACTCCCAGAAAATGAAGTAGGGATGAGGACCACTTCAGTTATCTCCTACATTTTCATTACTATTGTCTCTTCTAGATATGTGGCATAAAAATAAGAATTCCTGTCTATCATGGTTTCTTTCTCACTCCCATACATGGCCTTTCCTATTCTCTATCATCAGGTTGGAACAGTTGTTGATCTATTCTTTCCTCTCAGCTTTCACTGCACCTCATCTCCATCTTATGTCTAAAGATTCAAGCTGTCCCTTCAGGTAACTCTGGAATTGAGGTCTTGTTGCTGTTCTAGAACCATAACTGGGGGTTTAGATACACTTCTCTGAGTTTAATAGGGATATACTGCCCAGATCTCCCACCATGGCAAATGCTGCCTTCACTATCAGGACAAGTAATAAGAACCTCCCAAGTTGTGATCTCTTTTCTGGAGAACTCTCTTTTTTTTTTCTTGTCTGTGGGACCACCAACACAACCCATTCTTCCCACTGAAATCACAGGCAGTGGCAATAACAGGTCTGTATTAACAACAACAACAACAACAACAACAAAAGCCTACCATTATTTGCTACCTTCTAGCAGCCTTGTCAAAAGGCTTTTTTTGACTGACATTAGACATTCACCACATTTGCAGTTTTATTTCTTGCTCCATTTCCTAGAATTTCTGAAATGAAAGTTGAGAAACTCACTGATGAACCCCTCTGAAATATTAGGAATGATTTAAGTGGCTTTTGATATTTTAACTTACGGTAAAAGTGTTCATCTATACTACCTTCCAACTTTATCCTACTAAAAGAGTTCTTAATTTGGGAACTGTCTACTTGTATTTTTTCTCAAGTCTAATTCAATATAAATGGTTTTATTTATTATCTAGGTGCTTTATCATTTAAAATATTACTTTAGCAAAGTTAGTCAATAAGCATTTATTAATGAGTTTATTATGTACCAAACACTTGTTAAGTAGGGCCAATAGACAAACCAGGCAATTTGTAGGAAACAATATACTTAGAATTGCAATGTTAATTTTTAGTATACCATTATTAGAATATATTGAATTATATTAGAATATAATTAGATTCACTGTTATAGTACCATTCTAGTCTGGTATAGACTCCTGGAACTGACAAGCAATTCCACTGGGTTATACATGTATCATTACTCAAAACCAATTTCCATATTGTATAGATTTGCAATACAGTGATCTTTTAACACCAAAATCCTAATCATATCCCCATCAAACTAAATGATCAATCATATGTTTTTCTTCTGGGTTTCTGATTCCACAGTTCTTTCTCTGGATATAGATAGCATTCATTCTCATAAGTTCCATTGGATTGTCCTGAATCATTGCATTATTGCTAATCAAGTGTACAATCTCCTTATTTTGTACCTTTCTTTTAAAAAATGTATTTAATTGATTAATTAAGAAAATTTTTTTCCAAGAATACATGACTCATGTTCTTTCGTTCCCCTCCTCTCATCCTCCTCCTGTAGTCAATTATCAATTCCATTGGGTTTTACATCTGTAATGATCAAGATCTATTTCCATATTATTAATATTTGCACTATTGTGATCATTTAGAGTCTATATCCCCAATCATATCCCACGTAATCAAGCAGTTGTTTTTCTTCTGTGTTTCTATTCCCACAGTTTTTCCTCTGAATGTGAATAGCTTTCTTTTTCATAAGACCTTCAGAAATGTCTTGGATCATTGAATTGGTGCAAGTAGAGAAGTCCATTACATTCGATTGTGCCACAGTTTATCAGTTCTCTGTGTATACGGTTCCCCTGGTTCTGCTTTAATTCCTAGAGGTCAATCCAGTTCACATTCCAAGAATTCCTTGAGTTCATTATTCCTTTGAGCATAATAGTATTCCATCATCAGCATACACCACAATTTGTTCAGCCATTCCCCAATCAAAGACATCCCCTCATTTTGCAATTATTTGAGAATGCAGCTATGAATATTCTTTTACATGTCTTTTTCCTTATTATCTCTTTGAAATATAAACCCAACAGTGGTATTGCTGGATCAAAGGGCAGGCAGTCATTTAAAACCCTTTGAGCATAGCTCCAAATTGCCCTCCAGAATGGTTGGATCAATTCACAATTTCACCAACAATGCATTAATGTCCCAACTTTGCCACATCCCCTCCAGCATTCATTACTTTCCATTGCTGTCATGTTAGCCAATCTGCTAGGTGTAAGGTGGTACATCAGAGTTCTTTTGATTTGCATCTCTCTGATTATCAGAGATTTAGAACACTTTTTCATGTGCTATTAAAAGTTTTGATTTCTTTGACTGAAAATTGCCTGTTCATGTCCCTTGCCCAAATGGGCAATTGGGGAATGGCTTGATTTTTTTTTTTATTTAGCTCCTAATGAATGAAAAATAAAGGAAAACATGAAATATCTTATTGAAAAGAACAACTGATTGTGTAATTGAAATCTGAACCCCAGAACTACAATTCCCAGCATCCAGCTCTCCTCACATTATGTGCAGACATGGGCAGGATATAAAATTTTTGAAGCCCCGTCTCTTGCTCTCTTTCATTGATAGCAAACTAGGAGGTGAGGTAAGGGTAGAGGCAGGAGAATCTACTCAAATAGCCTTATATTTTGTTAGATAATTACCTTTTAATTCCTTTACTTCAAGTGATAATTAATGAACTTTATTTTTTTATTTAGTCAATTTAGAACATTATTCCTTCATTACAAGAAT